>NC_056732.1:1423876562-1424136562 GCF_019279795.1 Protopterus annectens
TGGTTTAATTATATGACTACAAGAACAGACAAGGCTATTGAGATAGTGTTCTTTTAGTGCAAATGTAAATGTTTTTAAAAAGTCTAGTTGAGTAAGAGAGAGAGGGAGCACATTCCAAAGTTTGGCAATGGCATGGGAATAGACATTGTCCATGTTTTTTGTTGGGTTTAGTTACGGTTAAGAGTTGTTAGTTAGAGAACCTAAGATGCCAAGTAGGGTTGTGTGTTTGTATTATAGTTTGAATGGATGGGCAGAAGTTTGGATTATTTAGTAGTTTGTGGGTGAGTGTAAGTTGGGAGTAATGTAGGTAATGAGGGAACTCAAACCAGTTTATAGATTTAATGGCCAGGCAATGATGTGTGCAAGTTGGCATGTTGGAGACAAACTTGGCTATTTTTATAGTAGCATGAATGCAGTTTGTTCAGGAGATATGTGTGTAGGTTAGTGAAAATGGGGCAACCATAGAGGAGAGAGGGCAGAAGTAGACTATTAGCTAGTTTCAACTTGGTAGACTTGTCCAAATAGAGTTCATGCCTATAGAGTTTGCCAAGTTTAAAATGGGTCTTTTTGATTCTCAAAGGATAGTTTGTCATCAATTGTGATGCCAAGTAGTTTGGCTGTTTTTACAATTTCAATTTCCGTATTGTTTTGAGAGAATATTTTAAAGTCTAGAGTTACAGGTTTGGTTGGGATGAGTAAACGTTTTGATTTTTTGGGATTAAGTAACAGTTGAGATTCGTTAAGCCAAGATTTGATGGAAGTAAATGCATTTTGTGTTACCTTTAGGTGATCTGAGATGTTGTTAGAGGAAGTAATTATTGTCAAATTGTCTGCGCATTGAATGAGTGTACTTTGCAGGAATGCTTTATGGATATTATTAATAAATATGTTAAAAAGCAAGAGCCCAAGAACAGACCGTTGGGGAACACCTGTGTTGTTGAGTAGATAATCGGATTGCTTACTTTGCCAACTAACAGATTGTTTTCTGTTGTGTAGATAGTTATTGAACCAGGATACCATGTGTCGGGAGCAGTTTACGGTCTCAAGTTGTAAAAGCAGTTTTGAGTGGGACACTGTTTCAAAAGCTTTTGATAGGTCTAGTGGGATCATTGATGTTAGTAGGCCTGCATCAAGAGCTTTGTATACAGTGTTGTTAAATGACAGTAAGGCTGTTGTTGTGCTGAGTGCTGACTGAAAAGCATGTTGGGTGGGTGTGAGTAGGTTATTGTCTGTGAGATGTTTTAGCTATTGAGAATGAATACACATTTCTAAAATTTTAGATAGAGTCGAAAGTATGGAGATGGGCCCATAGTTAGATAGATCACTGGTATTGCCGCCTTTGTGAAGGGGAGTAATAATTGAGTTTTTCCATACAGTTGGGACATATGATTCAGAGATTGATCGGTTAATGAGAATGCTAATTGGAAGAGCTATAAAATCTGCTGCAGGTTTTAGGTATTCAGCTGGAAGGCCATCAGAAGAAGGGTAGCATGGTTTTAGATTTGAGAGCAGTTTACAAACTAGGCAGGTGTGTACTGGTTGTAATGTAAATAGAGGAGTGGATGGATTTTTGTTGGAATTACAATTGATGTTGGGGGAGTGGTTACAGAGTGTATTGTCGTTTATGTTGCCGATTATACTTTTGTTAGTTTGTAGAGAGAAATCATTAACAAGTTTTTTGAAAGTATCAATAAAATGAGAATTGAAGGCTTGGGCAATTTCTTGAGGGTCGTTGTCAGGAGATAGGGAGGGGTTGTGTTGTGTACCAGGATTTAGGAGAGAGGAACCAGAGTTCCAGAACAATTTGGGGTTAGTTTTTTGGGTAGTGAATTTAGTGGAGAAATAGCTTTTTTTTATCATTGATGACTTGCTTTTTGGCATTACTATGGAGTTGTTTATATAAAGTTGTGGGGTTCTGTTTCTATGCTATTCATTCCAGGCTTTATCCCTGGAGGTAAGTAACTGTTTAGTTTGTTTAGTTAGCCATGGTTAGGCTTTACTCTTTTGGTATGTGTGGGGGCAAGACTGTCTAGAATATCTAAAAAGACTTTATTGAAGTAGTTGACTGCTTCATCCAGTGGTAGAAATTTGGTAAGGGACTAGTTGTGGGTTTTTAGAGACTCTAAGAATAGTTGTACATTGAAACGGGTAAGATTCCTAGTTGTTCTTAGACAATTCAGTTTGTCTGTCTGAAGTTGAGTTCTATGGGTATAGGTAGGACAATGGTCACTAAAGGTATTGGGTAGGGTCCCTGCCTTGGTGAATTTTTGAGGGTGTGAGACAAGTATCCAGTCTAGGGTTGCTTCTGTTTGTTTTTTTACCTTACGAGTGGGGTTAGAGATGAGTTGAGTAAACCTGTGTAAGTTAGTACTATTTACTGGGGAATCAGAGATGAGAGTTTGCCAGTTTATATTTGTGTCACCAAGAATGATGGTTTCATTTGATATATTGAGGGAGGTCCAGGATAGTAGATCTTTCAGAGTAGGTATGTTTTGACATGGGGGAATAGAGAGTACAGCAAAACATAATTGTTTTCTTTTGTTGACATGAAGGTTAACTAGTAATAATTCCATATTTCTGAATGTTGGTATAGGTTTATCATATGGTGTAACAGCTAAATTGTCATGTTAAATTAATGCAACACCTCCACCTTCTTTATGTAGCCGGTCATTTCTATGTATATTATATCCTAGAGGAATTATTTCAGTGTTAGCAATATGTGATTTTTAGCCAGGTCTCTGTGAGTGCTGCAATATCTGGGGAGAAGTGAGAAAGCCAGGCATGGAATTCAGTGGTTTTGTTACAGATACTATGTACATTTATTGTAATGAAGCAGAGGTTCCTGGCATTAGAAGAATGGTTTGGGGCAGAATGGTTGATTGGTCCAGGGTTGGTTACATAACCCCTGCTACCATTCAAATTTATTACAGCTGGAATGTGTTACATTATCATTTATCATTTATCATTTATCATTTTTAATACGACACCAGATTCTCAACCCCCAGTCCATAGACCTCTTCATCATAGGCCCCCTTCTATTTTCTATCTTTATTAATGACCTGCATTCAGCTATCCCAAACACTACCTGCATACAATATGCAGATGATTCTACTACTCCAGTCTCTTACCCAAAAAGCTTTTATCACTGTAGAACAATGGTTCTCACACCGCTGCCTACTCCTTAACCCCAAGAAAACCAAACTGTTACTCTTCTCACCTACCCGTAAGTCCACCCCACTAAACTTCACTCTCACTTCCACTGACGGTACTCTCATTTCTCCTGACTCAACCACAAAATTATTAGGAATACCTATTGACAATAATCTCAACTTTGACTCTCACATCAATAACACAATAAAATTAGTTAATAAAACATAGGATCCCTATACAGAATCAAACCCTTCCTTACACCTGTGGCAAGAACCACCATAGCCAGATCTCACCTAATCTCTACTCTTCTCTATGCTTCCCCCATATACACTAATCTCTACAAAAACAACCTCAAGAAACTAGCAACATCTTACTATAATATTGCTCGATTTGCTACAGGATCCCCTTTTAAAACTCATCACTGCCTGCATCTAAGACAACTAGGTTGGCTTGAACTTCCTAACCAGCTCGTACCTCAACAGCTGTTAATAGCTCACAAGATCCTATACAAACCTACTAAAACACCAATACTCTCTAACCTCATTTCACCATACAATAACCTGAAACATCTACGTTCTTCAAACAAACTACTGATCAATACTACTAAACCCAATAACTCTGCAGGTGACTTCCTCTTTTCCAACTCTGTTGGAAAAATATGGAACAAACTACCCTCTGATATCTCATCTTTGACCTCTCTCCCACTTTTTAAAAGACAACTGAAAATGTATCTCAATAAACACTGGCTTTGCTCCTGCACTAACCCAGATTAACTTTCCTTCTTCCTCTCTCTTTCTTCTTCCATAATTCTTTTTTCTCTTCTCCCTGTTTCCTTGATAGCTTTCCCTTTCATAACATTCATGTAGATATATGTTTTCACATATATACAGTATGACTATTGTAATCCACAAAAAAAAAAAATTATTACACTTTTTGGTTTTTGCTCCTATCATAATATCTGTAATAACTTGTATTATCTACTTCTGTTTATAAATTATAACCTTGTATTGCCTATCTCTGTTTAAACTTGTAATAACCAATGGAGCTTTTCTCCCTGGGCCTCTAATGAAAATGGATATATATCCAGCTAGACTAACCCAGTCAATAAATGTAAAATAAAATAAATAAATAAAAATAAATAAATAGACTTTTGTCATATCAACAACAGCTTTACAGACAGTCATTAAATGTTGCTTCAGCTCACTGAATGGCATCATTATTCTTTTTTATGTTTGTTGGTTTGTTTGGCTAAAGGAAGCTTGAATAACATATTCAGACCATAGACTATTGTTTTTTTTTTTTGTTCATTTCTTCCTAAGAAATTTTCCATAGCCTGTCCAGTTTCAAATATTATATGACAAAGGTCTCTTTTTTAATTAGAATAAATGCTCTTACCTCTTTAGGTGTCACTCCTAATGGTGCAATTACTGAGTCCCAAACCGCATACCCGTTCAGTCCGTGTTCCCTTTTGTTGCTTTTATGTACGGTAAACTTCTTCCTTGTTTCTTTTACTTTTCATGGGCTCATAGGTTCATACTAGGCTATCTGCCCTAGGGCATTTATAAGCCTAGCCAGAGTGTGTTTGGCTTTCGCCACCCATTTTAAATTAATTTTGCTATGCCCTTTTTCGAGGTTAGTATACTGCGCCTCTGTCTAACAGTGACACAGATGTGATACCCGGGGTAAACCTACGATCTCCCATCCACTCAACAAGATTCCTCTTGAAGAGAGTCAATGAGGGACTCTGCCTAACCTGGACTGGGATTTTATTCCAGAGTGAAGGGAGGCTCTGGGTTATGAATCTGTCCCTCCAGCATGTCCTATTTATTTCAGTGCTGAGGTTCAAGTCTCTCGAGCACGTAGCTCAATGGGATTTGGATTTTCTGAGGTGCAGCATGTCCATTATTTCCGGGTTGGACATGGCTTTATACATCAGGCACAGGTCACCTCTGAGCAGGCGGTATGCCACTGAGTAGAGCTGGAGTTTCTTTAATTGGGCAGCATATGGCACCTGTTTGAGCCCTTTGATCCCCTTGGTGAGGTGCTTTTGGGGTCTTTCCAGTTATTGCAGGTGTCTGGTAAGGTACATCCCAAAAGGGGCATTGTACTCAATTATGGGCCTGATGAGGGATGAGTAAAGAGGCACGATGACCTCCCCTGATCTAGATGTGAATCCCTTCATGATTAGGTGGGCTATATAAAATGTTTTTCTAACCACTTTGGCCACGTGGTTGTCAAATGAGAGATCAGTGATCAGATTGCAAAATATTCCAGTTCCTACGAACACTATCTAACAAACAGTTAGTGTTCGTAGGAACTGGAATATTTTGCAATCTGATCACACTATTGCCAATATCATTCCAGACAAATGCACCTTCTCATATAGAAATGGAAAAACTTGAAATCCTATTTCAATCATTATAAATTTTGTGATAGCAAACATTTTGTATCTAAACAGACTACGCTGTCAGGGAAAACCTTAAATGGATGTTTCCCATGTGGTCATTGTTCCAATTGCAAACATGTCAACACGTCCAAAGCTTTTTCCAGCAGAAATTGCTCCAAGGTATATGATTTAGGCTTTTTTGCTAATTGTAGCAATGATTGGGTTATTTACCTTGCTATTTGCCATTGTGGAGCATTCTATGTAGGGCAGATGTCTCGCCCATTAAGATCACGGATTTCGGAACATATGAGTAACATCAAACACAAAAAACTTACAAATGCTTTGTATAAACATCAGTTAATGCACCCAACTGCGGAATTTAAGTTTATGGTTATTGATGTAATCTGTGGGAATCGGATGAATAAAACTGGATGGCATAATATATTAAATAGTAAAGAAAAAAAGTGGATTATTAAGCTTGGGGGTTTATTTCCCCCCGGACTTAATGAATATTTATGAATGTTCAACCAATGGGAAATGGCTCTATATTATTTAAACAGCATGTTTTTTGTGATTTGTATCTATACACTGAGGAAGGCTGTGTTGTTCCAGCCGAAACCGGTTTGTCTTTGCTGTATGTATTTGTGAATACAAAATTTTTTTAAGTCACTTCTGCTGGCTCTTTGTGGTTCTATCCTTGAGCCAGTTTGCAACCCATCTAGTGACATAGGGGTTTGTATTTAAGCTGGTGAGCTTATCTATAATGCTCGAGTTGGGTATTGTATCGAAGGCTTTTGCGAGGTCCAGGTAGGCTGTGAGGACCACCTTCCCCTCGTCAATGGCCTTGGTGACTGTTTCAAAGAAATCAACCAGGTTTAAGAGGCATGATCTGCCCTTAACAAAGTCGAACTGGGTAGGATCCAGTGTCTGTAGGTCCCCAATATCTTTATTTATGATGTCCATGATGATCCTTTCCATAGCTTTGCAGACCAAGCTAGTCAGGCTTATGGGGCGATAGTTTCCAAGATCCGTTGAGGCACCACCTTTGTGGAGAGGGACCACTGTTGCTGTACATTACTCTTTGGGTACATATCCTGTAGTAAGGCCGAGATTGAACGGTAGTTTTATGTTTGTGTTTAGCTCTTCTTGGAGTTCATGTAGGACGCAGCCCGGGACACTGTCTGGTCCCATTGATGCTGTGTTTTTTGCTTTGGAGAGGGCAGCTCTTACCTGAGCATCTGAGATGTCAGGGGGGCAGCACTCTGCTGGGATAGATATTTGCCCTTTTTGTGGGGAGGGGGGGGAGTTTGCACTGAACCTGTCAGCTAGGATGTTGGCAATGTCTGTGGGTTCGGTGTATTTTTTGTCATTTTGGACTAATTCTGAGCATATCTGGGAATTCCCACCCAGGTTCCTAACATAACTAAAGAAAGCCTTGTGATTATCCTTAGTGTCCTGTGCAATTTTTCTCTCAAAGCTGGCCTTAGATGATTTTATGAGTGCCCATAGTTTTTTGCTAATACTGATCAGAGATGCCTTCCCTTTTTGGGATTTTCCTCTATCATGTAGTAGCTTCCTCCTTCTATTGTATAGTTTGTTTATGGCTGGGGTCCACCAGACAAGACGTCTGCCTTTGGAGGATTGGGTCTTGGTTTTATTTGAGATTGCATGATCCATGCATTCCTGAATGTATTCATAGAATGCGTTTATAAAGGATTCTGCGGTCTGGGCCGTATTTTCCACAGGCCCGGGGGCTTTGAAGGATTCCACCTCGGTTTGAGGAGTGTGAAATTTGCTTTACAGAAGTTTTTCACTGTGGTTTTCAGGGCAGGGGGTGGAGTCGGGATGTGAATATCCAGTGAGATTAGTTTATGGCCTGATCTTACTAGTGAGGGATACACTTCTGGTCCTGAGCATAGAGTCCCCATGTTGGTGATGATCAGGTCCAGTATGTTTTCCCCTCTTGTGGGAGTGGTAACAAGTTGTTCCATAGCATTTGAGTTTATTCATTTATTTATTTATTTATTTCCAGTTTGATAACCGGGATGTCCACTGGGCCCGAAGGCCCGTTTTCAGTGGAGGCCCAGGGAGAAAAGTTCCATATAACAAACACTTTGCACTTTTAAAGCTGCATATTCCTTAATATTGCACATTTAAACAGTTTAATAAAGTGAAATACTATATATATATATATATATATATATATATATATATATATATATACATATACATTGGTAGAAGAATGCAGATTGAGTAGCTGAGAGAAGAGGGTAAAGATGAGTAGCAGGAGAAGGCACATAAGTAGAGGGGAAGTGAGGATTTAAAGGGTATCTGCAGTGAGATTAATATAGGGAAAAAAATAAATGTAGGGTATGGGGAGCAGAAGAAAGACTAGAGAGATGAGGGGCAGGAGGGGGAAAGAAGAAACTAGGAAAGTAATAGGACCTAGGTGGGAAAATAAATTATAAATTCTAGGAATCTTTGGGTTAGGGTGTTGAAGCTAGAGTAATGCTCCCAGTCTATGTTCGGGTAGTTGATGTCGCCCAATATAATGGTGTTTGGAGAGACCTTCATATTTTCCAGTGTTCTCAGGAAGGCCGAGTGGGGTTCCTGGGTTTGGGAGGGTGGTCTGTAGCAGGTTATAAACTGGAAGACAGTTTTACCCACTGTTAGTTGCACATGGATAGTCTCTGATGCTTTGTGCTGTGCCACCAACCTGGAAGTGTGGGTATCTTTGACGAATATTGATATTCCCCCTCCTTTTGTGGTTCAGTCCAAGTTTTGGGGCCGAAAAGCATGGTATGAGGTATAACCTGGTAGTGCTGGGGTGCTCTCGGGAGCCTTGAACCAGGTTTCTGTTACTGCACAGATATCGATGTTCTCTATGCTAAGGAGAGTTTCGAGTGCATGCATCTTGAGGTTTAGACTTCTGGCGTTGAGTAGCATTTCTCTTAGTTTCTTATCCCTTGTGATACCTATGGAGGTGGGTTTGTCTTTTGAGCCTTGCCTAAAAAAGGCACTATGGGGGTAGCAAGAGCCTTTGCCAATATCCGAAAGCTCAGGGGTAACAGGTACAAGCCGTCCCTAGCGAAGCATCGTAGCTTGTCGAGCATGTCATCCCAGGCTGACAGGCATTGGATCCCCTTTGAATGACACCAATACTTAAGCAAATTGTTGAAATTGATCATCTTGCCTTCATATTGTGGCATCATTCTTGGTGAGGGTAAGATGCTAGCCTCCAGTATAGCTATATGGTTGCATCTCTCACATGTGTTGGAATTTGTTGGGAGGAGGAGAGGGTTGTCTGTGTACATGAGGCAGTTGTAACATTGCCTCAAGATTTCCAGATTCACCAGCTGGACCAGAGAGGAGATTGACAACTGACCTTTGGACATGCTAGAATAGTACTGGGAATTCATTTATAATTGAAAAAAGGGTCAATGGGGAACAAGGTACTCAAGGGGAGTTTGTGAGGGTGTAGTGCTTTTAATTTTTTAGTGCTGACATATAATTGCTTTAGTGAGCAAGTGTCAGGTAACTTAATTGCAATGTGTTACAGGTAACTTAAATGCAAAAATGACAAACAGTAACTTTCTTTCAAGTGAAACAAGGAAGTAAGTGCAGTAAGCAATACAGATATCACTAGGGATCCACAGAAGCACTGAAAAGCCGCGTTTTAGGTGGAATTGGCGTTTCAGGGAAATAACAAGCAAACAAACAACAATCATACAAACAAAGCTAGATTCAGCAGGCCTGGATCTAGTCTATGCCACAGCAAACAAGGTGTACCAATTTCAGTAAGAAGCAGTTCAAATATGCAGGCACTATAAGCCTTTAACCAGAAATCCCCAGCTCAGAAGGGCAGAGTCCAGCCTCTCCTCCCACAAGAGTGCAGACCACGAACCCTTTTAATGTAAAATAACTGGCCTGAAGCCCAAGTGCTTAAACCAGAATTAATACACTTTTAGAATAACAGACACTGAGCCCTCAATCAGCAGTTCCTAACTTAGAAGGATGTAAGCTACCTGTTCTGCCACTACAGTGCAGACCACAAACATTCTTAATGTAAAACAACTGGTCTGAAGCCCAAGTGCTTAAACTAAAAGGCTTAGAATGAGGTACACCAAGCAGTAATAAATACAATTGAGTACTTTTAAGATGACGCAAAAGCAAAATAAAGTAGGAACAAACACAAATACAGTAAAAGCAGATTTTTTTTTTTTTTGAGTGAGCAAATGAGATGGGCCCAGGAGTTACAGGACAGAAACAAGTGCAAATGCAGTCCTTCAGATCAGAAAGTTGAGAGAGATGGAAGAGCACCCAAATGGCCAATAACTACAAATTCTGGGCCAGAACCACTCCTTATGTGGTAGACAGGTTACCTAGTGCTAACCACTCCCACTGATAAGCTAGAAGGCTTCCCTCCAACACAGAAAGGCTTGGGGGGCTCAGAAGCTTACAAATAGTCCTGGATACAGCAAATCTGTATCTGGAACACTAATTACAGGAAAGGTAGGAAACAGGCTTACAATTTTTTATTTTTTTCAGAAAAGTAGCAAAAACAGTAGTAAAAACAATTCACATGCAGTGCAAACTGGCACACTTGAGTATGTAGCAATATTAGTCCACACACTGTTTGAAAAAATGTAATTAAATTATAAAAGGACTAAAAGCAAGTGCAGAAAGGGTTTATTAGGTAGAATGTGGTAAAGAGATGGGACTGGGGGAGTGTCCTAGATCAAATCTACAGTGGGGCGGGCACAGCAAAAGCCACCAAATTTAAACTACAACCAAGAACAGGGAGAGGGGGTGGGGAAAAGTTTCAACAGAGATGTGAGGAATCAGAGTGCAAATTAAAAAACCAAAAAAATATATACTGATCTCTGTATATTTGCAGAACAGTAAGACAACAGATGTCTAAGCAACAATTTAGCTCTATAATACAGAATAATACAGAAAAATATACTCAGCTCTATATATTTGCAGATAGTCTTGTAAGGCTGTCTCTCAACACACAGGTTCCACTTTCCTTTCTTCTCCTTGCCTTACAGTTTGTGCATATTATATCTTTTCTGACTCCTTTTGGTCTTTTCCTTCAGCCTCTCTCTCAATCTTCTCCATTATTTCACTCCAAGCAACCATTGTTTCATTTTCTGGCTCACATTGGTTAATCATGTTGACCATATAATCATCCCGCAACCCTCCAGACTGTTATAATAATACATCCATCAAGCTGCTCCATTTTGCCCTGTAATAACCTGTTTTGGAACAAATCCTTTGAATCAGGCCTCACCACCTCCAGTGCTTTAACTTTCTCCTTTCTGTTCTTTTCCTCTGATATGAACTCACTGCCCAGCATTGCAGCATTTACTTTTTCATTTAGCAGTGATTCTTCCAACTTCATATCCTTTTCAACAACAATCACAACATTAGAGCTATCAGTGCACTGGGTTACATCCTGCATAGCTCTACTGTATCTCTGGGCTGCTTTCGCACCTGGAACGGAGAAAGGAACCAGATGTACCATCTTCAGTTTCATCCCCCTACACCGAAGACTAGAGAAGTTTCCTGATGACCTAGCCAAATTCTCCTAGTAGTATAAATGCCACTTCAGCTTGGCCCTGAAAAGAGGCCACTGTCTAATGTGATTAACCTGATTAACAAAGAAAAAATTAATGCAATCATCATCAGCAATCCACTTTTTCTCATTTTTCTCATTGTCAATGTGTCACAACAAGTGTCACCATCTCTTTCAATTCATTGTCACTCTTGTAACTTCTTCAACATTAATGCCTGACTGTCACAGGTCTGTTCTCATACAATCCATCTATTACTCTGCTGAATGCCCTCATGTCCTTTTATCTTCTTCAGCCTTTCTCAAACTTTCTTCATCAGATGTCTTCTGTTTTCTTCCACATGTGCCTGAACCACTGTACACTGTTTCGTTTAACCTCTGCAATTAGAGCTACTTTGGCTTCTTCTCTGATGTCGCCATTCCGTTTCACAGTGTTAATC
The DNA here is from genome assembly GCF_019279795.1 of Protopterus annectens. NCBI lineage: Eukaryota > Metazoa > Chordata > Ceratodontiformes > Protopteridae > Protopterus > Protopterus annectens. The sequence continues at coordinate 1,423,888,114 of NC_056732.1, forward strand.
ACACCAACCATCTCAGGCACATCATCTCCATCACATCTAGCTTCTTCTACTGCTCTATTTACTTCCCATGTTACTGTTCCACACAGAAGTACTGGTTGTACCACTGTCTTGTACACCTTACTTTTTAGCTTCTTTAACATCGTTATGTCAAACAGTGCCCCTGACACTCTGTGACTGTTGGCTGTAGCCCCTCTGATACTAGCTTAAAATTCCTCATTCAGACTTCCCTTCTCCTCAACCACCGGTACCAGATATTTGAAGCTGTTAACCTGCTCCCCTGTTTTCCCTTCTATCTCAACTTTCAATTTCTTCTGATTCCCCCATTTGCTGCCATAACAGCTGTCTTATCTGTACTCAGTTTTATTCCATATGTCTTCAGTTTTGCATTCCAGTCTCCTCCCCATTGCTGAATGTCTTGTTCAGAGTCTGTCTATAATGCCACATCATCTGCATACAGCAGTTTTGTTGATGTGTCCCTTCTGACTTGCTTCTAATGTAGTCCATCAACAATGTCAACAGCAGTGAGCTCAGAGCTAAACCCTGATGCACACCTCACTCCCACTGACAACCCTTCTGTGAGTCTAAACACTGCTCATACTTCAGTCATCGGTCCTTCTTCTTAGCCTACACTCATTCTTCCAATGTTTCTGGAACTTTGAACCATCACAGGATGGCCCAAAATAGCTTTCCTGGGCCTTGTCATATGCTTTCTCCAAGTCTAGGAATGCCCAGTTGAACTATTTCATTATCTGATACTTTTATTAACTATATGTCTCAATGCAAACTTTGGGTCAGTTGTGCTATGTCCTGATATGAATCCAAGAATCCAAAGTGGTCATCTCTCATTTTTCTTTCTACTACTCTGCATATTCATTTATCAACATTCTCATCAGAATTTTCATGCAGTGTGACAGTAGTTTGATACCTCTATGCGGCTCACAATTGGGGATGTATCCTTTGTTCTTGTACACAATGACATCTGGGGTACACCTTTCTCTCCATACTACTATTAGTATTGTCTTGAGACACCTAATATCTTGATTATATTTGCTGTGCCATCATCTGAACCTACTGATTTCCCAGGCTTCATTTTTCTTAGTGTTATTCTTACTTCTAGGCTGAACTATTCTTCTTTCATCATAGGCTGGGTCTAGGGAAGTAACGCTTCTGTGGTTCTTTTCTTTATTCAGAAACTGCTGGAAGTACTCTGTCCATCTGCCTTTGATGCACATTTGAATGGTAATCAGGTTGCTGCTAGCATTTCTTATAAATAGTATCTGACTATCGTCTTTATCTTTCGGTCTTTGCCTCAAAATCTGAGAGACCTTTCTGTCATCTGCTGAGTCACTTTCTAGAAGATGGTACAGTGCATGTTACTTCAACCAGTTTTTCTAATTTTGACTACATACTCTGAATACTTTTATTACTGCCACATCTAACAAACTCTTATAACTTTATTACATGGAGCATTCCTGTAGAATTGCAGCATTTTTTGTTTTTATAGACTGCATTTCAATACATTAGAAAAGGTTTTATCAATGATGCTGTGCTTTGATTTTAACTTTGTGGGATTCAGAGAGGAGGGAACTATTTAATTTTGGTTTTGTTTGTAACTTTTCCCTTTTTATTGAATTTGTGAAGTATCAGAGTTGTTATGTATAGAAAATGTGGTGATGACCCCCACATCCAGTGGTGCAGGTTGGCTTGTCCCATGCAAGTTAAATCGCTGACAAGTGTCATGCAATATTCTGCGTGCCCATAGTTGGGAATGCAATTTTATGTTGTTGACTTTTTCATGGTAGTTAGCTGGATGCCATTTAATACATTTAACCAATTATTAGTCAGTTCCTTTGAAAATTTTCACTGAGGATTATCACTGCATAATCACTGAAAAAAAGGCATATTTCTGGACATATCTAGATTGATCATTGGGGTCAAGTCTATGAAAGGAGTTTGAAAGACAATAAGTTATATCTGTTTTCAGCTCACTAAGAAAGGGCCAAGTATTTATAGTTTGTTGAACACATTTAGAAAGCACAGAACCCACTATCCCTCAGAAATACTGTATATTCACTTCCTTTGCATGTGTTCTCCTCCCAAGGAGGGAATACACGACTTGAATTTGATAGCAAAAGATGATCAAGATGAAGGGAATGAACTGAGAGGTACAGCATAGAGAATTATGATCATTTTGATCATTTATTACTGCCTATGAACCTATGTCTCTAATCATAACCACCTTATTACATGCAAACGACATGGATGCCAAGAAAGCACACTCTCGCCCGAATGCAGAGACAGCAGCATAAACTAATTAAAATTACTTCAATACTTTACATTTTAACCAAATGAGATGTACCTTAAGCACTTTCATCTTTATTCATGGAAAAACTTCATCAGAAACAATTTAACATAGTAAAAACCCTCATTCATTTAAAACTTGCTTATATAAGTACTCCTAACAACTTATCCCCCAGAATCAACCAATCAAATTGCACATAACTATTTCAATGATAAAATCCTACTATATAAATTTCTCTTAAAAGCACACTAGCAATCACAACCCAGTATTAATAAATCAATATTAATATATCAATATTAATAAATCACACATACTAACCAGTTCTAGCTATTTGATGCTTTTAATTTTAATAAACAATTAATAGAAAGTTGGTCATTTAGCCCCAGCCATATATTGGCATTCAACAACTGCCAGTAAAATTCCTGTTTCTCTAATAACAATGGCTATGGCCCCTTCCCCACTCATTTATTTTCACTTTTTCCAAAATAGTACATTGAAAATTATGATTAGAATTTTAACATAGATATTTTGCTAAGGGGTTTGTCTCCTTTCCTTTCTTTATATCATTCACATGCTTGCAAATACAGTCCCTTAACTTTTGTTTGGTTTTCCCAATATAAGCAACTGGACACTGTTGGCATAGAGGCACGTAAAAAAACCCACCAGTTTGACAATCGTAACAACCATTTACAGTAAACATTTCATTATTTATTCTAAATCTTTCACCTTCCAGAATATATTTGCAATATGAACAATGGCCACATTTGTACATTCTTGGTGTCAGATTACAAATTACATTATTATCTAAGTTAATAACTTCAATGAATGCATTTAAATTTCAACCCTCTTATAAACAATATGTGGCTTCTCCCCCATATTTTGCCCTATGTCTATCTTCTATAAGTAAAGCCCAATTTTTCTCTAGAATATTTTTTATTTCCAAACTGTCAATGTTAAAAACTGTTACAAAAGATCCTTTCTGAAGTACCAGTTTATTTTGTATGTGTCCATGCACATTATTAAAATACTTCTCATTCTCATCAACATTATTCTGCAACATACTCAAATTACCCTCAGTGTTTTAACTTCAAAATAGAGACATACAATTCCCATTCTCTTTTATTAACTATTATAATCATTGATTCATTGACTAACCTACTGGGATAATCTCTTGCTAGAAACATAGTTTTTATTCATTTACATTTGTCAAGAAAATCTTCGAAGATAAACACCATTCGGGCTGCCCTAACACATTGTCCTTTTACCATGGCCCATTTTTGAAAATGTGGATGACTACTTGTATAATGGAGATATGTATTAGAAAAAAGTTGATTTTCTATGGATTTTTTACATTTATTTCTTTCTTTGTCCTTTCCTTTATCAATAGAATATCAAGATATACTATGCTATCATGACTCACTTGATATGTAAAAGTTAAGAACTGAGTGGTATGATGTATATAGGTTCATAGGTGTGTACAAGGCTAATGGCCCTGGAGCCTTTACAAGCCTAGTCCATAGGATTACCCTGGCATCATGCCACCCGACCTTAGTTCCCAGTGCCTCTGTCAAGTAGAGCCACTAGCGTCATCCCTGGGGTGAATTTTATATTTCCCATCCACTCATCAAGATTCCTCTTGAAGATGGTCAGTGAGGTGCTCTGCTTGATGTGTATGGGAAGTCTATTCCATAGCATGGGCAGTCTCTGGGTTATGAACCTGTCCTTCCAGCATGTTCTGCTGATTGTGGTACTGAGGTTGAGGTGTCTGAAGTGTGTGGTGCAGAGGGACTGGGATTTCTTTAGATGTAGCATTTCTAACAGAGCTGGGTCAGACATGGCTTTGTAAGTCAAGCAGAGATTGCCTTTAAGTAGGCGACATGAGACAGAGAATAGTTGGAGTTTTTTAAGTCTTTCCATATAGGACAAGTGTTTAAGGCTTAGGATCATCTTTGTGAGGTACTTTTGTGGCTTCTCCAGTTGTTGCAGATGTCCAGTGAGGTACATGCCAAATGGGGCATTGTACTCGATGATTGGCCTTATGAGGGAAGAGTAGAGGGAGACAATGACCTCCTTGTTCCTGGATGCAAAACTCTTAGTAATGAGATGTGCCACATAGAAGGACTTTCTGACCACAGTGGCAATGTGGGGGTTAAAAGAGAGGTTGCTATCAACCCGTGTTCCCAGATCTCTTATAACACCTTCTGTGTTCAGTGGACTACCATCAATGTGGTAATTCATGGGAACCAGGTTTTTCCCAAAGGGGATGATGACACATTTTTTGGCATTGAGCTTAATGCCGTGGTTCTGACACCAGTCGTTGGTCTCAGTGAAGCCTTTCTGTAGGATTTCAACATCACTTGGGGAGTTAATAATAGCTCCCAACTTGCAATCGTCTGTGAGCTTTGTCAGCCAGAGTCCCTTTATGTTGGCCTGGTCTTCAGAGTAGTAGATACCAAACAGGAGAGGACCCAGGACCAAGCCCTGTGGAACTCCACTCGTGACTAGTCACCAGTATGACTTGGAGTCAGCTATTTTCACAGTGTGGGTTCTATCTTTGAGCCAGTTTGAAACCCACCTAGTGATGTTGGGGTTGATGCATAGCTTAGTGAGTTCTTCTATGATTCCTGAGAGTATCAAAGGCCTTGGCCAGATCAAGGTAGGCTGTATGAACCACCTTGCCTTCATCCATCACTCTAGTGACTGACTCAAAGAAGTCGACCAGGTAGAGCAGGCATGATCTACCCTTCACAAAGCCAAACTGTGTGGGATCCAGAGTTTGGAGATTTCATATATCCTTGTTTATTAAGTCCATGATGATGTGTTCCATAGCTTTGCATATCAGACTCATCAGGCTAATTTATTTATTTTATTTTATTTTATATTTGTTGACCAGGATAGTCCGACTGAATACATATCCATTTTCAGCGGAGGCCTGAGGAAAAAAGTTCCAAACTTACAAACAGATAAAGTTAAGCAAGTTACAGTATATGCACAAACACATAACATACAAGTTACAGTCTCACATTTCAAGCCTACGAAGAATACAGTTTATATTCAGAAATATATACAAACATGTTACAGTTTCTCTTATCAAACCTATGGGTGCAGCTATATACAGAGTAGCTGCAGAGATGTTACAGTTTCTCTTTTCAAACCTTTTAATGTAAGAGGTAAGTCACTGTGAATAACAAAATGCAGGGATATGGAAGTAGATTAGGCTTTTGTCAGGGTTAGAGCAAGGACATAACCAGTGAGTTTTAAAATAGTGGGTCAGATTTTTTTTTTAAGTGATTAAGGGAGGGGTTCAGAGTAAGGTCAGATGGGAGCAAATTCCAAATTTTGCCTACTGAATTTCCAAACAAAGATTCTCCAGATAGGTTGTTGGCTTTAACAGACTGAACCAAAAGTTTTGTAGTGGAACGAAGTGGCCTAGCATTTTTGTAGGGATGGATAATGTTTTAAGGGAGGGCGTTTTATTGGATGATTAATAACCTTGAATGATACAGTAAGTTGATTATAATGAATTAGCCTGGGGAGTTCTAGCCATCCTAAGAGGTTTAGGTTTTGACAATTGTGTGTCCTGTACAGAGTTCCTATGGCAAACCTGGCAATTTGATTGTAGTAGCTAAAGAGTTTGCTGAGATCAATTTTGTTTAAGTTAGTGAGTATTGGGAGGCATAGAGTAGAACGGAAAGCAGATGGGTATGGGTAATGGCAGTCCGAGCTTGAGGGGTGAGAAAAGGTTTGTTTTTATATAGGGAGCCAATTTTTTTATTAATGGCTTTAATAGTTTAGTTTATGTGCATATCATATTTGAGTTTGTTGTCTATTATAAAACTCAGGAGTCTGGTGTACATATCTGGTGAGATTATGGTCCCCATTGTTAGATGATATAGTAAACCAAGGTTGAGAGGATTTGCGAATAGGGGGGAAGAGCAATAGCTTTGTTTTATTAGATTTAATATCAGCTGTTGATTAGAGATGCAGTTTTCCACTGTATTAAAGGTTTTCTGGGTTAAACTAAGGAGATCTGTAGGGGTAGACGCTGAGCAAATCAGGGTAGAGTCATTGGCATATTGTATACAGGTTGCATCTGGGATTACAGTGTGGAGGTTATTGATAAAGAGGGAGAAAAGAAGGGAACCTAATATGGAGCCTTGAGGGACACCAATGGTAATGGGGAGAAGGGTGGAGAGTTTGTCATGCCAAAGTACAGCCTGCTGTCTTCTACTAAGATAAGATTGAAACCATTGTATGGCATGGTTGTTTAGGGATATTTTCTTTAGGGTAAGTAAGAGTAGCTGGTGGTTAACCATGTCGAAGGCCTTGGAAAGATCAAGAAACAGGACAGAAGATAGTTTGTTGCTGTTACAGTTGGAATTTACGACATCAGAAAAGTAGAAGAGGGCTGTGGTGGTATTGTGCTGTGGTCTAAATTCATGTTGGGAGTTGGCCAGAAGATTATGTTGAATAAGGTAGTGTAAGAGTTGTTTATGGATACACTTTTCCATAATTTTAGCCAGAGTGGAAAAGATAGCTATTGATCTATAGTTTGACAGCTCAATGGAGCTGCCTCCTTTGTGGAGTGGTATTACGTGATATTTTCCAGATAGAGGGGATAGAGGCTTCATTTATGGTTCTGTTTATCAAAATAGAGATAGGGTATGCTATAACATCAGCAGCTTTTTGCAGGTAGTCTACAGGGAGGGGGTCAGCTGAAAGGGTGGTTGGTTTGAATTTTTTAATTAGGGCTCTAATGAGTGAAGTTGGAACTTTTTGGAAGCTGAAGGAGAGAATGTCACTGGGTTTAGGGGTTTCAGTGTTAGGACAAGTGGGTTTAAGTTTGCTAGCAAGGGCCTGGATGGTTTCTGTAAAGAAACTGTTGAAGGTGTTGGCAATGGACTCTGGTGATATTTGGGGTCTATATTAGAACATCGAAGTTTCAAAACTTCGAATGTTCTAATATCGACCCCTATTCAGCGAAAGCTGAACACATCGAACATGCAGAACAGCAAAATTTTTCCTAGGGAAAAAATTCACTGTTCAAAAACACATACATACAACACAAGCACACCAAACAAACAGCAATCCACACATATACACCTAAAATCTTACACCTAACCTTGCACTAAACTATACATACACCACTAACTATCCACTTACCTTAACCCAAACCCTAACCCTAAGGTCCATTGCTATCGCACACTCACCTCACCCGTGACCTAACCCTAACTCACCTACCCCGCCCAAACCCTCACATCCACACAATCACACACTTACCTGACCCGCACCCTAACCCTAACTTACCTAACCCACCCTAACCCTCATGTCCACAAGATCGCACACATACCTAACCCACGCCCTAAAGCTAACCCACCTAACCCGCCCTAACCCTCACGTTCCCCACAATCGCACGCATACCTAACCTGCACCCTAACCTTAACTAACCTAATCCACACTCAGTCGCACACTTACCTGAAACTGACCCGTAACTTTCCACCACAGAGCTGAAAATACAGAAGCAATAGAAACGGACAACCAAATTCTTTCCCTAGGAAAAAATTTGATTTTCTGTAGCTTCGATATTTTCAGAGTTCACTGAATATGGGTCGATATTAGAACATTCGAAGTTTTGAAACTTCGATGTTCTAATATAGACCCGATATTTGGGTCGGGGCTCAGGGGGCTGGAGTTGTGGATTCCCCTGGGTGGAGGAGTCTGTTAATACCTGCCCAGAACTTCTGTGGCTTGTTGTGGTGTTTCTACTGTAGATGTCAGAAATAGGGGTGATAGTTCCCAGGGTCTGTAGTCACTCCTCCTTTGTGGAGAGGGATGACTGTAGCAGTGCACTATTCAGTAGGGACAAAGCCTGAGGTGAGGCTGTAATTGAACAAGGCACACAGGTGAGGTGCCAGCTCACTCTGTAAATTATGTAGAACACAACCAGAGATATTGTCAGGTCTCAAAAAAGCTGTATTCTTGGCCTTGGACAGAGCTGTTTTAACCTGTGCAGCAGTAATACTGGGTGCCTGGCAATCTACTGGCATTTTGATTGGTCCATTGATGGGGAAAAGAGGGGTAAAGTTGGCACTGAATCTATCAGCCAGTATATTGGCAGTACCTGTTAGCTTGGTATAGGAGGTACCATTGTGCAGTAGCTCAGAGCAAATCTGGGTATTGCCATGGAGATTCTTCACATAAATATAGAAGGCCTTGTGGTTGTCTTTGCAATCTGCTGCAATTCTGTTTTCATAGCTAGCTTTATAGGACTTCATAAGGGTTCTCAACTTTTTGTTGAGGCTGATAAGGGACGTTTTCCAGTCTTGGGAATTTACCTTATTCTGCATCAGTTTCCTCCTTCTATTGTAGAGTTTGTTTATGGCAGGGGACCACCAGATTGGCTTCCTTTTTTTGGAGGAGAGAGTGTTGGTTCTATTGGGTATGGTGAGATCCATGCATTTGTGAATGTGTTCATACAGTGCATTGGTGTATGATTTGGAGGTCATGCAACTATTCTTCATTTGCATGTGTGCCATGAAGTTTGCCACCTTTGTTTTTAGAAGCCCAAAGTTAGCTTTGGAGAAGTTTTTCATAGTGGTTACATTTACAGGGGGGTGGGAGTGGGAGGGATGTGGATTTCCAAGGTGATTTGTTTGTGGTCGGTTAAAACCAGGGAGGAGTTGACTATTGATGTAGAGCAACAGTCGCCCATGTTAATAATGACCAGGTCAAGGATGTTGCTACCGTAAGAACAAGCATTGGAATTAATGAATTCCAGGAAACGTTGGGAAAGTGTATTGCTACATGAGTAGTTTTCCCAGTTGATGGAGGGGTAGTTGAAGTCACCAGTATGAGAGTGTTAGGTTTGACCCTAATATTCTCCAAGGTGCTTAGGAACATGGAGTGTGAGTCTTGGGACATGGTTGAGGATCTATAGCAGGCCACAACCTGAATCGCTGTCTTACCCAGTGTTAGCTACACCTGAAGTATCTCTGATACTTTATGTTTGGCTACCAGTCTGGAGCTGTGCAGATCTTTTATGAATATGGAAACACCACTGCCTTTTGGAGCTTTGGTCCAAGTTCTGGGGCTGAAAGGTGTGGAATGATTTATAGCCTGGTAATGAAGGGATGCTTTCTGCTGCCTTGAACCAGGTCTCTGTTACAGCACAAATGTCGATGTTCTCCATTTTAAGGAGTGCTTTGAGCGAGTGAATTTTGAGATTTAGACTTCTAGCATTGAGCAGCATGACCCTCAGATTGCATTTGTTTGTAGCTTTTACGGTGGCAATTTGGCCTTTGGAACACTGCCTAAAAAAGGCACTACAGGGGTAGCAAGAGCCTTGGCCAGTATCCAGAAGCCCAGGAGTTACAGATGCAGATGATCTCTGGCAAAGCATCAAGGTCTGTCAATCATATCCTCCCAGGCTGACAGATACCAGATCCCCTTAGAATGACACCAGAAACTTAGCCAATGGTTGAACTCAATCATTTTCTGCTTGTCCTGTGGTATCATTCTAAGTGATAGTAGGAGGCTGCTCAGGGCTAGGGTCATAACTGCCTGGGCTACTTAATCCAAGAGCTCCTCTATGTCTCTTTTCATGTAGTCCAGGGAGGTATTACCTAAAAATGAATTTAATAAATCCATACTACCCTCCCATGCAATAAATATATTATCCAAAAATTGCTTGTATAAATTACACCAATTCATATATCATGAATTTAGGACACATTTCTTTTACCAGTGTATCATTACAATATTTGCTACAAGAACCTCACATTGGGAACCCACAGCTATACCTGTCTTCTGCAAGAGGAATTTATGATCAAATAATAAAAAACTTGTTTTCTAGTACACACTCTTATAATGCTTCATACGTATTTATTTTACTCTGAGAAAAACCTCTTTCATGTAAGTATTCACTAAGCCATAAACAACAATATCATGCGGAATCACATTATAAAGATCCCTTACATCAATAGTTACACACTCATTATATTCAAGCTCATTTATTCTACCTAAAAAATCCCAGGGATCTTTACATATGTGAGATTCATCCGTTCATCACTAGTGTTTTCAACTTCTCATCTAAGAATGTGGCTATGGGATATGTTATGGAACCCACCCATCCACAATTGTTCTCATTGGAGGTTTCTTTAAATCCTTGTGGATTCTTACAATACCAAATAAATAAATAGAAGGAGAAGAGTATACCCTTTCCAGTATGAAACTTAGAGGCAGTACCTCGAAACAATGGATAAAGTCAACATCTTCTTCACTCCTCCTTAAGTTCAAAGAACTAAGAAACCTTATTATTCAAGACAAAAAATATTTCTGCCAAGAAGCTCAATCAACCTACAATTCAAACCCCCCCTAAATTCTGGTGTACCATGAACAATACTCTCCATCCTGGGACACTTTCTACCCCTAACCCCTTCCCCAATAAAACCCCTCTTGAAACTGCCACTCTACTAAACAACTGCAAACTAACTCCCCCAACAATAACCAGTCACAACCCTCATCCCCTCCACCTCCTGCCTCCACACAGCCTTCTCCCTGAAACCTGTTTCCACTGCCTACATAAAATCCCCTTTGCAGAAACTTAAATCATGTTCTCCTTCCTTCAACAACCTACCACCCCACTTCCTCAAACTTGCAGATGATTCTATAGCATATCCCATTTCAATCCTTATCAATAATTATTCAAAGAATCCACAGTCCCTGAAATCTGGAAATCCTTTCATACCATTCCATTACATAAAGGAGATAACTCCAATAACCCTTCCAATTTCTGTCCAATAGCTTTCCTCTCCTCCCTCTCTAAAATTTTAGAGAAATGCATTCATAGACAACTTCTTAAATATCTACTTCAGGAAAACCTGCTCACTTCCACTCATCACCAGTTTAGGCCCTATCACAGCATGTCTACAGCCATTCTAGCCTTTAAATCCTGCCAAGGTGCAAAAAACGGTGCGTGGTGACTACCACAATTTAAAAGTTTATTTCGATCCACATAAAAACCAATACGAACCAGTTCACAGCCAAAATACATAAAACATGAACACCTTCAACACTATACAAAGCGTTTTCGTCTTAAGATAGACTTCATCAGATGACTAGTGTAAATCAATTGCACTTAATATTTATATAAAACCAGTTAATTAAGGACCTATGGGCATCTAACATCCCATTCAAAGTCACCAATGGTTACATAGCTTGGAAAAATAAATTAAAATTTAAAGATCAATCCTCTTTTATATTACAATTCTTAAATATTGAATATACAATTAGTTGTAAACATAATATTAAAATGCTTGTATGTCCACTTAAAAAATATCTGTATATAATTTAATAAATTAAAATTTATGTTTATGCATTTTAAAACCCCATACAAAATGCTTAAAAAACTTCTGCAATGTGGAGAATGCATGTGATTGGTCTCTCAAAGCTTAGCTGACCTTAATTTTAATAATGGTAAAATCTAAATCATTCAAATCAGGGGGATTTCTAGCCTCCAGGGTTACTTGCCACCATAACTCTCTAAATTTTATCTTTTCTTCCCATGGGCCTCCCCTGATATCATTCTTAATTTGTTCCAATACCATAAAAAATAATTTAGATTTAGAACATACCTTTGTATGTTTAAAAAGGGCATTAGTATCCTTTTCCACTGATATTTCATAAGTGTGTTCACAGAGCCTTCTTTTTAACATTCTCTCTGTCTTTCCAACATAGAAGGACCTTCACATTCCACAAATAGCCAGATAAATTATTCCTCTTGATTCACAATTTAATCAGATTTAGTCTAGTTGTTTTCTATATTTATGCCAGACCATTCTGCAGTATTATTTTAAGCATTTTCCTGTGATTTCTGAATACTTGACTAGCACTGTGTTGAATTGAAAATATTTGCTTATGTTTTTATTATTTATTATTAAATATTTTTAAACATTTCAACCCTGGCTGTTTTGTGTAGAGATAATTGAAGCTCTAGTGTACATTGCATGTTTATAGTGATACTGTACAAAGCCACTCTAAATAAGCCTTGCTAGTTGTCACACTTACTAACTGGATAATGATATTGCACAGTAATAATTGGACACTCTCTGGTAAGGGCCTTATTAGTAGCTGATACTAGTGGTTAGTGGCAGCTGCTACTACCTTATAGACAGTCAGGAAGGGACATACCTGGAAAACCTGTTCCACCTTTCCCCAGGAGTGTTTGTGTGTTTGTATATAACTCATATCTTAAAGTGTGTGTGTGTGTGTCAGCTACTTGGGCAGGGTCATGAAGCACTGGTTGGACAGAGAGGGTGCTGGAGGTTTTAGCTCGACCACTAGGCTGAGATTTATATCCTATGGCTGTGCCAGAGGGGAGTCTTATTAGGGGATCTGGAGAGAAAGGGAGAAACCAGCCCCAGACTGACTGTGATCTCTGTGTGCCCTTAAGGGAAATTGTACTTTACTGTCTGTGTATTTGTTATGCCTCCCAATGTGGAAGCCCCTCACTGGTGCTAGTGGTGAGGATTGAGGGTCCTTGATTACTGGGCCAGTGCACGGGAATCACATATTAATTGATTGACAGTGGAGGGATATCCACACAACATATTAATTGGTTGGCAGTGGTGGGAATATCCACGCCACATATTAATTGGTTGGCAATTGGTTGTAGTGGTGTGGATAGTGAATTTCTGTAGTTTGTGTACTGTGATCACTGAAGGTTATTTTGTACTCTAAATCAGGCATGCAGTGAATATTCAGAGTTCAGATCACAACTGTTTTATTATTTTTGTTAGCTTAGTTAGTCAGGGAGAGCAGGCAAGCATGTCAGCAGAGGAGTATGGCAAGCTGACAAGGATCCAGTTGGATGAGATGTGCCTGGCTAAGGGACTGGTGCATGGAAACCTGACTAAGGCAGACATGATTGCAGCTTTGGTCACAGCTGCATCAGAAAACAGCAGTCAGTGGCATCATTTCAGAGACCACTTTACTGTCCATGCACCGTAACTGCGATGTGGCGTAAAAATAAACCGATTGTTCTGCTTCAAATATCGTATGTCTGTGAATCATGAGCCTGTGACTCTAGTTTACATTATGATAGAAATTCAAATATTTTACCACTTGCAGTAAACTATTCAGGGTTCACTCCAAATTAACGACAAACTATCTTTCAAATTGGAGTACCGTGGACTGTAATAAGTAAGACGCGTTTTTCTTTCACATGCAAGTTGTCTTGTACAGCAATATTTCGGCAGCAGTTGTGTAAGCCACGAGGTTTCTTTATACACAGATTACTGTGATCTGTGCTATTAAGCTACTTCACCTGAGTTAACATAAATATTTTAGACAATAAAGTTATTCACTGTTTGTGGGGAAAGTGATTTGTACTGTCACATTTTTTGCCAGTAGGACTGCAGGAAGTAAAGAGTTGTGGGAAAAGCACTTGCACGCTACTGTCTTGGATGTGACTTATAGAAAGTATAACGATATCATTCCCAAAATATTTCCCACCAAAACTGAGATTCAATAAAAATACCATTGAGTGACACATAATTCCTGAGTAAATTAAACAAAACATTTCAGTGGAAGAAGAGTTTGAAATGGGGCACTTCTCTTACTATAGATCTGGTTGCGGTAATATGTAAACGCCGATCTTACTACATGTCATTAAAGAAGCTATTTAAATGAACAAGATTAAAAAGCTTTGTCCTTAGATAATGCTGAAGAAATAGCATTATGCAGGATTGAGCAATGAAAGGTATTGCAGGATAGTACTGACTAGTATATAAATTGTTATTATACCCTCAAAAGAAGAAAAAAGTAAGATAATAAAAGTAAAGATACTACAATAAAAAGTAGAAGCCTGGGCTTATAGTTAATATTACTATTAATATATCTCACAATACAGGTGACAGTGTAACGTATAAGTCAGATACTGAATGAAATGGATGTTCTATAGGGAATCAATAGTGATGGAAGGAAAGAGGATTATCTTAACACCTTTTCATGGTGTTTTAGTTGAACTATACAAAAGTTTATTCAAAATGAAATTGTGTACTTGGTTTATCACATACAAATGTTTGGACTGTAAGATATAGGAAGTTTGTATGGCAAGAAATGACATGATTTCAATCACATGTACTAAACTTAACTTGTCTGGAACAAGAAATAACTAATTTAAAAGTTTAATATGCTTTCTCCAGACAGTAAACTATTAAAATACATACAAGATTATAGAAAGCAATTTTTTTCTTAATAACTTGTATATAATATTTTGTAAGCTACATAAATCATAAATATCTACTTAAAGGATAACAAAGTGGATATCTCATATTGTAGAGAGTTTAAGAGAAAAGTAGAAACTGTAAATAACTGTGATAAACTTTATAGTTAGAGTACTATATTATTAGTGATATTCCACAATGGGTATTTATTTGTTTGTATTATTGTGTTATAAATAGTTGTTTTTGCTTGGGAACAGTTTTACCATACATGGAAAATTATTATCTAGTAACTTTATTCACTTTTCACTATCTGCTGATAATATTATTATATTGCAAAATTGCAAAGGTTCATCATGTTATGAGAACCCACCTTTATTCTTAAGAAGTAGTGATCAATATTCATCTTATTTTCTACCACTCTAAATTTATAAAAAATATTATTTTTTGATATTAATTGATATTTTTTTTACTTTAAATGTGGCCTAATGGTTAAGGTGTTTGCCTTATAAACACAAGGTACAGGGTTTAAATCTCACAGGGGATAACTGGCTAGGCTTAAAATGGCTCGCAAGGGCAGTTAGCCTAGTACTAGCCTATGAACCTATGAACCTACGAGACTATAAAGTCTTCTCCAGAGAAACATATAATGGAGCCTCAAACCTTTCATTATAGTTTGATTTATTTTCAGTAATGATGGTTAATCTGACTGAACATTTTAGTTCTGTCAGATTGGGAATGTTCTTCATTCCATGTTTGTTAAAAGGTTACTTAAAGTCTCTGTACACTTGTATGAGATTATTTACTATACACGTTTTCTTTCCCTTTTGGCCTCCTTTAAGTTCTACATTATATAATTCACAAGGAATCAGTAACCTTTCTATTAGATTTAATATATTTAAGAACGTTACACAACAGTTAAATAACAAAATATCTTTTCACTATATTAATTTCAAATACTCTTTAATTGCAAATAAATAAGATGGACATAGTGTTACTCTCTTTAAACATTAATGGTTTAAATAACCCAAGGAAAAGATCCAATTTACTTAAATATCCAAAATTAAATAAAGCACAAGTGGTATTTTTGCAGGAAACTCACTTTAAAGGTAATGATAACTTTACATGGAATCCAAATGAATATCTAAGGTTATCTAATTTGTCATATAGTAAAAAAAAAAACAGAGGAGTCTTAATATTATGGAGGAAAAATGTCACTAATCCTCAAGTTATTTATAACTGTGAAGATAAAGATGGTCTTCTGTCAATTGTAATAATAAGATTTAGTAACAGAATCTGGACTTTGGTGAATTTATTTTGGTTCTCTGGTATAGGAGTAGGAACAATTAAAAAGCATATAGATCTCATCAATAAAACTTCTAAGGGTAATTTAATTTTGGGAGGAGATTTTAACTGCACTTTAAATAGTTTGGTGACTACTAACAAAATACATTTTTGCATTACTTCTACAGGGAAAACTCTTAAAAAAATGGATAGATAATTTGCAATTATTAAACTCATTTAGTCTTAAGAAAGATAATTCATTAATATGTCTCAGTGATCACAGATTCAATACTGAAACAAGAATTGATAAAATATTTGTATCCCAAGATTTGAAAATGAAAATATCTTATTTTTCTATAATCTCTTTCCCTTATCTGATCACAACTCACTCATTCTTGAATTTCAAACAGATTTTAAGAGATTGACTTTCACCAGAAGAATTTCAGCCTATATCACTAAATTAAAACAGTTCAAACCATGGCTGGACTCAGAAATACAATACTTCTTAGATACAAACTATACTAGTGACATAAATATAGTTATTTTATGGGATTCCCTAGAGACATATCTATATGGCAAAATTATTACTTGGTTTAATAACAAAACAAAGGAATGGGAATCAGAGTTAGTTAATATTCAAAAACAAATAGAAATCAACTTTAAGGATTTGAAAGATCCAGTTGCTAAAAAAGAAATTGGGAAATTAAATAAAAATACAATGACATCCTAACTCACAAAACCAATTTGGCTATAGAAAATTTAAAACTAAATTATTTCTCTGTTTCCCCAAAATATATGCACAATCTAGCATAGAGATTAAAAAGCCACTCCACTGAAAATAATATCAGAAATATAATTCATGAAGGGAAAAAAACAATTAAAAAGTCTCAAATTTAAGTGACATCTTGGAAGCCTTTAAATATCATTTTACAAAACACTACAAAAATAATGATTAATTTCATAATATCATAATTAGGTTTGGATTCCTTAAAATTAAACAAACTACCAAAAAAGCTTAATCATAGATGTTCAAAAACAAATTACTCTAAAATAAATTAATGAAAATATTAAAGAAAGTAAAAATAATAAAGCTCCAGGTATAGATGGAATCATTACTGAAATTTACAAACTATTTCCAACATCTGCTATAACAATTATGCAAAAAGTGCTAAATGAAACATATTCACAAGGCACAATTCCACCTCCATGGTGATATTTGTTGATCACCCCTATATTAAAGGAAAATAAGAATCCCAACTTATGCAATTCATATAGACCAATCTCACTGCTTAATAATGATTATAAAATTCTTATGTCTATATTGGTTAATAGAATCAAAAATTCACTGATTCATGTCATAAGTGATGACCAAACTGGTTTTATTTATATAATAACATTCAAAGAATTTTAACTAATATAGACATTTTAAACAGAGACAAACAGGAGGCCCTAATAGTTACTTTAGACATCAAAAAAGCTTTTGATTCATTAAATTGGAATTATCATTTTAAAATTCTACAAATTTACAAGTTCCCTAAACAATTCATTACTTTAATAAAATAATTTCTAAAACAATCTGGCCTATGTAAAATTAGGCCCTTTTACATTAGAAGCTATTGAAATTACTAAGGGTATCAAACAGGGATGTCCTATGTCTCCAGTGGTGTTTGCTTTAGCAATAGAACTTTTTTCCTCAGCAATTCATTTTAATCCCAAAATTAAAGGCATTAACATATTTGATCAATTTAATTCCAAAATAATGCTCTTTGCCAATGATATACTTCTCAGTTTAATTTGCTCAGATGAGTCATTAAGTGAACTAAATTTACTAGCTGAAAAAAATATCATATCTCAGGTTTAGAAGTTAATAGTTCTAAGTCAAATCATATGTTAAATTAAAAAAAACAACTCTAATACTAACATAAACCAAATAATTGGGAAACATGTTTCCTCTTTAAATTACTTAGGGATTGTATTGTGTGAAAATTTGGAATTAACTTTAACTACTAATTATAATAATATTGTGAATACCCTAAAATCACTAATTGGGAAATGGAATAAATTGTATTTAACATTTGAAGATAAGTTGCAGTTAATAAAGATGATTTTACTCCCAAAAATAAACTACATCGCACTAGCTATTCCTATAATTCCCAGTAAGAATCTTTTAAACGAAATAAATAAAATTCTTATACATTTTCTTTGGTACCCAAAAAGAAATAGAATAGCTTTCTTAAATCATATTAGACCTTGGAAAATGGGAGGGATTATTTTTTCTGACTTAGAATCTTATATTAAAGCATCCATTTTCAAAACGTTATAAATTGGTTTGATCCAAAATTTTCTTCTGCATGGAAAACTTTACATACTGCTATATTCCTAAAAGAAAATAAATTAACAAAACACAACTAAATGAACAAAATAATAAACGCTGGCATATTATCTGTATTAATTTGCAATATAATTCTACTAAACCCACCAATCTAAATTATATAAATTATATTTACAACACTTTCAGGAGTTTTGTAAATAATAATATTGATATTAAATTATGGTTACAGTTATTAATTCCCTTTAAAACCACAAAAAAGTTTTCAATAACATTAATATAAATACTCTTAATACATAGAAAATATTTACATGCTGGTACCAATGTATGAGAAACTTGATAGTCATGGATGTATGTCAGTTAATTAATACATTTGATTTATCAAATTCAGATTGGTTAGCTTTTAGCAGTCTACTTCCCTATGCACATGATTTATGCAGAATAATAGACAACTCTTCCTTTAAATCCATACCTAAACTCATATTTTTTTACATGAAGTACTATATAGAGATTTTAATTGGACAAATTTAACTTCAACATTATATAAAATCATTATTAATTACAAAGCCAATCCTAATCAGAAGTTTTTGAATTTTATTACTAAAGAACATCCTTTCTTGTTAACAAATTAGAATAAAACTAGTCTTTTATATTCTATTAAATTAACCTCCAATATGCAAGTTTAGAATTTTTTTTCGTGGAGGTTTCTGTATAGAGCTTTCTATACACCCAATAAAATTGCCAGATTCAACAATTCTAATGATATAACATGTTGGAGATGTTCTTCAAAATATAAGGCTGATTGGTCTCATATTATGTATGAATGTACTCACATTAAAAATTTGGGGAAGATATTGGTAAATTTCTACAAGCCATTTTTACAGATTCTTTTATTTTGTCAAAGCCATTCATTCTTCTGAATATAAATGAAACTATTGTTACAAAAAACAAAGACCTTTATCTTCTTTGAACTACAATGGCAGTTACTAAGAAATGCATCACAAGAAAATGGAACTCCTCCATTCCAACTCTTGACGATTTTCCAACCCTATTGAAAGATGTAGCACTAATGTAAATAAGAGTCAAGGAAATGAGAATCTTTCCTAAGAAATGGATTAATAATCCTTGGGAGAAAGGTATCTCCCTTATTGAGACACTTAGACACAATTTTGCCTGCATAAAGTGGAGAAGAAGTAAAATGACCTATTCTAACAATGTGTAACTCTCTTTGTGTATTTCAGATTGTTTTCCTTTTTTCATATTTGGTTTGAGGCCATTTGTACATTTTGTAGATAGTTCATTGTAATTTATTCTTGCTTGAAATGTAAAAGTTTATTATTATTTTATTTGGAAAAAAATAATAAAGTTATTTGAGCAAAAAAAAAAAAAAAAGAAAACAGCAATCAGGAGGTCAATCAGACTGGCCGTGGAGATGTACAGCACCCAGAGAATGAACAGCTCAACCTTTCTGCAGAGAACTTAGAAATCCAACTGGAGCTAAAGAGACGAGTTTGAGGCTAGGCATTTGGAAACAAAAGCAGCAGAGAGAATGAGATGTCTACAGGCTGAGGATAATGAGAAATTGGTAT
Organism: Protopterus annectens; assembly: GCF_019279795.1. Classification (NCBI taxonomy): domain Eukaryota; kingdom Metazoa; phylum Chordata; order Ceratodontiformes; family Protopteridae; genus Protopterus; species Protopterus annectens. The sequence continues at coordinate 1,423,907,839 of NC_056732.1, forward strand.
GTTTGAAAGCTGAGGAAAAGGAGAGGCAGCACAAAAAGGAGATGCTTACTCTTCACCACAATCATGGAGGTAATGGGGAAGGGAGTAACTGGACCCCAGAAGGAGAAACGATCAGTACATTTCTTCTGCAGTTTACAGAGGGGGATAATTTTCATAGTTTCATTCATATATTTCAGAGGGTATGTAAATGGTATGATGTTGACCAAATACTCCGGGTATGATTCCTGACCCCTTACTCAGTGGTAAAGCTATAACTGTCTTGTCTAAAGTTTCTGATCATGATTTTTTTGATTATACTGCTGTTAAGAATTGTCTGTTAGAATTTTTTAAGCTAACACCTGAAACTTATAGGAAAACATTTCAAGAGCATAGATGCAAGGCAGATGAAAGTGTGTGTGAATATGTTGATGAAGTGAGCACTTATATTCATAGGTGGGTGAGTGGATGTCAGGTCACCACTTTTGAAGGGGTGGCAGACCTTTCGGCTGAGGCAATGGGGATCTGGTTAGCTGATAGACAATGTGTTACTTCAGATGAATTGGGGAAGAAGGGAGACCTATACCTAGCAAGCAGGACATCCCTGTACAGGAAAGGGACCCCCAGTCCTGCTCATGGGTCTAAAGGAATCCATGTTGGGCAGCCCAGACTGCCCAAACAGAATCTGCCAGTAGCAGGGGAAGCCACTAGTCCAGGTACACATCCAGGGCCTAGGGTTAAATGTTTTGAATGCAACCAGTGGGGCCATCTGGCATATAGATGTCCATGAAGGCAAGGTGGGGAACAAAAGGTGAGGGAGCCAGTAAGTGGGAAGGACAAAATGCCAACAGTAGGTTGTCTTAAGACAACAGGGGTACCAAACTTCCATCCTGCAGATGTCCTGACTGGGAAGGATTTTGATGAGCCAGTACTATGTGTTAATGAAGTTACACACAGTCAGACAGACCACACACTTGCAGCCAGAACTGGTGAGGTGGTTACTTCAGGGAGGGAGCTACTCTGTAGCAGTGAGACTGAAGGCGAGCCACAGCTGCTTGTGGGTACTGATGTTCCCTTGGACAGAGTGACTGAAAAGGTAGAGGTGGGTAGTAGTACCCAGGCTGCCAGTGAGGCACCACTGTCAGAGGATGCCAGACTTCCTATGGAAGGGAAGCCGGGAAGTGTTACCAAGAGAGAGTTGAGACAGGCTCAGTTCTCGAACCCCTACATTGCAAGGCCTGAGGCAGGTAGCAAGGCAGGCAGCTGATTCTCAAGGAAGGGGGAATTTGTATACTGGGACACATGGTTACTGTATATAGAGTGGACCCCTGATGGAGGGATAGAAGGTGAGAGAATGCATCAGTCAGTAGTGCCTAGAGCCAACCACTTGGCGCTTCTATCTATACTCCATGATATTACCTTAGCAGGTTATATGGGCATAAAACGTACAAAGAGATGTATTATGCAGAACTTCTATTGGCCTGGATTTTCCAGGGTACTGCAGGACCTGTGAGCAGTGCCAAAAGGTAGACAAGGCAGGAGACAAGGTGAGAGCTCCTTTGATATCTTTGCCTGTGATTGAAGAGCCATTTCAGAGGGTGGCTATGGATATTGTGTGGCCTCTGAGTATCCCAAGTTCCACAGGGAAGAAGTATATCCTAATGGTTGTAGATTATGCTGCAAGATACCCGGAGGCAGTGCCTTTGTCCTCTATTGAGGCAGAAAAGGTGGCAAATGCTTTGTTAGAGATTTTCAGAAGGGTAGGTTTCCCAAAAGAAATACTGACTGACAGAGGTGCCATTTTCATGTCAGACCTGATGGCTTGTCAGGGAAGTCCTGTGGGGTGAAGCACCTGAAGCCCACTCTTTACCATCCAAAGACTAATGGTCTTGTTGAGAGGTTAAACTCTACAATCAAGTCCATGCTATGGGTATTTGCAGACCAGTGTAAGAGAGAGTGGGGCAAATATTTGCACCATCTGTTGTGTGCTTACAGAGAGGTGCCCCAGGAATCCACAGGTTTTTCACCCTTAGAGTTGCTGTATGGGCATAGGGTGAGGGGACCGCTAGATTTAATTTGAGATGAGTGGGAGCATGAGTGTGAATCTCACAAGGAGTCTGCTGTGGCATATGTCCTAAACCTGAGGACAAGTCTCAAGCAACTCATGGGCTTGGCCCAAGAAAACCTGGCAAAGCTCAACAGCAGAAAAATGTCTGGTTTGACAGGAATGCTCAATCTAGAAAGTATGCTGTAGGGCAGCAGGTAATAGTTCTCATTCCTGTCTCTCACAACAAGCTACAAGCAGCTTGGGAGGGACCCTTCAAGGTGGTATGGAAAGTAAGTGATATTAACTACATGGCAGAACTGCTAGGCAGGAGGCAGGGGCAAATATTGTACAATGTTAACATGATGAAACTTTACCATGATAGGGAGGCCCTTGTGCTGAGTATTTGCAGTGCACTGCAGGAGGAGTCTGAGGGAGATCTGGTGACTGATGTCCTCAGTGAGGCTCAGACTGACACCTCAGTGGAAGGAGTAGCAATATCCCAGCAGCTATGTCCTACCCAGGTTCAAGAAATCAGAGCAGTGTTACAGGAGTTTTGGGGCATGTTCACTGGGAAACCAAGGTGCACCCACCTGATGCAGCACCAAAGGCCTATTAGGCAGGCCCCTTATAGGGAGCCTGAGACAATCAAATAGACTCCAAGGGAAGAGATACAGAAGATGTTAAAACTAGGGGTTATTGAAGAGTCCAACAGTCCCTGGGCATCCCCAGTGGTGCTGGTGCCAAAGAAGGATTGCAGCACCAGGTTCTGTGTGGACTACAGGAAATTAATTAGTCACACAGAGTCAGATGCTTACTCTATGCCTTGGACAGATGAAGCCCTAGAGCAGCTGGGTGGGGCTAAGTATCTTACCACCAATAATCTTACCAAGGGTTACTGGCAAGTGAACTTGATTCCAAGTGGTAGAGAGAGGTCAGCCTTTGTGACTCCTTTTGGCTTGTATGAGTTCACAAAGATGCCCTTTGGGATGAAAAATGCCCCATCAACTTTCCAGAGGCTGGTAGATCATATCTAGCAGGAGCAGGAGGGTTTGCCCTTGCTTACCTAGATGATATTGCCGTCTACAGCCATTCCTGGCAAGAGCACCTTCAGCATGTCAGGGAGGTCCTGGGCAGACTACAGAGGACAGGGATGACGATTAAGCTGAGCAAATGTCAGGTGGGTATGGCAGAGGTTTCCTACCTGGGACATAGAGTGGGGAGTGGTAAGATCAGGGCAGAACCTGCCAAAGTGGAAGCCATTACCAAAAAGCAGGTGAGGACATTCTTAGGGACAGCAGGGTATTACAGAAAGTTTGTCCCCAGTTATAGTGCTATAACTGCTCCCCTCACAGACCTGACAAAGAAGAACAGGCCAGATAAGGTAGTGTGGACCACAGCATGTAAGCAGGCATTCCAGAAGGTTAAAGAAGCTTTGGGAGGACCCCCTGTGTTAGCCAGTCCAGATTACAGCAAATAATTTGTTGTGCAGCTGGATGCTTCAAACCATGGGGTGAGGGCTGTACTTAACCAGATTCCTTCAGAGGGAAAAGAGCACCCAGTGGTTTATCTCAGTTGTAGGTTTCAATCCAGGGAGGAATGCTATGAAGATGTAGAAAAAGAATGTCTAGCCATAGTTTGGGCACTGCAGAAACTTCAGCCTTATCTGTATGTAAGAAAATTCACTGTAGTTACAGATCACACTCCCCTAACATGGTTACACTGAGCCAGCCAGCAAAATTCCAAGTTGCTAAAATGGAGCCTAGGGTTGCAAGCATATGATATGTCAGTGCAGCACTGCAGTGGGGCTGGCAACGCCAACACAGATGGGCTCTCAAGATAGGGAATGGGGTAAGGTATACTCAGATAGACCTAACCCTCTCAAGCAATGTTTCTCAAGGGTCACTTGAAAAACTAGCTTGAGTTCTCCGTGGTGGAAGATATGTGAAGTTATTTGAAGGCTGCCAGCCTAGCTAGATAGATAATTCTATGTCATTGTAAATATGAATATAATCTACAGGCCTGTCTTCTTAAATGTAAGAAAACTGTGTAAATGTTGATTTTTCAAAAATGTAACCACAGTGCACTCTGCTGGAAGAAAGCTGATAAAGTCAAGCATTGTATGACTGTTTGATCTCAAAGGTCTGAGACATAATGTCTGGACTGAGGAATTCCTTCTATTGTTTTGAGACCAGAGTTAATTGCTAGATTTTACATATATAACATATTTTATTGCTGTAGTTTCCTGGCCAGGTGCAAGATCAAAGAAAAGTTAAAACTCTGAGTTACTGTTATCCTGGGAACCAGAGAAGAATGATCTATTCTAAAATGAATCAGTAGTGATGTATTATTTTTAAGACTTTCTCAGAGAGAGAGAATCAGTGCATTTTGCATTTGTCTTCAGAACTGACCACTTACTAGTGCTATGCGATTGCTCTATATGTAAGTTTATTTAGAACTGTGATTGCTCTTAGATAGGAATTTAGTCAGATTTAGTCTAGTTGTTGTCTATAGTTATATCAGACTATTCTGCAGTACTATTTTAAGCATTGTCCTGTGATTTCTGAACTAATGGCTACAACTGTGTTGAATTGAGAAGATTTGTCTTGTGTTTTTATTATTTATTATTATATATTTTTAAAAAGTTGAACTATGGCTATTTTGTGTAGAGATAATTTAAGCTCTAGGGTACACTGCATGTATATAGTGGTACTGTACAAAGCCACTCCAAGTAAATCATGCTGTTCATCACACTTACTAATTGGATAATAATATTGCACAGTAATAATTGGACACCCTTTGGTAAGGGGCTTATTAGTAGCTGATATTAGTGGTTGTTGGCAGCTGGTACTACCTTATAGACTGTCAGGAAGGGGTATTGCTGGAGAACCTGTGCCAGCCTTCCCCAGGAGTGTCTGTGTGTTTGTATATAACTCATATCTTAAAGTGTGTGTGTGTGTGTTTGTGTGTGTGTGTGTGTGTGTGTGTGTGTGTGTGTGTGTGTGTGTGTGTGTGTGTGTGTGTGTGTGTGTGTGAGAGCTACTTCTGCAGGGATATGAAGCACTGGTTGGACAGAGAGGGCGCCAGAGATTTTAGCTTGTCCACTAGTATGAGACCTATACCCTATAGCTGTGCCAGTGAGGAGTCATATTGGGGATCTGGAGAGAAAGGGAGAAACCAGCCCCAGACTGACTGCGATCTCTGTGTGCCCTTAAGGGAAATTATACTTTCCTGTGTGTGTATTTGTTATCCTTCCCAATGTGGACACCCCTCACTGGTGCTAGTTGAGAGGATTGAGGCTCCTTGATTACTGGGTCAGTGCACGGGCATCACAACTATGCCCAGCCTAAAAACTTCCTTCTGTCTCTCTTCTATAGACAACACCATCATTCATGCAGGCCCCCATACCAAACTTCTCGGAAATACAATTTATGCCATTTCACACTGATCTAATCAGAAGAAGTCAGAGGAAGGGCTCTGAGCTAACTAATCTGTGATATATAACATTTAGTATCCTGTTTTTTGATTATTTCTGAGTTATTTATAGCACTTTTATTTTACTCACTGTGTGTGAGGTATTAAGTAGAAATTTCTACAGTTGTTAAGCATCTGCTTGGGTTTGTTTGTTCTGATTTCCTACTAGGAGTGTATACCAGGCAGCACCGGTTAGCTAGGGTATAACTATTCTTGGCTCCACAAAGTCTACTCTTCAATTTTTCCCTTGGAACTAGACAAATTTTCAGCTTAAGCACTCAAATCATTCACTTCTCATCCTTGCACTTTCCCAAAACTCATAGCAAGCACTAATAAACCTTAGCACTAGACCCCCCTATACTGTAGAGAAGGACAAGGCTGTCTATTTGACCTTACCAACCAATCAGTAAAACAGTTCACTGTACCTATCCAGGCATGCCCAAAGGGCAGTTTCAGTTGTACTCTCCAATCCAACTGATGAATCTGGGCATATGTTACAATTGCCTCATGTACACAGACAACCCTCTCCTCCTTCCACCAAACACAAATACATGCGAGAGATGCAATTATACAGCCAAACTGGAGGCTAAGCTCTTTCAACCCAAGACTGGACCAGGCAGTCAAGAGGAGAAGGGAATTACTTGCATAACACCACCAGTCTCACATAGACCTATGAAACCAGCACTGGCAAAATACACACATAAATACACAAAAACATACTCGGAGGCTCTAAATAAAAATCTGCAAAAGCAACAGAGACCTCCAAAGCAGACATCCAAGCAATCTCCACGTCCCCAACACAAGCCATGAAACACATACTTCACAAAACCAGTATGCCACACAATCACAGCCCTTAAGGCAAAATAACATACCCGACACACTAGTAATAGGTGACTCTATAGTCAGGCACACTGACACCCCACTCACTAGGCTGAACAAGGAGAAGGTTACTGTTAGTTGTCTGTCGGGTGCCAGGATCTGCCACATAACACAAGCACAAAACTCAAGGAAACCAAACAAAAACTGAGAACAAAATGTTGGTAAGGCAGTTGAAAAGGCTAGTACAAATATGACTCTGTCATTGTCCATGTTGTTGTGAATGACCTGAGCCATACTTCCCTGGACTACATGAAAAGAGACATGGAAGAGCTCTCTGATCATGTAGCCCAGGCTGGTATGACCCGGACGCTGAGTAGCATCCTGCCCTCACCAAGAATGATACCACGGTATAGAGAAAAAAAATATCAATTTCAACAATTGGCTAAGCTTCTGGTGTCATTCAAAGGGGATCCAGTGTCTTTCATCCTGGGATAACATGCTCGACAAACCACGCTGCTTTGCTAGAGACGGCTTGCACCTGTCACCCTTAGGCTTTTGAATACTGGCCAAGGCTCTTGCCACCCCCATAGTGCCTTTTTTAGGCAAGACTCAAAAGACAAACCCACCACCGTAAATAGCACAAGTAACAAAAAACTGAGGGTAATGCTGCTCAATGCCAGAAATCTAAACCTCAAAATGCATGCACTTGAGGCACTCCTCGGTATGGAGAAAATTGATATATGCGCAGTAATATAAACCTGGTTTAAGGCTCCAGAAAGCACCCCAGCACTACCAGGTTACAACTCATACCATACAGTTCGGCCACAAAACCCAGCCCAAAATACAAAAGGTGGGGGAGTATCCATATTCATCAATGATACCCACACCTCCAGGTTAGAGGCACAGCACAATGCTTCAGAGATCATCCACATGCAAATAACAATGGACAAAACAAATTATAGCTTGCTATAGCTCACCCACCATGTCCCAGAACCCCCACTCCACATTCCTGGAAACACTGGGAAACATAAAGGTCCTACCAAACACCCTGATATTGGGTGATTTCAATTATCCAAACATTAACTGGGAGAACTACTCAAGTACAAACTCCCTGGCCCAACATTTCCTAGAATTTATAAACTCAAACGCCCTGGATCAACTGGTTAACACCCCCCACCAGAGATGACAACATATTGGACCTGGTTATCACCAACATAGGTGACCGATGTTCCACACCAGAGGTCAACCCCTTGCTGGTTAGATCTGACCATAAACTAATCACTCTGGATAGCCACATTCCGCCACCACCCCTGGTCAAAGAAACCACCATGAAAAACTTTTAAAAAGCAAACTTCACTTTACTTAAGACCAAGGTGAAAAATTTCAACTCCCCCATGCTAAAGGATAACGCTGTTCAAGCTGCAAAATCCTTTACTAATGCTGTCTATGGGCACCTACAAGAATGCATGGATCATGCTATCCCAAACAAAACCAAGACTCACTCCTCCAAGAAAAGGAAACCAGTCTGGTGGACCCCTGCCATAAACAAGCTATACAATAGAAGGAGGAAACTAGTACAGAAAAGAGTAAAATCCTAAGAAGGGAAGACATTCCTGATCAGTATCAGCAAGAAACTACGTTCCCTCATAAAATCATCCAAGGCTAGCTTCAAAAGAAAAATTGCCATGGACTCCAAAGATAACCACAAGGCATTCTTTAGCTATGTCAAGAATCTATGTAACAATTCTCAGATCTGCTTGGAGGTAGTGCAGAATGGCACAAAATACACTGAACCAACCTATATAGCCAACATCTTGGCAGACAGGTTTAGTGCAAACTTCACCCCCAAAAGGGCCCATAGCTATACCAGAAGAATGTAGTGCCCCTGAAATCACAAACACTCAGTTTAAAACAGCCCTCTCCAAAGTCAAAAACACAGCATCAATGGGACCGGACAGTGTCCTAGGCTGTGTTATACATGAGCTGAAAGATTAATTAACCCCTCACCTAAACACACTGTTTAAACTCAGCCTCTCCACAGGCTACATACACACAGAGTGGCACACAGCAACGGTTATTCTGCTCCACAAAGGGGGAGCCACAACGGACTCTGGGAACTATCGCCCTATAAGCCTGAATAGCTTGGTCTGCAAAGCTATGGAGTGCATCATCATGGATCTCATTAACAGAGACATTGGAAACCTCCAAACACTGGACCCAACCCAGTTTGGCTTTGTTAAGGGCAGATCATGCCTCCTAAATCTGGTAGACTTCTTTGAGACAGTTACCAAGGCTATAGATGAGGGAAAGGTGGTACACACAGCTTACCTAGACCTCACAAAGACCTTTGACACCATTCTCTACTCAGATATTATAGACAAGCTCACCAGCCTGAACATAAACCCCTACATCACGAGATAGGTTGCCAACTGGCTCAGTGACAGAACCCACATGGTAAGAGTTGCAGGAGCTAGGTCTGACTCTAAACCGGTTACAAGTGGCATTCCCCAGGGCTCAGCCCTAGGACCCCTCCTGTTCAGCATATACATCTCAGAGGTACAGGCAAGCACAGGAGGACTATGGCTCACCAAGTTTTCAGACGACTGCAAACTAGGGGCTATAATCGACTCTCCTGCTGATGCAGACATCCTCCAAAAGGTTCTCACTGAGATAGATACCTGGTGTCAAAACCATGGTCTCAAGCTAAATGCCAAAAAGTGCACAATCATCCCCTTTGGAAAAAACAAAGTACCCACAAACTACCACCTAGGTGGTAGCCCCCTAAATACGGAAGACGTAATAAGGGATCTGAGGACCTAAGTAGATAATAACCTCTCCTTTGATAATCACATTGCCAAAGTGGTTAGAAAATCCTTCTATGTGACCCACCTAATCACAAAAGGGTTTGCATCCAGATCAAAAGAGGTCATTGGGCCCCTCTATGCATCACTCATCAGACCCATCATAGAATACAATGCCCCATTTGGGATGTACCTTACAAGACACTTGCAACAACTGGAAAGACCACAGAAGTTCCTCACCAAGAGGATCACTGGCCTCAAGCAGATGCCCTATGTAGCGCGACTGAAGAAACTCCAGCTGTACTCGGTTGCATACCACCTACTGAGAGGGGATGTCTGCCTGACATACAAGGCCATGTCCAACCCAGAATTGATGGGCATGCTCCACATAAAGAAAACCATATCCGCTCGAGCCACACTCTCCAGGGATCTGAACCTCACCACAACAATAAATAGGACGTGCTGGAGGGATAGATTCCTGTCCCAGAGACTTCCCATGCTCTGGAACAAGATTCCAATCTACATTAGGCAGAGCTCCTCGCTAACCCTCTTCAACAGAAACCTTGATGAGTGGATGGGAAACAGAATGTTTACCCCAGGGATCACTTCAATGGCTCTGCTGGACAGAGGCACAGGGAACTAATCTAAGGGGGTGGCAAAAGCCAACATATTCTGGCTAGGCTTATAAATGCCTTCGGGCAGATAGCCTAGTAACTACCTATGAACCTATGAACCTATATAACTTGTTTGCGTTTAACAGCATTCCCTAGAGTCTCCTTGATCCTTTATTTGTTTAAACATTTCTGCAGTTTTTTTCTACCTAAGTAGTGTTGGTAGTGTAGCATTGTCCATATTCAGGCTTGTGTTTTGGGCCTAGTTGTTTGTTAGTAGAGGGTGTGCATCTGAGCACATGTCCCCGGCCATCATAGCTTAGCCAAGGCCAGTATAGCATTTCAGTGAGAATGAATTGTTTGTGGTCATTGGCTGACAGGGGTTGCCTGGACTACGCCTTGGAGTAAGCACCTCATTAGTTCTTTCAAGCTTTTTTAAGTTGTTTCAGGTTTCAGCTTTGTTATTTAAGAAGTTAACTTGTGACTGTTTCTGCCATTTCACACTGAGCTAATCGGAGGAAGTTGGAGGAAGGGCTCTCAGCTAATTAATCTGTGACATATTCTCAAAACTTCAAAATCCACGAAATAATATGGCAAACGTAGTTGGAAACAATTTGTTTATTAACTGAAGCGCTTTTCGTCCGATTTAATGCACAAACTTCATCAGATAAAATAACAAGTGAGCTGTTACTTTTTAAATAAGCTAGTAGATGCATCAGCTGATATATCAAAAATTTAAAGCGACATGCCTTATTTAAGAAAATAACATTTTAAAAAACTTTCTATTATAAAATACCATTATTCTAATGAATTAATATGAATAACCAAACATATTTTGAACTTAAGATTCCATAAAATCGCAGTTAAAACTTTCTTTAACAATGAACTAGTAAACCACACACTATTAAATACACAAGCCAGTCAAATTCAAGCAGCAACGGCAATTGTAACAATTTCATGCATAATCTAAGTTACCAGATCTATATACACTTATTAACAAAACATACCATTATGCCCTATAACAAATCTTATTAAAAGTTCTTAATGGAACTATCTACAGAGACTCCTTAACTTTAATATAGACATAATTGAACACATGTCATTAAAGCCATGGCCTCAAGCTCAATGCCAAAAAGTCCATTGTCATCCCTTTTGGTAAAAACTCTACTCATGAACTACAATAGGAGGTAGTCTACTTAACACCAAAAGTGTGATAAGAGACCTTGGGACACAGGTGGACAGTAGTCTCTCCTTTGATAATCACATAGCCACACTAGTCAGGAAATCCTTCTATGTGGCACACCTCATCACAAAAGGTTTCTCATCCAGGAAAAAAAGAGGTCATTGTTCACCTCTACTCATCATTCATTAGAACCATTATAGAGTACAACGCCCCTTTTGGTATGCACCTCACAAGACATCTACAACAACTGGAAAGGCCACAGAAATACCTCATAAAGAGGATTACTGGCCTCAAACAGATGCCTTACGCAGACCGTCTCAAAAAACTCCAGCTTTACTCTATTGCATATCGCCTACTGAGAGGCAATCTCTGCCTAACATATAAAGCTATGTCAAATCCAGAGCTGTTGGACATGCTCCATGGAAAGAAATCCCAATCCCTCTGAGCTACATGCTCTAGGGACCTAAACCTTGTCACCACAATAAACAGAACATGCTGGAGGGATAGATTCCTGTCCCAGAGACTTTCCATACTCTGGAACAAACTACCTAGCTATATCAAATAAAGCTCCTCATTAGCACTCTTCAAGAAAAATCTTGATGATTGGATGGGAGATAGGAACTTCACCCCTGGGATCACTTCTGTGGCTCTGCTTGACAGGGGCACAGCAAAATAATTTTCTTGGGTGGCCAAAGCCAGGGTACCATTTAGCTAGGCTTATATAGGCCCTAGGGCCAATAGCCAAGTACCTACCTATGAACCTATGAACCTTTGATCAACTGAAATTTGACTGCCATATCCAAGAATCCCACAAAAAGACCAATCAAAAATGTGGCCTACTGTTTAGAAAAAAAAATTCTTATCCATCACCTCTAGGATTTCTTTGACTCAAGCCTATCTACTCTCCTGCCTACTCTACACTTCCCCTATATTTAACCACCTACAAGTTTATCTGTTAACCAAACTTGAACAAACTTACAACTAAATTGTTAGATTTGCCTGTAACTCCCCTTATAAATCCCATCACTCCCTTAGCATTAAACAACTACAAAGGCTGGAATTCCCTCAACTACTCAAACTATTTTAGCTACAGATGACACACTATCTTCTTTATGAACCAGAAGGCTGTCCCTCTTTATCCTCTCTTTTATCCCTATACAAACTTTCTCAATCTCTTTGCAGCGCTGATCAAATCCTACTTAAAACATAAAGGCCAAACAAAAAAATGCTCCTTATCTCAAACTTGGAAAAACCTACACCCTAATTTATGTTCTATCCAGTCTTCAAGCCTTTTTAAAAGAAAATTGAAAACCTACCTTGCTAAATCTCCCTCCTGCACCTGTCCCCACCCAAACTAATGCATACTTCCCACACTCATCAGATTATAATCAATTTCTCCTCCCTTTCGGTTATATAACTTTTTAACAACTAGTGAGGAAGTACCTAGCTATCCCACTAAGAAACCCTATACTTAAATCTCATCAGCTTCTCTTCTTGCTACCATACTACTCCAACCCCTCCTTTCTCTTATTATAACTGTTTTTCTCCTACTGTCTTGACCCTCCTCTGTTGCAACTCCTCTGTCTATTACCTCTCTTAACTCTCAACCAACTTAGTTCAGTCATTAAGAAATTCTTAGGCCATTTTTGTTATTTTTCTGTTGCCCTATTGCAATACACACTTATCAGCTGCTCTCTTTACTGAACTTTTATCATTTGTTAATTTTCACTATGGCTTGAATGCATGTAGTTATATTTTCATATGCTTGTTTCTTATATGTAGCATTGTTACTGTTATGGTTTATTGTTACTTATTTATGTGTGGAGCTTTTCTCCTCGGGTCTCCACTGAAAATGGGCCACAAGCCCAGATGGACTAACCCAGTTAACAAAAGACAAATAAATAACAAAATAAATAAACACATAAATAATTAAATAAATAATAAAATATTGTCAGTACAGTGGGAAATGCTATTTGAAGAAAATTAAATGAATCTAAATCTATTTGTCCTTCAATAAACATGTCATTCAATTCATTACAAAGTTTTTTATAGGCAATATTCACATTATTACATGAATAAAGATGAAAGAAACTTAAGCTACATCTAGTTTGGTTAAAATTTAAGTAATTTTAATTAGTTTACTCTGTGAGCAGCGTTGGTGTCTCTGCATTCAGGTGAGAGTGTGTTTTGTTAGTTTGTAGTGTTTCCATGCAATGGATGCCAAGAAATGTGAGACTTTTTTTAGGGAGAGGAAACATGGGATTCCTGGATTAACCTATTTACAAGGATTTAAACATGATAAGCAATGCTATTGGCTGCTATTTACAGGAACTCACTAGGAAGGCATCAGTTGAAAAAGAGCATGGTTTACGTTTGACCAGTTTTATATAAGATATGTGCACGGGTTTGAAGGCAAAAGTGGGTGTGGTGATATGTCGCTGTTGGGCACGGTTGGGATTAGATGTTTAGGAGTCCTTGGTTAGAGATGCTATGCTATATACAAAATAATATTTGAACTGTTTTGCAGTTTCCAGTGGTGAGTTAATGGGAAAGGGATTTGGGTTGAATATTTTCTTTAAGGTACGTTCAAAATTTTTTAGGGTTGTGTTTAGCATTATTTTGAAAGTTATTATGGTATTATTTTCTGTCTTTGTTTATTTGCTTTTCAGTATAACTGTGAAGCATTCTGAAGTTTTCAAAATATTTTTCTCTCTTCTGCATTAGCATCCAACTCTTTTTGAATAGCCAAATTGCATTATTTGTCTTCAGTCTCTTCCTTCTAGGAGATGCAAGGCTTTTTAGGATATTTTGTAAAGTTGATTTGAATTCAATTACAGCAGCATCTAAGGGGAAAACTTTTAGGAAGTTCCAGTTACTAGATGATAGTGTAGTAATGAAAATGTCAGGGGTAAACTTGGAAAAGTTACATGCTGTTTTATAAATATGGTGTTTACCTGGATGTGTGAGATGTTTAGTCTTATTGATTGGGAGATGATCACTGAAAGAATCTGACATTGTTCCTGTGGCGGAGTAGGGTCTGATACTAGGATCCAGTCTAATACACAATTTGATGTCTTACTATAATTTGTGGGGCTATTAATTAGTTGTGTGAAACCATATAAGTTCATGCTAGATGTAGGGGAGTTAGAGTTTATGTTCAACCAACTGACATTCACATCCTCTATCATTATAGCTGTAATGTTGCCAGGAAGGATATGAAGGCCAATAGTGCGTATTTGTTTATAATTGTTTATTTTGAGTAAATCAATAAGAAGCTCTGCTGAACTGAATTTTGGTGTTGGTTTGTTGTAAAGGAAAATGTGGTAGGTATTGGGAAATATTAAAGCAACACCACCACCTTTACTCTTTATACAGTAATTATGGATGATACTATAGCCAGGAGGTATAACATTGGAGTCATTTATGCTGGGTTTCAACCAAGTTTCAGTTACAGTGAGAACATCAGGCTTATGTTGGGTAATCCAGGCATGTAGCAAAACAGAGATCATTAACTAACACAGAGACCAGGTGCTATACAGTTTAATTGAATTGTTGGGAAATTGCTGATTGTGGCCATGTTGTTTTTTATTCAGAAAAAGCACAACTGCTATGTGAAGAAGAGGTAGTCCGGTAGGATTACCTGGTTAACAAATAGGTATTAGCATTGTATCACTTTTACTGATGGGCTGCTAAAATGGAGGTCCTGAAGAGTTAGTCTGCAAAAACGGTTTAATACAGAAGCTGTAGAAACTATAGACTGCATCTCTGTCACAACCATTTCAGTGACTGTTTGTATTACAAGTTTTGAAATGGCAAATGTCTTCCTGCCTGATGTTACGTACATATCATTTGCAGTTATATTAGAGCAATGTTTATCAGAAAAAAATGTCAAACTAAATGTAGGTTTACAGTTCTTCAATAATCTAGAAAAGCACACTACTAATATTTTTGCAAGCAAAGAGTCTAGGTGTTAAAGACAGGTATATGCTGATAACTGTGTGTTTGGGGTGAAACTGGTACTGTCAAGTCTTTTGTGATTCTCATATTTTGTAAACAGCTATGGATTGAGTACTTAAAGGCTGCATAATTTTGAGTGTAATGCATTTTTCCTTACTCTCAAGGTAAGGCAATATCTGAATTAGTAGTTTTAGAGATGAAACAATATAAGATGATAAAAGTCAACTTGTCCCGCCCACCTCACAATAAGGTTGTTATTTATCTTTTTAGTTGCAGTCATGTACCTGTAGTGTTGTGTTGATCATTTTGTATGGCATTAGTTCTGATGAAAAATGTACTGACATTTAACCATACAGCAATTAAAAAACTGTTATAAAAGTAAGAAAGATACATTGAAGGAACAGAATTAAATAAAACAGCTCTAGACTTAAATTTAGTGCATGTTAAACAGAGTAGAATAACGGGTTAATAATTTAGCCTATTACTTTGTAATCCTAATTTCCTTTCTGTGTTGTCCTTTGCAGCATATTTAACTGAGCTGTTATAACATTATAATAGATGTACTCAGTATAACTGAATGTACCATCCCAATGTGCTGCAAAGTATTTCCTCTGCAACCTCGAGCAATATATGACATTTGTTAAGCGTATATGATTCTGTTCAAGGAGGTCAGTGGTGCAATTAAAGGTAACTAGCAGAAATGGAGAAATTCCATTCTTTAAATTGCAAAATAAACTAAATTTTATAGTAGTTTCACAAGTGAGAAAGGAGCAATTATATGTTTAAATGATAAAATAAGTCAATATTAGAGAAGTGTGACTATACATAAGGCGGTCACATCTTTTTTATACTTTGACAAGATAAATGTTCACTAATTTTTTTCTGAATTATTTATGCAATAAATATCATTAAATTCTCCAAAAATGGAGTTTTGTATTGCAGATCTGGTTAGGAGATGAATAATTGTAGTGTAGTGATATGCAGTTATGCTCATGTCCCCAAAAATTTGTAGTTAAAGTACTATCAGATTGTAACCTTAAACTAAAAATTATCTAGCATGATAATCTATGAATCTGCATGTAGCAAAACATCCAGCTGTTACATGAATGATGAAGAAAACATAAGGAATAACTAATGGCAGTTTAGACTCCTACTTATTCAGAAGAGGAATGTGATGCCTCATATTCATATTCACAGTATATCTGCGGTTGGCTAATGTGAAATTCTTCAAGCTTTAAGAACCCGAAGCAGCAGATGCTGAGGCGTACCTCAATTGCAGTTGACATAAGAAGTTGCTGTCACTCTGATTTCTAAGTGCACACAAGCACTGCTTCTTTTCTTCTGGGACATGACTTTTTGCTGGTAAATGCATGGAGTGGCACATATATATATATATATATATATATATATATATATATATATATATATCAGTACAGTTGTCATCAAGTTTCCAGTGCAGCAGAATCACATTGTCTTCTTCTTCTTTTGGCTGCTCCCGTTAGGGGTCGCAACAGCAGATCAACTGTTTCCATTTCTTCCTGTCCTCTAAATCTTGCTCTGTCACACCAACCACCTGAATGTCCTCTCTCACCACATCCATAAACCTTATCTTAGGCTTTCCTCTTTTCCTGTTACCTGGTAGCTTCATCCTTAGCATCTTTTCCCCAATATACCCAGCATCCTGCCTCAGCACAAGCCCAAACCAACGCAATCTCACCTCTCTGGCTTTGTCTCCAAACTGTCCAACCTGAGCTGACCCTCTAATGTACTGATTTCTAATCCTGTCCATCCTCATCACACCCAGTGCAAATCTTAACATCTTTAACTCTGCCACGTCCAGCTCTGACTCCTGCCTTTTTGTCAATGCCACTGTCTCCAACCCATATAACATAACTGGTCTCACTACCCTCTTGTAGACCTTCCATTTCACTCCTACTGGTACTCGTCTGTCACAAATCACTCCTGACACTCTTCTCCACCCACTCCATCCTGCCTGTACTCTCTTCTTCACCTCTCTTCCACACTCACCATTACTCTGAACTGTTGATCCCAAATACTTAAACTCATCCACCTTCACCACTTCTACTCCCTGCATCCTCACCATTCCTCTATCCTCCCTCTCATTCACACACATATATTCTGTCTTAGTCCTGCTGACCTTCATTCCTCTTCTCTCTAGAGCATATCTCCACCTCTCCGAGGTCTCCTCCACCTGTTCCCTACTCTCACTACAGATCACAATGTCATCTGCAAACATCATAGTCCACGGGGACTCCTGTCTGATCTCGTCTGTCAACCTGTCCATCACCATTGCAAATAAGAAAGGGCTCAGAGCTGTTCCTTGATGTAATCTCACCTCCACCTTAAACGCATCTGTCACTCCCACCACAGACCTCACCACTGTCACACTACCCTTGTACATATCCTGTACCCCCCTTACATACTTCTCTGACACTCCCGACTTCCTCATACAGTACCACAACTCCTCTCTAGGCACCCTGTCATATGCTTTCTCTAAATTCATAAAGACACAATGCAACTCCTTCTGACCTTCTCTGTACTCCTCCATCAACACTCTAAGAGCAAACATCGCATCTGTAGTGCTCTTTCCTGGCATGAAACCATACTGCTGATCACTAATCATCACCTCCCTTCTTAACCTAGCTTCCACTACTCTTTCCCATAACTTCATGCTGTGACTGATCAATTTAATCCCTCTGTAGTTACTACAGCTCTGCACATCACCCTTATTCTTAAAAATGCTAACAAAGCACTTCTTCTCCATTCCTCAGGCATCCTCTCACTTTCTAAGATTTCATTAAACAATATAGTTAAAAACTCCACTGCCGTTTCACCTAACCACCTCCATGCTTCGACAGGTATGTCATCTGGACTAACAGCCTTTCCGCTCTTCATCCTCTTCATAGCTATCCTTACTTCCTCTTTGCTAATCCACTGCACTTCATGATTCACTATCCGCACATCATGCAACCTTCTCTCCCTCTCATTCTCTTCATTCATCAACCCCTCACAGTACTCTTTCCATCTGCTCAACATACTCTCCTCGCTTGTGAGTACATTTCCCTCATTATCCTTTATCACCTTTACCTGCTGCACATCTTTACTAGCTCGATCCCTAGGTCTAGCCAATCGGTACAGGTCCTTTTCTCCCTCCTTAGTGTCCAACCTTTTATATAATTCTTCATACGCCTTATCCTTAGCCTTCGCCACCATTCTCTTTGCCATGCACCTCATCTCCTTATACTCTTGTCTACTTTCTTCATCTCTTTGACAATCCCACTTCTTTTTCACCAACCTCTTTCTCTGTATACTCTCCGGTACTTCTTCATTCCACCACCAGGTCTCCTTGTCCTCCTTCCTCTTTCCAGATGTCACACCAAGCACCTTTCTAGCCATCTCTCTTACTAGCTCTGCTGCAGTTACCCAGCTATTCAGTAACTCTTCACTTCCACCCAGTGCCTGTCTTAACTCTTCCCTGAACATCACCTCACAAGGTGTCACAGATGTGCCTGCCAATATCGCACCATGCAGGTCTGTTGTTCTGCAGCCTCTGCTTTGCACAAAAACATATATCACAATTGTTAACTGATTTTTAGAAGCTCACTGGCTATACACTATTTGTGATCATTTTAATTACATTCTGCTGCCTTTTCTACTGTTATAATACAGGCTACATACCATTAACATTCCTATCTTTTCTGTCTCCTGTCCTTAAATTGATACAATCAACAGTTTATTTATTTGTTCTGGTCACTAAACCTCTAACCAGGAAGAAACACTCACATCCTGCTTTACGTGTCTGTAGATTTGGAGCAAGTACTGGACTGAACAGTTGTTTACTGAATTTCCTGTTTGCACTTAATTTTAAATCGTTTTTTTCTCAAAACTTGCATATTTTCTGTCCTTGACCAAGCACTCTTGTGTGGGGTCATTTAGTGCACTGTTATAACTTGATATTACCTGTGAACCTCTGCTATCTCTGAAAAAACAAAAACAAAAAAAAAAAATCTTGCTTTTTTTCCCCACTTTTCTGAGATTTAAAAAAGTTCAGTTACAGGCTTGCTGTTTCCTGAACTGTTTGTAAGTTTCTGTGAGGCCATTTTTGCTTGGGCTAAAGGAAAGTCTCTCTGTTGATCAGTGGCAGTGAATAACATTGAGCAGCTTCCC
The DNA here is from genome assembly GCF_019279795.1 of Protopterus annectens. Classification (NCBI taxonomy): domain Eukaryota; kingdom Metazoa; phylum Chordata; order Ceratodontiformes; family Protopteridae; genus Protopterus; species Protopterus annectens. The sequence continues at coordinate 1,423,926,892 of NC_056732.1, forward strand.
TGCCCCCCATAGGAGTGGTTACTGACTTGAAACTGTAGTTTTATTGTCCGTTTTGGGTCTATTCCTGCTTCTTTCCAGCCCCTGCTATCAAGCACGCCTTAACGTGCTTTAGCGCGATTTAGCGTGGAGTTGCCACTAGAGCAGCATCGGGCAGTGCCGGTTTAACAAGGTTAAACTTTTTTCTGGCTGCATAAAGTCTGTTCTTCAATTTTTCCCTTAGAACTACTCTGTTAGGAACCTAAACAGTTTACACCTTCACTAAAAAGTGCAGCACTTGTTCCTAATTGCTTTTTCTTCTCAAAAAGCTCAGCACTTGTCTTAAAAGCATATCCCTTGTCTTATAAGCATTTTCTTTGCAGGTCAAGCACTCCTATATTATACAAATCCCTCACTTGCAAAACCCCCCCAGGAGTGCCCACTTCCCTGCTAAGCCCTCTACTTTTCTGTCTCATACCAACTCATAATTCTTTCTAGCATGTCGAAGGGTCAGATGCTGGGGTCCTCTCCTGCCCAGTTGGTGAATCTGGGAATTCTGAGGCAATGTTACAATTGCCTCATGTACACGGACAACCCTCTCCTGCTCCCACATAACATTAACACTTGCGAGAGATGCAGCTATTTAGCCAAACTGGAGGCTGAGTTCTCTCAACTCAGGACTGGCAAGACCAGGCAGGAGGAGAAGGCAACTACACACACCACAATACAAGTCTCACATAACTCAACCACACCACTGAATCAAACACATAAACACACTAAGATATACTCGGAGGCTCTGAGTAAAAATTTACCTAAACAGCAAAGGCCTCCAAAGCAGACACCCAAGCAACTGCAAACTCAAGACACCACACAAACAACACATAAAAAACAAAATCAGTGTGCAAAGCAGTCACTGCCCTTAAGGCCAAATACAACACCAAACATACTTGTCATAGGTGACTCCATAGTCAGACACACTGACGTCCTACTCACAAGGCTGAACAAGGAGAAGGTCATGGTAAGCTGCCTATCGGGCGCTAGAATCCGCCACATAACACAAGCACTCAGGTCACTCCACGGCAAGTACAAGTATGACACAGTCATTGTCCATGCTGGTGTGAACGACCTGAGACGTACCTCCCTGGACTACATGAAAAGAGACATAGAGGAGCTCTCGGATTATGTAGCCCAGGCAGGTATGACCCTGACCCTGAGCAGTATCCTTCCTTCACCAAGAATGATGCCACAATATAGTGACAAGATGATCAGCTTTAACAATTGGCTTAATTTCTGGTGTCATTCAAAGGGGATCCAGTGTCTGTCTGCTTGGGATGACATGCTTGACAAGCCACGCTGCTTCGCAAGGGACAGCTTGCACCTGTCACCCCTGGGATTCCTGATATTGGCTAAGGCTCTTGCCACCCCCATAGTGCCTTTTTTAGGCAAGGCTCTAATTCTAAACCTACCACCCTAGAAAACAAAAACGGGAAGAAACTAAGGGTAATGCTGCCCAATGCCAGAAGTCTAAATCTCAAAATGCACACACTCGAGGCCCTTCTCAGTATGGAGAACATCGATGTCTGTGCTGTGACTGAAACCTGGTTCAAGGCTCCTGAGAGCACCCCGACACTATCAGGTTTTACCTCATATCATGCGTTCCGGCCCCAAAACCCGGACCATACCACAAAAGGAGTGGGTGTATCCATATTCATCAAGGATACCCACACCTCCAGGTTGGTGGCTACGCACGAAGCATCGGAAACCATCCAGGTGCAATTAACCATAGGCAAAACTGCTCTACAATTTGTAGCATGCTACAGGCCACCCTCTCAAACTCAGGAAACCCACACAGCCTTCCTGAAGACACTGGAGGGTATAAATGTATCACCAAACACCATCATATTGGGTGACTTCAACTACCCGAATATAGACTGGGAACATTACTCAAGCCCCAACTTTCTAGCCCAAAGGTTCCTGGAGTTCATAAATTCAAATGCCATGGAACAACTAGTCACCGTCCCACAAGAGGAGAAAATATACTAGATCTCATCATCACAAACATGGGGACAAAATGCTCCACACCGGAAGTATATCCCTCTTTGGTGATATCAGATCATAAACTAATCTCACTAGAAATCCACATCCCGCCCCCACCCCAAACAAAAAAGACCACAGTGAAGAACTTCTCTAAAGCAAACTTCACACTACTCAAGACAGGTGTGGTATCCTTCAAGGCCCACGAGCCAATGGAAACCACAACCCAAGCTGCGGAAGCCCTTACAAATGCCTTCTATGAACACCTTCAGGACTGCATTGATCAGGCAATCCCAAATAAAACCAAGACTCTTTCCACCAATGGCAAACGTCCAGTCTGGTGGACCCCAGCCATAAACAAACTTTACAATAAGAGGAGAAAGCTATTACATGATAGAGCAAAATCCCAAAAAGGGAAGGCATCTTTGATCAGTACTAGCAAGAAACTACGATCCCTCATAAAATCATCCAAGGCCAAGTTTGAGAAAAAAATTGCCATAGATTCAAAAGACAATCATAAGGCCTTCTTCAGCTATGTCAGAAACCTGGGTGGAAACTCCCAGATATGCTCAGAATTAGTCCAAAATGATTCAAAAATCACTGAACCCACAGACATTGCCAACATACTGGCAGACAGGTTCAGCGCAAACTTCACCCCTCTCCCCCCCAAAAGGAGAGATAACTATCCCAACAGAGTGTAGCCTCCCAGACATCTCAAATGCGCAGGTGAAAGCTGCTCTCTCTAAAGCTAAAAACACAGCATCAATGGGACCGGATGGTGTCCCCGGCTGTGTGCTACATGAACTCAATGAAGAACTAAACCCGCACATAAGGCAGCTGTTTAATCTTAGCCTTACCACAGGATATGTGCCCAAGGAGTGGCTTACGGCAACTGTGGTCCCACTCCACAAAGGCGGTGCCTCTACGAACGCTGGTAATTACCGCCCCATAAGCTTAACAAGCCTAGTCTGCAAAGCTATGGAGAGGATCATAATGGAACTCATAAACAAGGACATAGGGGACTTGCAGACCTTGGACCCAACCCAGTTTGGCTTTGTCAAGGGCAGATCTTGCCTTTTGAACTTGGTCGACTTCTTCGAAACAGTTACCAAGGCCATTGATGAGGGAAAGGCAGTCCATACAGCCTACCTTGACCTTGCAAAAGCTTTCTACACAATACCCCACTCGGGTATCATAGAGAAACTTATCAGCTTAAATGTAAACCCATATGTCACAAGATGGGTTGCAAACTGGCTAAAGGACAGAAACCACAGGGTTAGAGTTGCTGGAGCCATGTCAGACTCCAAGCCGGTTACAAGTGGTATCCCACAGGGCTCAGTCCTTGGCCCCCTATTGTTCGGCATCTACTTCTCAGAAGTACAGGCAAACATAGGAGGACTATGGCTGACAAAGTTTGCGGATGACTGCAAACTGGGTGCCATAGTGGATAGTACGTCGGACACAGACATCCTTCAGAGGGGTCTCACGGAAACTGATAGCTGGTGCCAGAGCCATTGCCTGAAGTTAAACGCAAAAAAGTGTATAGTCATACCCTTCGGGAAAAACAAGGTAACCCCAAGCTACCATATAGGTGGCAACCCACTAAGCACAGAAGAGGTTATCAGGGACCTGGGTACCCAGGTTGACAGTGGCCTCTCGTTTGACACTCACGTTGCTAAAGTGGTTCGAAAGACCTTCTACATTGCCCATCTGATCATGAAGGGATTCACATCCAGATCAAGTGAGGTCATTGTTCCCCTGTACTCTTCACTTATCAGACCAATAATCGAGTACAATGCCCCATTCAGGATGTATCTCACCCGACACCTGCAGCAATTGGAGAGACCCCAAAAGTTCCTCACCAAAAGGATAAAGGGACTCCAAAACCTGTCATATACTGCCAGAGTACTGAAGAAACTCCAACTCTATTCAGTTGCATACCGTCTGCTCAGAGGTGACCTGTGCCTGACATACAAGGCCATGACCAACCCGGAATTAATGGACATGCTCCACCTGAAAAAATCCAAATCCACCAGAACCACTAGAGCAAGTGACTTAAACCTTAGCATGGATATAAATAGGACGTGCTGGAGGGATAGATTTATCACCCAGAGACTCCCCATGCTTTGGAATAAAATCCCGGTCCATGTGAGGCAGAGCACCTCGCTGGCTCTGTTCAAGAGAAATCTTGACCAGTGGATGGGAGATCGTAGGTTTACCCTGGGAATCATCTCTGTGTCACTGCTGGACAGAGGCACAACAAACTAATGGGCGCATTATTTCAAACATAAGGGGTGGCGTAAGCCACATAACTTTGGGCTAGGCTTATAAATGCCTTAGGGCAGATAGCCTAGTATAAACCTATGAACCTATGAACAGGAAGTCTAACTTCCCCAAAAACGGTGCCTGAATATAAGCACTATATAAGGATAGAAGAAGTATTTTCATTTCATTTGTCTAGCAAGTTCTCAAATTAATCACAGACAAAACAAAACAGTCAGAATGTGGCAAATGATTTTTCTCTTTAAATCCGAGTTCTTTTTCTGGTTCTTGGCATCCAAATGAATTTTTGAGTTCTAACTCAGATGAACCTCAAATAAAATTCTCATTTCTGCTTTGAGACCTTCAGAAAATGTCAGATAACTACTGCCTCTTTTGAATTACTCTTTCTCCTTGAAAATATACATAAACTCTATTTATCATGCTGTAGATTATTTGGAGTATGTTTACTTTTCACTGACAAAAAATGGAAACAACACAGTAATTATCTGAAGGGTTTCACATTACTCAACCGATGTAAGTTAAGCTAAAACATGAGATATTAAAACAATATTATTTAACCTTTGTTGACTGGATTAGTCCTACTAGGACAGTATCCTCTTTTCAGGGGAGACCAGAGACAATGTTTATATTATGAAGGAAAATGTGGCCAAGGCATTGGGAAAATCTCCCTACAAATGTTGAAACACAACAGAACCACATGATCATGTTAAGTGTTTACCATTTTACTTTGGTAGGTAGTTAGTAGACGTGGCCAAGGATACCACTGCAGGGCTTAGCCCAGTGTTTTCATTGTTGAAGGGCACAGGAATGTTATTAATGTAAAAGGTTCTATGTTATGATACATGTGTGATGGCATACTTTGGGCACAGTGAATCTTGGCAATTGCATATACATGTCTTTCTTTTTCATAGCTGCTAAAGACAGCATTTACTGGAGTGTTGTTAGTGTTATCTATACATCATGACATATAGCTCAATTTTCCCACATTACATGATATAAAATTTAACCCTATACCATCCTGAGATCTTCCGGTATCCTTGGCTTCCCAGCCATTTATTCCGAATGTCAGGCTAGTATCCCCCAAAACAGCTTTTTCATCCCCTCCATATCACAATTGGGTTGGATTGCACAAGTAGGCTTATAAAGGCCCTGGTGGCCTTAAGCCTAGTATATAAATATGAACTATGAACTATGTGTCTGTTTCCATATATTTTATATGATATCAGACTGCTGTGTTAATATTACCACGGGGAAGTTCCTAAACCTAAAGAGATGAGGTAAATACTTGATTATGAAGAGGAGAGGGAGAACAAACTTCCATGTGCAACTAAACAGTTAAGACCAGTCAACACTTCTGCAGTTTTGTAAGCCAGGTGCAGACCAGAAGGCAATCATTCAATGGCTGAAATGTGCCTTGCCCAGGAAGTGGAGGGGAGGAAAAAGCTGTTTGTAGGATGTCAACTTGACATTAGGAACAGATGGTTGGAAAGCTGAAGATATGAGAAGAGTGCAGAAAGGCATGCTGTTTACTTCTATATCATGGAATATGGAATAACTGGTTCATTCAGTTAAAAACTGCGTAATTCCAAAAAAAAAATGGGTAGAAAGAAGGCAGGCATTGTCTTTCTTCAAGAAGTGAAATAAGGGACAAAATGAGAACATGAAGATGGGTGGGAACAGGTGGAAGGTAATATGTATCAGTATGGTAAAGGGATGAAAATTAACAGGGGTATTAATCATGGCTAAGAAGGGTCTGCAGGCTGAAGTTAAGTTTAGTGGTCAGGATAATGCTGGAAGTTATAATAGCAGGTGAGTTTGTTTGTAGGACAACATTCTCTGATTTCAGCATCTTTGCTGATCTGTCCCCTCTGAACTGCTTCTTACTATAATCCATTACCAGTATGAAAAGTAGTGGGCTTAGAAATGAAAGCACCCCTCTGTGAGTCTGAACACTGTTCATACTTGGGCTTTTCGGCCCTTGTACATAATTTGCACTAATACAACTAAATTTGTTTGGACTTCAATCCATCACGAGACTGCCTAAATAAGTTTTCTGTGTACCTTGTGTTATGCTTTCTCCAAGTCTAGGTATGCTTTGTTGGGCACCTTTCATATTTCCAACTTCTTCTCCGCTATCTATCTCACTGCAAACATCAGGTCAATTGTACTGTATCCTGATCTAAATCAAAACTGCTGTCACAACTTACTTTCTCTTCTTATTTTTTGTCAGTCACCTTCTCCCAATACTTCCATGCAGAGTGACAGGAGTTTATATCTGTACTGCCTGCATTTGTGAAGATCCCCTTTACATCTACTCATTTTACGAGTAGTTGGCTGCTGAGACTCACCTGCATAAATCAACTGACAAAAGCTGATTTGAGTATACTTTTCTGTGCACTTATTTAAGATTAGAAATGTGTAGATAATTGTTATATATAATATAACACAGGGAGATAATACTCCCTTTCTCTTGGCAATTAGTTGCCTGAAGTGTGAAAAAGTGTAGCCATCTGGATACATTGAAAGTTGTTAGACTGCTTTTGAAATCCTGTGTTAACTTAGTCAGGGTTTTTTTTTTTTATTTGCATTATAATCTTTTCTGTTTCCATTTTTTTAATCATACTGCTTAACTTCCAAGTGGTTGGCTGCTGAGATTCACCTGCATAAATCAGCTGACAAAAGCTGATTTAAGTATACTTTACACTTTTAAGATTAGAAATTTGTAGATAATTGTTATATATAATATAATACAGGGAGATAATACTCCCTGTCTCTAGCTGCAGTTAGTTGCCTGAAGTGTGAAAACGTCTAGCCATCTGGATACATTGAAAGTTGTTAGACTACTTTTGAAATCCTGTGGTAACTTAGCCTGGGGTTTCTGTTTGCATTATAATCTGTGCTGGTCACTTTTTTTTTTAAATCATTCTGCTCATCTTCTGAGTGGTTGGCTATTGAGATTCACCTGCATAAATCAACTGACAAAAGCTGATTTTAGTATACTTTTCTCTTCACTTATTTAAGATTAGAAATTTGTAGATAATTGTTATATATAATGTAATACAGGGAGAAAATACTCCCTGTCTCTAGCTGCAGTTAGTTGCCTGAAGTGTGAAAAAGTGTAGCCATCGGGATACATTGAAAGCTGTTAGACTGCTTTTGAAATCTTGTGTTAACTTAGCCTTGGGATTCTGTTTGCATTATAATCTGTGCTGGTCACATTTTTTTAATCATTCTGCTCATCTTCTGAGTGGCTGGCTGTTGAGATTCACCTGCATAAATCAACTGACAAAAGCTGATTTAAGTATACTTTTCTATGCACTTATTTAAGATTAGAAATTTGTAGATAATTGTTATATATAATATAATACAGGGAGATAATACTCCCTTTCTCTTGCTGCAGTTAGTTGCCTAAAGTGAGAAAAAGTGTAGTCATCTGGATACATTGAAAGTTGTTAGACTGATTTTGAAATCCTGTGTTAACTTAGCCTGGGGGTTTCTGTTAGCATTATAATCTGTGCTGCTCACATTTTATTAATCATTCTGCTCATCTTCCAAGTGGTTGACTGCTGAGATTCACCTGCATAAATCAACTGATAAAAGTTGATTTAAGTATACTTTTCTCTGCACTTATTTAAGATTAGAAATTTGAAGATACTTGTTATATATATATATATATATATATATATATATATATATATATATATATATATATATATATTAATACAGGAAGATAATACTCCCTGTCTCTAGTTGCAGTTAGTTGACTGACGTGTGAAAAAGTGTAGCCATCTGGATGCATTGAAAATTGTTAGGCTGCTTTTGATATCCTGTGTTAACTTAGCCTGGGAGTTATGTTTGCATTATAATCTCTGCTGGTCACATATTTTTAATAATTCTGCTCATTTTCCGAGTGGTTAACTGCTGATATTCACCTGCATAAATCAACTGACAAAAGCTGATTTAAGTATACTTTTCTCTTCACTTATTTAAGATTAGAAATTTGTAGATAATTTTTATATATAATATAATACAGGGGGATACTACTCCCTGTCTCTAGCTGCAGTCTCTCAACCCCCCCCCCCCTGTTCTTGTTGTGGTATTAATCTTGGTGGCTTTGGAATTGCCCACCCCTGCTGTAAATCTGTTTGTGGACACTCCTACTGGGCCCATTTCATTTGCTCACTCAGCTGAGTACAGTGAGATCATATTTTGATTTTAGACACTCCTACCAGTCCCATCTTTTCTGCTGTGTACAGAGAGAGTACTTGGGAAGGACATCCCCTATAGCATTTTAATCTGCTCTGTTCCCTCCCTCTCCACAAAAAAAAAAAAAAAATATTATTATTATTTCTTGAGCTTCTCTTACATAACTGTCTTCTAAAAGTGTTTTGCTACTGCCATTAGCTCATTTTTTCTAATACAGTGAGAACTTTTTTAGAAAGCCAACCAACTTAACTAAATATATATATATATATATATATATATATATATATATATATATATATATATATATATATATATATATATATATATATATATATATATATATATATGTATATATATATATTGCAACCTTGCTTTCTGCCTTACTTCTAAGTAGTCTAATCCAGATACAAATTTGCTGTAGCCAGGACTGTTTGTAAGCTTCTGTGCCCCCAAGCTTTTCTGTGTTGGAGGGAAGCCTTCTAGCTTATCAGTGGGAGTGGTAAGCACTAGGTAGCCTATCTACAACAAGATACAGATTCTTAGTTTTAGCACTTGAATTTGCTTATCCGTGCTCAGCACTTGTTCAGAACTTGTTGTAAGCACTAAATAAACAAGAAATTACTACAGCACTCACTCTTCCTTATTACCTAGAGGAAAACAGTTTTGGTACTTACTTTCCTCACTTGCTTTGAGAAAAACAGCTCTTGTACTCACTTTCCTCACTTGTCTAGAGGAAAGTATTTTTTTATTCAGGCATATTCAAGGGTCATGTCCCAGTGTTCTCTCCTGTCTATCTGATGAATCTGGGCATCTTGAGGCAATGTAGAAATTGCCTCATGTACACAGACAACCCTCTCCTCCTACCACCCAACACTACAACCTATGAGAGATGCACTTATCTAGCCAAACTGGAGGTAAAGCTCTTTCCAGCCAAGACTGAACTTGATAAGAGGAGAAGGTAAACACTTGCACCACACCACACTCATCGTATAGTCCCACTAAACTTACACCACCAAAATCTGCACATAGAAACACAAAAACGTTTGCGAAGGCTCTCAATAATAATGTGCTCAATCAACAGAGACCGCCAAAGCAGAAACACAAGCAACTTCCCACCACCAACACAACCCAAATGACACATAGCCCACAGACTCAGTGTGCCACTCAACCACAGCCCATAAGGCAAAACAACGTACCCAACACACTAGTCATAGGTGACTCATAGTCAGGCACACTGATGTCCCACTCACAAGGCTAAACAAGGAGGAGGTCACTGTCAGCTGCCTGTCAGGTGCCAGGATCCGCCACATAACCCATGCACTCAGGTCACTCCACAACAAATACAAACGTGAAAAAGAAAAATAAACCTTACCAATCTTCCACTAACCAATAACATTCATTCCATAAAAACAAAAAGGAAAACGTGAGTGCTTTTGCGATTATCAATATTGCTTCATCAGACCCTTAAATAACCAGACTGAAAGTGCAGAGCAGAGATGGATCCCTTTCTTTAATGCTGAGAGAGTAGCAAATTATCAGCTGATTAGCCTCATATGATATTTAAACTGTTTTTACTGCATTTTAACTGTCTGATGAAGCAATATTAATAATCGCGAAAACACTCACGTTTTTCTTTTTGTTTTTATGGAATAAACATTGTTGGTTAGTGGAAGATTGGCACAGTTTATTTTTCATTTTGATTACCCTTTTTCTGCACCCTTCTGTACCCTGAGCTGTCTTTGTTATTTTTTACTAAGTACAAATATGACTCTGTGATTGTCCATGTTGGTGTGATCGACCTGAGACATACCTCCCTGGACCACATGAAAAGAGACATGGAAGAACTCACTAATTTTGTAGCCCAGGCAGGTATGACCCTAGCCCTGAGTAGCATCCTGCCATCACCCAGAATGATACTGCAGTACAAGGACAAAATGATTGACTTCAACAATTGGCTAAGCTTCTGGTGTCATTCTAAGGGGATCCAGTATCTGCCTAGGACGACATGGTCGACAGACCACAATGCTTTGCCAGACATGGCCTGCACGTGTCACCCCTGGGATTCCGGATACTGGTAAAGGCTCTTGCCACCCCTATAGTGCCTTTTTTAGGCAAGGTTCAAATGACAAATTCACCACCATAACAGGAACAGGCAAGCAAAAACTGAGGGTAATGCTACTCAATGCTAGAAGTCTAAATCTCAAAATGCATTCACTCGAGGTACTCCTTAAAATGGAAAACATCGATGTCTGTGCAGTGACTGAGACCTGGTTCAAGGCTCCGGAGATCACCCCTGCATTACCAGGCTATAACTCATACCACACTTTTCAGCCATGTAACCTGGACTGGAACACCAAAGGCGGAGGTGTGTCCATATTCAATAAGGATATCCACACCTCCAGGCTAGTTGCTCAGCATAATGCAGCTGAGGTTATCCAAGTGCAACTAACTCTGGGCAAAACTGCAATCCAAATTGTAGTTTGTTACAGATCCCCCACCATGGTCCAGTATTCTCACTCCTCTTTTCTTGATATACTGGAAAATATTAGGGTTCAAGCAAACACCCTAATATTGGGCAATTTCAACTACCCCACCATTTAACTGGAAAAACTACTCATGTACCAACTCCTTTGCTCAGCGCTTTCTGGAGTTCATAAATTACAGTACCCTGGATCAACTTCTCCACACCCCCACCGGGGGTAACAATATCCTAGACCTAGTCATTACCAACATGAGTGACCAATGTTCCACACCTGAAGTCAACTCCTCGTTGGTCAGATCCAACCATAAGCTAATCACCCTAGATAGCCACATCCCGCCCCCACCCCACATTAAAGAAACCATGGTAAAAAATGTCTCCAAAGCCAACTTCATGCTTCTTAAGACACAAGTGGTGAACTTCATGATACCCATGCAGATGGACAATACAGTTACGACTGCTGAATCTTACACAAATGCACTCCATAAGCACTTACATGAGTGCATGGATCGTGTTATCCCAAACAGAACCAAGACGCTATCCTCCAAAAAAAGGAATCCAATCTGGTGGTCCCCTGCCATAAACAAACTCTACAACAGAAGGAAGACATTGTTGCAAAACAGAGTAAAATCCCATGAGTGGAGAAGCTCCCTGGTCAGCCTCAGAAAGAAGCTAAGATCCCTTATAAGATCCTCCAAAGCTAGCTATGAAAACAAGATTGCCACTGATTCTAAGAACAACAACAAAGCATTCTATAGCTATGTCAAGAATCTCAATGGCAACACCCAGATCTGCTCTTAGTTACAGCACAATGGCACAAAAATTACAGGACCAATGGATATTGCCAACATCCTGGCAGATAGGTTCAGTGCTAACCTTACCCCCCCCTCTCACCCCCTAAAGGGCCCATATCTATACAGGAAGAATGCAGAGTCCCTGTAATCACAACTTCACTGGTAAAAGCAGCATTTTCTAAAGCCAAAAACACATCATCCATGGGACCAGACAACATCCCTGGCTGCGTTTTACACAAACTTCAGAATGAACTGGCTCCCCACATAAGCACCATGTTCAATTATAGCCTCACGTCAGGCTTTGTGCCCACTGAATGGTGCACAGCAACAGTTATCCCACTCCACAAAGTGGGAGCCACCACTGATCCTGGGAACTATCGCCCTATTAGTCTGACGAGCCTCGTCTGCAAGGCCATGGGACGTATCATCATGGAATTCATAAACAAAGACATTGGTAACCTCCAAACTCTGGACCCCACCCAGTTCGGGTTTGTGAAAGGCAGATCTTGCCTTCTGAACCTGGTCGACTTCTATGAGGCAGTCACAAAAGCCGTAGATGAAGGTAAGGCGGTTCACACAGCCTATCTTGACCTCACCAAGGCTTTCAACACCATCCACCATTTTGGAATTATAGCAAATCTCACTAAACTAGGTATAAATCTCTATGTCACAAGATGGGTTGCCAACTGGCTCACTGACAGAACCCACACTGTAAAAGTTGCAGAGTCCAAATCTGACTTCAAACCAGTGACAAGTGGAGTACCACAGGGTTCAGTCCTTGGACCTCTCCTGTTTGGTATCTACTTCTCTGAAGTACAGGCTAACACAGAAGGTCTCTGGCTAATGAAGTTTGCAGATGACTGCAAACTAGGAGCTATAGTCAAGTCCCCAAATGATGTGGACATCCTACAGAAGGGCCTCACTGAGACAGATGCCTGGTGTCATAGCCATGGCCTCAAGCTCAATGCCAAAAAGTGCATTGTTATCCCCTTTGGTAAAAACTCTGTACCCATGAACTACCACATAGGCAGCAGACTTCTTAACACCAAATGTGTGATAAGAGACCTTGGGACCCAGGTGTACAGTAGTGTCTCTTTTGATAATCACATTGGTCAGTAGTTAGGAAATCCTTCTACATAGCACACCTCATCACAAAAGGGTTCTCATCTAGGAAAAAAGAGGTCATTGTTCCCCTCTACTCAACACTCATTAGACCCATTATAGAGTACAATGCCCCTTTTGGAATGTACCTCACAAGACATCTGCAGCAGCTGGAAAGGCCACAGAAGTACCTCACAAAGAGAATTACTGGCCTCAAACAGATGTCCTACACTGATCGTCTCAAAAAACTCCATCTTTACTCTGTAGCATATCTCCTACTCCGGTGATCTCTGCCTAACATATAAAGCTATGTCAAACCCAGAGCTGTTGGACATGGTCCACCTAAAGAAATCCCAATCCCTCTGAGCTACATGCTCTAGGGACCTAAACCTTGTCACCACAATAAACATGACTTGCTGGAGGGAGAGATTCCTGTCCCAGAGACTTCCCATACTCTGGAACAAGCTACTCATCTATGTCAAGCAAAGTTCCCGATTAACACTCTTCAAGAAAAATCTTGATGAGTGGATGGGAAATAGGAAATACACCCCGGGGATCACTTCTGTGGCTCTGCTTGACAGGGGCACAGGAAATTAACTTTCTTGGGTTGGCGTAAGTCAGGAAACTTTGTTGGCTAGGCTTACTTAGGACCTTGGGCTGATAGCCTAGTACCTACCTATGAACCAATGGACCTATTACTGCACACTGTTACAACAATACTTGCTGTTTGGTCATCTGGTATATGCTTTCTCTTCATATTGCAAAGAGTACCCTCAGGAGCTGTTTTCTTCACTTTGCCATTCTGACCATTCTCTTAGCCTCTTTGTTAGTCAAGCATTATTCCTTCACTGATTCATAGGTAAGTGATAGGCTATCTTCCCTTGCAGGCCTGATTAAGCCTTGCCAATTTCCATTTCAAAGATGACAAACAAACTTTGTATCTTGTATCAGTGAGGTAAACACCTTAACTATTACTCACAGCTCCATTTTCCTGCAATTCTGCTTTCCACCATAACCTTTCCTTGTGTGTCATATTCCCATACCTTGATTGGCTACATATATGTTTTTATTGTCTTGATGCTGTTTTGAGAAGCTTCCATTCTTCCTCATCTCCTCTCCCATTTCTTCTTTTTCCTGAGGTACTAGAGCCCTGAGTATTTCCCTGAATTCCAGTGTTTTTACTCCAGTCAACATGCAGATCTTCAGCCAAGTTTCTGTTGACCTTAGAATCTTCTGTGATCACTGCTGGCCAATGATTATGTCCACTTGTAGTTTATACTGGGGCCAAGTGTTTCACTCGGGGATGACTATGCAGTCTCTAACTTTACCCCATACCCTTTCCTTAATAGGAAAAAGTCACCCTGAGTTGCTTGCTGACTACTCTTACATGTTATCTTGTGACTGTATCTCTTGACAAACTTTGTGTTGGCCACCATTAACACATTTGCCAGACAGAAGACTAGTGTGGCCTGTTCTTCCTTATTCCTGTTGATAAACCCATGTAGACCAAGCCAGTAATCATATCATATTTGGTCTGTCCTGATATGAGTATTCATGTCCCCAGCAATCAACACCACATCATTTTGTCCTGCTTTATCTATGATCCGAATGCCTTCTTTTCCTCACTATCACAGGCCTACTGTGGAGCATAGTCTGAAATAATAATCTCTTCACTGAAGTCTGACTACCATGGGTCTGCCACTAATTCTGTTGGCATCTCTAACTGTCTTCAGAAGACTCTCTCTCTCTTTCTCTCTCTCTCTCTCTCTCATGCCACAATTCTCACACCATGTCTAGTTGGTTGTCTCACCTGAGAAGTGCACTCTTTTTCCCAAGCTAAGGAAGTTTGAAGTATTGCCCTTCTGCCTTGCCTCCTTGATACACAAAGCATCCAGTCTTCTTCATATAGTCATGTCATTCACCTCCAACCTGAATCTTGTCATTGAACATAAATTCAGTGCCACAACACTTGCTAATATTTGGCAGGTTGAGTGGTTTTATGTCCACCTTTTACTCAACAGAGCTATCTCAGGTGACCCATGCTAGGTATCTTAGCTCCAACCAAGTAACTTATTGACACAGGGCTGCTAGGCTTTATGTTGGGCAAACACTGGCCAAGAAAGATATGTATTACCCTCAAGCCATTACCATAGGACCCTGGAGTAGGTCGGAGTAGGACAGGTCATCAATCCACTTCACAATGGCAAATGCCCATGACCCCCTTTTTTATGACATTAGGTAATATGTCCACATCACATATAACCCATTTTTAAACCACTGAGTAGCTAGCCCTAATATGACATTTAGTCTGTGGTCCATGCTCTCCTTTCCAGATAATACTGCCCACCACAGTCTTTTTATTTTATTTTATTTATTTTATTTTATTTTACATTTGTTAACCGGGCTAGTCTGGCTGGATACATGTCCATTTTCAGCAGAGGCTCGAGGAGAAAAGCTCCACTATCAGACTAAGACACTACAGATTAGGAAGTAACTAATAAACAAACAAATAGCATAATGTACTAAGGTAAAAAACAATTACATATATGGTTTTCATGGACTAGTCTGAGTAAATGACAAACAAAGTTCAGACAAGGGGCTGAGGAGAATAAGCTCCAGTCTTAGAAAATACAAATTAAAGTTAAAAAAATATCACTAGTAACTAGTCATGACAACAAAAACAGGTATTGGCTAAACTGATTATTATACAGTGTTAAATATGCAGGTTGCTAGTGAAACAGGTAAGTAATGTAGTTATTGTTAAGGAAAAGGGAGAAAATAAAGTAAACAGAAAGAGGAAAAAGTACAGTAATTGTTAGGTACAAGTATTATGGACTAAGTAAGTCAAGGGAGTAGCCAGTTGGAGAAGGAGAGGGGGAAATAAAGATATTGATGAAATGTAAAGGTAGCAGTATTATAGGAGCTCAGATAAAAGAAGCAAGAGACAGAGAAAAAAAACAGAAGGTCAGAGGGGGATGCAAATAGAAATTTGAAAATGAGTGATGGTACAAAAAAGGGGGCTGCGGAAGTCAGTGAAAGTTAGTACAGGAGTGCAAAAGTACACAGGAGCAGAGTAGAGTGAGTAATAAGGTTGCTGAGTTCAGTCGGGATTAGAGCACAGACATAGCCAATGAATTAGTAGGTGAGTTTTCATATGTTTTTTGAAAAGGTGACATGAGGCTAGGGAGGTCAGCTCTGCTGGAAGTTTATTCCAGTAAGAACCGATAGTGTTTGCAAATAGGGAATCCCCTGATTTATTATGAGATTTCAATGTGGTAACTAGAAGCTTGTTGGCTGATCTGAGTGTAGTGAGATTTTTATAAGGAGTGATGATTTTGTTTAGTATGGGTGTGTTGGAGGGGTAATGTAGAATTTTAAAAGTGATGATCAGTTGTTGTAGGAGTATTAGGTTTGGAAGTTCAAGCTAGTTTAGTTTCTTTAAGTTAAGACAGTGATGAGTTTGGAATGGAGAGCCAGTGGCAAATCTGGCTATACTGTGGTAGGCATTATTTAGTTTCTTCAGATTAGCTTTAGATATGTTGATAAAGGAAGGAGAGGCATACAGTAATGTAGAAATAAGGTGAGTTTGGGCGAGAGCCACTCGGGAAGTAGCCGTAAGAAAGGGCTTAAGTCTGTACAGGGCACCAATCTTTTTATTGACTGTCTTGATAGTTAAATCAATGTGATAGTCAAAATTTAGCTGATTATCTATGGTGACACCTAGCAATTTGGTGCAATAGTCAGGTTTGATGGTAGTGCCATTACAGGATGCAATGGAAAAAGTAATTGGGGTGGATTTAAAGGTTGGGGTGAAGAGTAGTAGTTTTGTTTTTTTGGGATTTAGGAGGAGACAGATGTGTTGAAACCATTTTTCTGCTGCAGTGAAGACCAATTGGGTAGCAGAGTGGAGTTCTGCTGGGGAAGAAGCAGAGTAGATGAGAGTGGAATCATCTGCATACTGTATACAAGTGGATGTCGGGAGGGAAGTGGGCAGGTTATTTATGAAAATTGAGAAAAGTAGGGGACCTAGGATGGATCCTTGTGGAACGCCAATAGTAACTGGGAGTTGAGAGGATAGATGGCTGTCCCAGAGGACAGCTTGTTTTCTATTAGTCAAGTATGAGTCGAACCATTGTAAAGCTTGTGAATCCAGTGAGAGGGATTTTAAGGTATCAAGGAGAAGTTGATGGTTGACCATATCAAATGCTTTTGAGAGGTCCAAGAATAGTGCAGAGGAGAACAGGTTGTTATTGCGGTTTTTATTGATAGTGTCAGTGAAGGAGAGAAGGGCGGTAGAAGTACTGTGGTGTGGTCTAAAACCATGTTGAGAGTCCACAAGCAAGTTGTTATTCAAGAGATAATGTAGAAGTTGATGGTGAATGCAGCGTTCCATTATTTTGGATAGAGGAGATAGAAGGGCAATAGGTCGAAAATTGGAGAGTTCATTGGAGTTTCCTCCTTTATGGAGGGGAATAATATGGGAGATTTTCCAGCAGGATGGGATTTTGGATTCAGTTATACTTCTGTTTATTAAGATGGAGACTGGGTAGGCTATTTCAGTTGCAGCTAGTTGTAGATATTCGGCTGGAAGTTTGTCAGCAGAGGGGGTGCAGGGTTTGAGTTTCGATAGTAGTTTACGTATGTAGGTTGTTGAGACGGTATTAAACTTTAGCGTGTGGGTACTGTTTTGAGTGGGGGTAATTTGGAGGGATGGGGGGGGAGTCATGGTGCTTGCAAGAGAGGTGACAGTTTGAGAGAAGAAGTTGTTGAAAGTGTTGGCTATTATGTTAGGTTGGGTTTGTGCTAAGCTAGCTGGGGTAGGTGTTTTGGTGTTGCCTGGATGGAGTAGTTTGTTTATTCCTGACCAAAATTGTTTTGAGTTTTGATTTTGGTTTTGTTGATATTGAAAGTGGTAGTTTTTCTTATCCAGATAGGTAAGTTTCTTTGTTTTGTTTCTGAGGTGTTTGAAGTTTTGATGGTCAATAGGGTTTTTTGTGGATCTCCATTTATTCCATAATTTATTCCTAGCTCGCATAGTTTGTTTAGTTGTTTTAGAGAGCCATGGGGCTGCTTTGGAACTGACTCTGACTAAGCGGGAAGGGGCATGCTGGTTGAGAATTTGTAGGAAGGTATTGTTGAAATGGGTTACTGCTTCATCTATGGGGAGGTATTTTAGAGTTGACCAGTTATATTCCTTGAGTTCATTTTGAAAGGATGTTAGGTTGAATTCTGTTTTGTTATATTTGGTACGATAAGTAGTTGGCTTGGGATTGTTGAATTTTTGTTTAGTGATAAAGGTAGGGAGGTGGTCGCTGATATTGTCAGGGAGTATTCCTGTTTTATAGGAGAGTGGATTGTTGTTGGTCAGTATCCAGTCTAGAATGGTTTGTTTGTGGGTGGATTTATGTATTCTAGTAGGGGAGTTGATGGTTTGATGAAAGTTAAAGAGATTAAGGTGAGTGGTGGGTGTGGGGGATATGCAGGAGTACCAGTCAATATTGAAGTCACCTAAGATTATGGTTTCCTGGGGAAAGCTACAGGAAGCCCAGCTTAGGATATTTTCTAGGGTATTAATGTTATTGCCTGGGGGGATGTAGGAGCATATTATGTTTATAGCCTTGGATTTATTAACGTGGAGTTTGGTACAAAGTATTTCAGCATTTGCTGGGGAGGGAGGCAAGGAGTCAATTAAGGCTACCTGAAGTTGGGATTTGTATAGGAGGGCCACTCCTCCGCCCTTTTTATTAAGGCGATCTTGCCTTAAGGTGTTGTAGCCTGGGGGAGTGAATTCGTTGTCTTTGGTACTGGGTTTAAGCCAGGTTTCAGTGAGACAGAGGATATCAAAGGTGTAGAAATCAATTAAGGCATGGAGCTGTGTGACTTTGTTGTTAATGCTACGAATATTTAGGTGAGCAATAGAGAGGGAGTCAGTGTAGAAGGGTGAATTGGAATAGTTAGCAGTTTGGTTTGAAGGGGTGTGATTGAGGAGGGTATTGGGACCGGGGTTGGGGTGGATGTCACCATGTATTAGTAAAAGTGTTTGTGGGGTTAGAAAGACTTTAGTGTATTTGATAGGTATTAGATAGAACCGTTTGGAGGTTGTAAACTTGTAATGGTGTACTTTATGGTAGAGAGGGGGGAGGTAGGGAGAGGTAGATAGTATATTAATATGTGTTTGGTTGGGTAGAAGAAATGTAGTAGTAGTATGTTTGGCTAATGTAAGAGTTTGGTTAAGCTTAAGATATTCATAGGAGGTAAGTGTGTGGTAGTAAAGTAGGATGTTAAGGAGGAGAATAGGAAAGATTGCGTTAAGTGTTAAAGGCATGTTGTTGTAGAGGGTGTTACTAGTAAATTTGTAGGACTGTATGGTATGTAATGGTAGGGACAGGTAGTTTAGATAAGATTTTGGAGAGAGGGTGTGGTTAAAGGTGTGAGGAGTTGATTGGTAGATGTATCTGAAGTGATGATAGGTAGTTGTCTAATTGGGGGTGTGTCTAAGTAAGTATAAAGGTAGGACCCCTGGGGGTGGGTGGGAATTGGGGGTAGGGTGGGGAGCGGAGTGAGCGTAGCGAACGGAGCGGGGAAGAGCAAGACGACCAGTTGCAGAAAAACAATCAGGCAAGAAGAGAGAAACAGGAGTAAAGGTAAAGGTGAGTTCAACAGTAGAGAGTCTGAGGAGAATGTATGATAAGTGGGGAGTAAGTGAAATAGTACTGGGTAGGATAGAGGAGTTACTGGTGAGAAGTGAATCCAGGGAAACTGGGAACAGAAGTTATGGGGGTAAGGATACAGAAATAGGGTGGAAAATACAGTATAGAAAGGTGACCTAGTAGTCAGGCAGTGTGTGGCAGTGGAGATGTATCCTGCTAGAGTGGAGGGTCTACAGGGGAGTGAGGATGAAGTAGTTTGGGTGAAAGGGATATCTAAAGGAGGTATGGATAATGTACAAGAAAGAAGAGAGGGGGGGTGGCTGCTGGCTAGCCTACCTGGGAACCTACTAATGTTTTAACATGTATTTCATTTGAGTTTATCAGTTTCAGCATCAATACATACTTTCAATGTCTTTACAAAGGAAAGGTTTCTCTGATAGTTGTAAGGTAATGTCCTTAGTTTGCCCTAATGTTCCAAAGTTTCTGGCTGGGGATATTCAGGTGTTTGGTGCAGAGACAAGCTGGAACACAGTGCTGGTAAGAAAGAGAGAGAAAGGAAGTAAGGCAAAGAGTATTAAATTAGAGAGCAGGTAAAGATGTTATGCAGACACAGATGTTAACAATAATACATTTTAGTTGTAGCTCTATCAAACATGTAAGTTTATGTAGAACCAGCAGCTATTAATAATTCACAGCAGTAATAACTTAGTAAGCAAAATGTTTCACAAACACAGTTAGATATGTAACCACCATAAATGGTAATACTTTGTAGCGTTATCAGAAGTCTATGACTCCTTTTAGTGCCCGTAACTGCCGTGATTCAGTACCAGAGCACGTCCTTTCGACGTCTCAGGTAGTTTTGCCAGTTTTTAGTAGTCAATGTTAATGAGGCTACTTAAGTAGAGGGCAGTATGCTTTTGGAGAGTTTCTACAAATCTCTAAAAAGTTGTCAAACCTAGAAAATGACAGTATTCTGCTGAATAATGTTTAGTAATGATCTAAAAATGTAGCGATTAGGAAAGGAGGTCATAACTGGTCAATAGTTACTAAAAACAATTCTTACGAGCGGACAACATCTATAAACAGGATCCGCGTAAGGAACGCACTATAAATGTCTGCGTTTGCAGCCAGAGCAATAGTACATCAGCAGAAAAACGCTGTAAAGTTATAACGTTACCTCAAGGTACATTCCTTACAAGTCATAAAGCACAACACTCAGTTAGTATCTGCGTTTGCATTAAAGCTGATATTGTACACTCCTGTTTCCCTGATAGGCACCAGCTAGATTCTGTATTGTGACCCATGATTCCATTCATTTTTCTTTGCACTCTGTTGGCATACCTGCCAAACTCAACTGGTAGGGCTGGGTTTGAATCTAGAACCTTCCATCCCTGAGGCAAAAACACGAAGTATAACTCAGGGAGATGGGACAAACCTACACAGGCAAAGGAGGACATGCAAACTCCACACCTGTGAGGAAACTGTTTTATAAAATTATCTGACAAATCAGTTAATATATTGTGCCACTGTGATAATGAAATGGCACAATGTCATTTATTCAAAAAGTTGAATGGTGCAATTTCCTTCATAGAAGGAGAAATACAATCTAGCACTCATTTACAAGGTGATGCAGGTTCTCCTGTGGAAGGAAGTACAGAAATCAGTGAGGAGGACATATCACACCTCTGTGCCTGGAAAATTTAAGCAGCTTTCATAACCTATTGATAGTGGCCCCAACTTACACTAGTAGTACAACCATCAATATGACTGCTGAGATGAGACGTTCATATGTTCATAGGTAAATACTTGGCTATCAAGTCATCCTAGGTGGACTGTACTTTAGTGACCATTCCAGGTCCATATGTCCAGCCATTACAAAATTCTGACAAAGAATAGAATTAGTAAGATGGATGCTCAAGAAGTCAAATGCATCAAAGAGACATGCCAGAGAAGGTGTAGCCACTCTCAGTACAACAATGACAGCAAGTAACATCTCCAGAAGCTCCCCAGCTGAAGTACACTTTGGCTAGCAAAGAGCAGATACTACATCAGTATTGTTCTTTGCAGCAGATGGAGTTTTGCCCAGTTGAACTGATTTTTATATTAAGTAATAGAGCGATAGCATTAGGGATGTATTAGGTAAGACTATATCATAGACTATATCATATGTCGTTATAGTGACTGAGGACTACCAGCTGAGTAGTACATTTCACTCTTTACATTACTATTGTATGTTAAATGTTTCCTGTTCATATTACTATTATTAGTAACATACACATATAACATATCAGTTATGTACTAGATTTCATACAACAGTGTGCCAGTATCAATGTCTCAGTATTAAAGCTAGATGTCATTAATAGGAGGCAGTGCAAAGTTTTGGGGGATTGACTGTGGTTAAGGCTTTTGTGCAAAGCTTACATAGATTGTATCTGCTACTCACTGTGTGCCTCTGATTTTGTGGCTAGTGTAGTGAAGTGTGTGGTGTGATTGACTCCTGACAGTGATATACAGCAGGTGACACAGCTTTTGTCATTTGACTGATTATCACTGAATGAAAAATAACTAAATAATGAATGGCATTCAATGACAAGTTTATTTATGTTTATGTCATATGGCATATGCATTCAGAAATCATAAACTGCACTAATGCATTCATGCATGACACCAGTTAGGGAACTGTGATAGGCATTAACTGTGCATCTCATCTGAGAACAGTAATTGAAGGAATGTTGTTGCCAGTCCAAGGGAACCTGAGAAGGCCTTATAGATAGGAAGAAGCTGATGAAGGTGATGGGTAAATTTCAAACCATTTCTAGGAATGTTTTCTTAATACGACTATTTGGGTTCAACAAGGGTTCATAGGTTCATAGGTTCATAGGTTCATACTAGGCTATCTGCCCTGGGGCAATTATAAGCCTAGCCCCATTCTGTATGGCTTATGCCACCCCTTGATTTGAGTATACTGTGCCCTTTTTAAGGTTTACTTTACTGTGCTTCTGTCTAATAGTGACACGGGAGTAATCCCTGGGACAAACCTACGATCCCCCATCCACCTATCGAGATTCTTCTTGAAGAGATTCAGTGAGGTGCTCTGCCTCACATGAGCTGGAATTCTATTCCAGAGCGAAGGGAGCCTCTGGGTTATGAACCTGTCCCTCCAGCAAGTTCTATTTATTTCTGTGCTGAGGTTCAAGTCCCTCGAGCGTGTGGCTCTAAGGGATTTAGATTTACTGAGGTGGAGCATGTCCATTAATTCTGGATTTGACATAGCTTTGTATGTCAGGCATAGATCGCCTCGAAGTAGGCGGTATGCAACTGAGTAGAGCTGGAGTTTTTTTTAACCAAACAGCATATGGCATCTGTTTGAGACCCTTGATCTTCTTGGTGAGATACTTTTGGGGTATTTCTAAATTGCTGCAGGTGTCGGGTAAGGTACATCCCAAAAGGGGCATTGTATTCTTTGATGGGCCTGATGAGGGATGAATAAAGGGGCTCGATTACCTCTCTTGATCTAGATGTGAAACCCTTCGTGATGAGGTGGGCTGTGTAGAAGGTCTTTCTAACCACTTTGGCAATGTGGTTTTCAAAGGAGAGATTGCTATCAACTTGGGTCCCCAGGTCCCTAATAACTTTCTCTGTACTTAATGGGTTTCTGCCTATGTGGTAATTTGTGGGCACATTGTTTTTGCCAAAGGGTATGACTATACATTTTTTTGGCATTTAGCTTTAAACCATGGCGCTGGCACCAGTTATCTGTCTCTGTGAGACCTTTTTGAAGGATGTTTGTGTCAGCTGGAGAGTTGATTATGGCGCCCAGTTTGCAGTCATCTGTGAACTTGGTGAGCCATAGTCCTCCCACGTTTGCCTGTACCTCAGAAAATAATATACCCAGCAAGAGTGGTCCCAGGACAGAACCCTGTGGGACGCCACTTGTGACCGGTTTTGAGTCTGACATGGCTCCAGCAACTCTCACTCTGTGGGTTCTGTCTTTGAGCCAGTTTGCAACCCATCTTGTGACATAGGGGTTTATATTTAAGCTGGATAGCTTCTCTATGATGCCCGAGTGGGGTATTGTGTCAAATGCCTTTGCAAGGTACAGATAGGCTGTGTGGACTACCTTCCCTTCATCTATGGCTTTGGTGACTGTTTCGAAGAAGTCAACCAGGTTCAAAAGGCAGGATCTGCCCTTGACAAAGCCGAACTGGGTAGGATCTAGTGTGTGTAGGTCCCCAATGTCTTTGTTTATGAGCTCCATGATGATCCTCTCCATAGCCTTGCAGACTAAGCTAGTCAGGCTTATGGGGCGATAGTTTCCAGGGTCCGTAGAGGCTCCACCTTTGTGGAGTGGGACCACTGTTGCTGTACGCCATTCTGTGGGCACATATCCTGTAGTGAGGCTGAGATTGTATAGCTGTTTTATTTGAGGGATTAGTTCCTCTTGGAGTTCATGTAGGACGCAACCTGGGATGCCATCTGGTCCCATGGAAGCAGTGTTTTTGCTTTGGAGAGGGCAGCCTTCACCTGAGCATCAGAGATGTTTGGGAGGCAGCCCTCTGCCGGGATAGATACTTGCTCTTTTGGGGGGAGGGGGTGGAGAAGTTTGCACTGAACCTGTCTGCCAGGATATTGGCGATGTCTGTGGGTTCAGTGTATTTTTTGTCATTTAGAATCAACTCAGAACAAGTTTGGGAGTTGCATCCTAGGTTTCTAACATAACTGAAAAAAGCCTTATGATTGTCTTTGGTGTCCTGTGCAATTTTTCTCTCGAAACTGGCCTTGGAGGATTTTATGAGGGATTGTAATTTTTTGCTAGTACTGATCAGAGATGCCTTCCCTATTAGGGATTTTGCTCTATCATGTAGTAGCTTCCTTCTTCTGTTGTACAGTTTATTTATGGCAGGGGTCCACCATTCCCCTTTCTTCCCTGTTTTCATTTGCTGCACACCAAAATGTAAAAGCAATACAACTGTCACATCCAAAAATTAAAGTCAGTATCAACCCTTCACCTCGATTCATAGCTTCACCCCCCCCAACAATTCCATTTTAAGGCAGTCGTCGCAGAGCATAGTGAAAGGTCTTGAAATACCCTTGACTATTACAGCATTTGCAACTCATTCCTTCTCAGTGCAGCTTGTCCATTAGTCAAGACTTTATGCACATTTTAAATCTGTCCTTCACCACTAGTATGTCCTCTCTCAATTCAAACATTTCCTGATCATCCCAGTCTCAAAGATTTCATCACCTTCTGCATCTTAGAATTAGAGTAAGTATCTTCTCTTTTTCCATTAAAAAAAAGTTATTTGAAAAAATTGGATAATAAGATCATAGAGTTGTAGGAAGTACACTGGCTAGTTAGTCTAATGGCCATGATCACCATGGTAACTACCTACCCTCAGGTTTTACCTCCTTTCTCAAGGTGGACACGGTCATTTTGTCCCAGGCTAAATTTGACGGTACCTATTTATTTGGTTTAAATTTGAGGGAAGATATTAAATTTTATTTTATGTATTTATTACATTTGCTTACCAGGAAAGTCCACTGGGCTGACAAGAGCCCATTTTCAGTGGAGGCCCGGGGAGAAAAGCTCCAGTAGATTAATACAATGAGGAAAACTACTTTACATTCCAGAGGTAACTGTCAGAAGGTGGTTTCTATATTTACATATGTTACTACAAACATATACATAAATGCTACCAGCAATGAGGTACATTTTACACAGAAAAACTGGTTCTTACATAGATACTCTGCATAACAGTACAGAGGTGGCTACCACAAGGTAGTTACAGTGTTTACATGCAATTAATCAGTAAGGAGGTACAGCTTGCTACTATACAACCTAGCTGCTATAAGATGTAGTAGTAAGATTATGGGACAGGATAGAAATTGAATTTAGAGGCAGCAAAGATTGTAAGTTAAATTATGAAGAGACCCGTACAAGGAGTGCTAATAAAGGAGAGAGAGTTAAGTGACAGCGTTAGAGAGGGTACTGCAGTTGCAGATCCACTTGGAAAGAATATGATTTTGGAGGGCAGATTTGAATTTGAAGGGGGGGTGTTCAGAGCGTACAGAAGAGGGGAGTTCATTCCAGTACCTGGCCATACTCCAGGAATATAGGTTTGTCATCTGGAAGGTTTGGTTTGTGGACATGAAGTAAGTTTTGATTTTCTGAGCATAGCGACCTAGTGGGGGAGTATGGGGTAAATAAGGAGTTGAGTGCAGGGCAGTCTTGTGGTTTGTATATTAGTCTATGAGAAGTAGTTAGTTGGAGCTGCAGCAGGAATTGTGGGAATTCGAGCCAGTGGAGGTGCCTTAAGGCTATACAACGATGGGTAGAATAACGACAATTTAAAGCAAATTTGGCAACTTTGTTGTAACAGGATTCTAACTTCAGTTTTAAAGAGGACTGCAGATTAGTTAGTAGAGGAGAACCGTATGTTAGAGAAGGAAGCAGATAAGAGGGGGCAAGGGGTTGTTTAGTAGCAGGAGAGAGGAATTTATAGTGCCTGTATAGGAGGCCAAGCTTTTTATGGGTTTTGGAAATGTTGGATTGGATATGAAGATCAAATTTTAGAGTGCTGTCAATTATGACCCCCAAAGAGTTTGGTATTTGTGATGAGTTCAATCTTTATGGAGTTCAATGAGAGAATGTTAATGTCTTGGACATTGATAGAAGCATTCTTTTTAGGGGTGAACAACATAAGTTTTGTTTTTTTTTGGCATTTAAGGACAGGTGATTTTGGTGAAGCCAGTATTCAACAGCAGAAAAAGCTGTTTGTGTCATTTGTTGTAGGATAATGGGGTTAGGGGCAGAACAAACTATAGTCAAGTCATTGGCATATTGAACTAGGGAGGAGTGAGGTAAGGCTTGGTGTAGATCATTAATGAAAATATTAAATAGGAGGGGGCCAAGAATTGAGCCTTGGGGGACGCCGGTAGGATTATGGAGGAATGGAGAGATTGAGTGCTGCCATTTGACGGCATGCTGTCTGGAATGTAGATAACTTTCAAACCAAGCAAGGGATGAAGAAGACAGCCCTATAGAGGAGAGTTGAGAAAGAAGGATGGAATGGGATATGGTATCAAAAGCCTTTGAAAGATCTAGGAAAAGGGTGGATGCTATATGTCACGGATTTTGTTAATGGCATCTACAAAGGATAGGAGAGCAGTAAAGGTACTGTGGCCAGGACGGAATCCATGTTGTGTAGGGGAGAGAATGTTTTTATTTAACAGGTAGTTAACTAGTTGTTTTTGGATACATTTTTCAAGAATTTTGTATATAGGGGAAAGAAGAGCTATAGGTCAGAAGTTTGAGATGTCAGAGGAGGAGCCTCCTTTGTGGAGAGGTAGGATAATGGATTTTTTTCCATAAAGATGGAACTTAGGATTCTTGGATTGACCTGTTGATTAGGATGCTAATTGGATAAGCTACTGAGTCAGTGGAAATACTGAGGAATTTGGCTGTAATGTTATCAGCTGAGTTAGAGCAAGGCTTTAGTTTTAGTAAGAGTTTTTTTTATATATGAAGTTGAAGTAGAGATAGAGGAAAGGTTAAATTCTGCACGGGTAGAAAATTTTTCTTGATGTTGGGCAGATGATGTTGGGAATGTGCTATGTTGACGAATGTGTGAGGAGGAGGGTGAGTTATGATTAGGATTACTACGAAGAGGAGAAGAAAATTAAGCAGTGAGATTTGCAATGGTGTCAATGAAATAGTTGAATTTGGAGGCAATAATGTCAGGTGTCATGCTGGGGAATGGGCAAGAGTTGGTTTTAGTGCCAGGGTTTAGAAGATTGTTTAAAATAATGAAATAATAATAATAATAATAATAATAAAATAAAATTAAATAAAGTTTTACATGATCGCTAACAGTATAGTAAGCAAGACAAAGATCAACCCTCAGAGGTCTGTAAGACGCAGAGTACAGGGGCAAGGTTCCCAGCCTCTCCTTGTAGCTAAGGTTCTTAAGACCAGAGAACTGATGATTTTTGAAATTTTAAACATTTAATAACGTACATGTCAATGGAGTATTGTACTCAATAACGAGTCTAACAGTGCTGAATACAGGGGAATGTTAACGTTTTTGGATCTAGCTGAAATATCTTTCACCATTAGTTGTAATATATGTAATGATTTCTTGTCTACAGATGGTACGTGGTTATCAAAGGAGAGGAAACTCTCTACCCAAATACTCAGGTCTTTGACTACTTTATAGCTTGATAGAATCAAAACCCAAACAGACTGCCAAGGACATGTACCGATAAACGAGAAATGAGCCACGTGTATGAAAGACTACAAGAAGGTTAAAAACATGATAATGCTTCACTCAAAATAATTTACTAAAACAAGCGACTTCATCCAAACTAACAAACAATATCAACTAACTTGCATTTATACATTAACCATACCCTAATTAAATAATGACTTTACAATAGATCAGTCATTCAATTTCCTTAAAGAAATAGGGACCTAATTCATATAACATATGAATTTATAAAAACACATGCATAATTACAGTGAAATACTAAACAATAAAAAATAAAAATCATTAACGTATATAATAACCTTCCATTTAATACTATATATATATATATATATATATATATATATATATATATATATATATAATTATATATATATATATATATATATATATATATATATATATATATATATATATATATATATATATATATGTGTCCCTCACAATATTACAGAGCTTAATTTTAAGAGTGATACAACAGAAATACTTTCATTTATACCTGGTTCTTTGTTTGTCTCCAATAGCAACTGAAGGGGCAGTTTCCTGTATTCAATTATATCCTCCCACTGACCACATCTTGGATCTCTATTGATCTGTTCTAAAACAAAAAAACTTAAAATACCTTCTTTTACAACTTTATAAATATCTTGCCAATGGGTTGTTGTCATTATTTTTACTTATGTCGTATGTATGTGCATATATCCGTTTTCTTAAAGTTCTCTCCATTTTTCCTACATAGAAGATTGACATTCTTCACAAGTTGCCATGCAAATTAACCCACTACTGCTACAGTTGTAATACTTATTCACCCTTATCATCCTATTCCTAGATAATAGTGTGATACTATCTGTAGTGCTTCTGTGGGTATATCGTTTACATGCCCCACATTTAAATTTACCCTTTTTACCTTGCAGGTTATTTCTAAGTTGTTCTTTTCATAAAAGTTCTTTAAACTTCCACCTTTTTATACACAATCGTTGGTGTTCCTTTTCACAACTTTGAGGGCATAGGTAACTGCTGAAACATATACCAATATTTTTGAATAAACTTTTTAATCATTCTATACATAAAGCCTGTTCAAAGAAATTATTTCCCTTAAGTCCGTCATTATTGTCAGTATTAGATGGTCCTGAAAAATTCATAGGTTTTGTGTCATTAATAATGGTGACAAATGTATTACCCCAACCCAAAATAACTTAATATTATTTCAACCATAGGTTCGGGATAGCCCCTCTGTAAAAACATATATTTAATAAACTTCACATTCCTGAATAAAATCATTAAACTGGAATGTTTTCTGAGTTGCTCTGACTAACTGTCCCTTTATAATGTTTCTTTAACTTTTTTGCTTAATAATGGAGTGTTATCAATATTTTATGCAGTAGATAATTATTGTTTTCCAAAAAATGACACCACATTTTTAGTGTGTAAGCCAAATTAGCTTACCAGGTATTAACTAAGCCCTTCCTAAAGGGTAGTAATACTGCAGGAGTGTTTACAACTGCACCCAGTTTGCAGTCATTAGCAAATTTGGTCAAACAGAATACATTTTTATTGACCTCATATGTGATTTTGAAAGTACAGAGCATGGTATACTGCTTAGAAAACTAAACAACTCTTGGCTTCATCCCCAGTAATTTACTCCGCCACTTCAGAAGAGTAGATTACATCACAAATTAAATGCATCTCTTGTGATTACTCTTTATACCAGTGTCATTGCCCTTGATAGATCAAGCCCATACACAGCCCACATTCAAAAAAGTTTTGAAAATGGCATCTTTTAATTGTCCAGTTGGCTCATGACTGCCCAGCTTAAAATGAAATCACACACCCATACAATTCCATACACATAGTTCATTGTTATTCGGTATTTACCAAAAGTTAGAAAAATGTAGACATCTGATTTTGGTAACGTCAGATAAACATCAAATTACTCAGGTAGCACTCACGATGACCAGTACTCTCACCTTGTTAACAAATGAATAAATTAAACTATATTCCTTTATAGGTTCATAGATTCATAGATTAATAGGTGTTTACTAGGCTAATGGCCACAAGGGCCTTTTTAAGTCTAGCCATGCATCCAAAATCTCTGACAACTTCTGATACTCTTGATAAGTGTAAGCATGGGCCTAGGAGATGAACCATTTACAGGTTACCTGTATCCATTACAGACACAGGTGCCAAACCAGGGATGAATTTCTGTTTTTTCTTCCAATTGTCCAAGTTGCACTTGAATTGGGTTAGTGAGGTACTATGCTTCACATGGAAGGTGAGCCTGTTTCATAGACAGGGTAGTCTCTGGGATACATACCTATCTATCCAGTAGGTATTATTTATATCACAGTCAAGGTTTAAGTCTTTAGAACAGCTAATTCTGGTGCTCTTTGTTTTGTGGACATGCAGGAGGTCCATTAAAGTGGGTCTGACAATGCAATGTATGCCAGGCATATATTTCCCCTCAAAAGCCTGTAGGAGAAAGAATACAGAAACAGGGCCTTGAGGCAGTCTGCATAGGACATTTTACTTACACCCTGTACTCTTTTAGTGAGAAACCTCTGTGGATGTTCCAATTGTTGGATATGCCTGGTTAGGTACATACCAAAGGGGGTATTGTACTCAATGATAGTTCTGATGAATGCCGAATACAGGGGAACAATGACTTACTTGGACTTAAATGCCATACCTTTGTTTATAAGTTGTGCAGCATAGAATGATTTCCTTACCACTGTGGACAAATGATGGTCAAAGGATAGATTACTATCTATGTGTGTCCCTAAGTCCCTGACTACTGAGTCAACTCTAAGGAGTGAGTTGTCACTATGATAGTTACCAGGGATGGATGACTTCCCAAAGGATACTATTATGCATTTCTTGGCTTTTAGTTTTAGACCATGGCTCTGACAACAGTTTCTTGTCTGTGTTAGCCCCTCCTGGAGAACATTTGTGTCAGTATGAGATTCAATTACAGCTCCTAATTTGCAACCATCTCCAAATTTAGTCAACCAGAGACCACTGACATTGGCCTTGACTTCTGAGAAGTAAATGCTAAAAAGGAGCAGCCCAAGGATTGATCCCTGAGGGACTTCACTTGTGACTGACCTTTTTGTAGAGGTAGACTCCCTGATTCCAACTTCTGGGTCCTGTCTGTGAGCCAGTTGGCTATCCACCTTATGACATACAATTTCTACCTAACCTCTTGAGTTTGTCAACAATGCCCTAGTGGAGTATTTTGTCAAATGCCTTGGCCCGGTGAAGGTAGGTAATGTGAATGATTTTGCCCTCATCCATTGCTTTGGTGACCTTCTCAAAGAAGTCTACCAGGTTGAGTAGGCATTATCTGCCCTTGATGAAACCAAAGTGGGTTGGCCCAATTTGCTGGAGGTTTACTATATCTCTATTGATCATCTCCATGATAATTCCTTCCATTGCTTTACATATAAAACTAGTGAGACTTATGTGTCTGTAGTTTTCAGGGTCTGTCACCTTTGTGCAGAGGGATGAATGTTGCCTTTCTCCATTCATGATGCATGAAGCCTGTTTGGAGACTGCAGTTAAATAGTAATTACAGATGCCCTGATAGGTCATGTTACATGCTATTTAGAAGGCACCTTGGGATGTTGTCTGGGACCACTGATGCAGTGTTCTTGGTCTTAGAGAGAGCATTAAGGTCCTGTTCCCTAGTGATAGTAGAGGGAGTTACATTTGATGATATTTCCTGAGGGAAAGTTGAGGGGGAGAGCGGGGTAAAGTTGGAGATGAATTTATCAGCAAGGAGGTTTGCTATATCTTCTGGCTCAGTATATGTGGCTCCAGTTACAATGAGCTCTGCACATAATTGTGTGTTGCCTTTGAGGTTGTGGATATAGCTTAAAAATACTTTGTGGTTGTCCTTGGCCTGGGA
Organism: Protopterus annectens; assembly: GCF_019279795.1. Lineage (NCBI taxonomy): Eukaryota > Metazoa > Chordata > Ceratodontiformes > Protopteridae > Protopterus > Protopterus annectens. Next base: position 1,423,958,583 of record NC_056732.1, read on the forward strand.
GGCCAAGCTTACCTGAAATTTAGCTTTGGTCAACTTTATTTGTCTTCTGAGTTCTTTTTTTAGTTGGATTTGATGAGAATGCTTTTATCCTGCTGGGCGCTGCACATCCTAATTTTTGCCATAATTTTCTTCCTCCTGTTATACGGCCTATTGATTTTGTGATTTCCACCACAATGTCTTGTTGTTTGAGTTAGTTCTGTACTTCTTCCTGGTGGGTACAGCTGCATCTATGCAGCTATTGTACAGGGTTTCTGTGAACAGTTTTGCATAGGCAGCAGTGTTCTCAGGGTTTATGGGGCTTGAACTTTTGCCAGGTTCTCACTTAATAGCAGAAGCTTAGCCTTAGAACAGCTCCTGAATATTCCAGGTTTAGCTGGGGGTCCAGGTTTTGTTTTTAATTCAAAGGAGACCATTTTGTGGTCTGACCTTACCAGGGAAGGCATTAGAGTAAGGGGTGTCCGCCAGTCTCCCACATCAGTGAGGAGCAGATCCAGCATAGTTGCACCCCTGGTCAGTGTATTGACTATCTGGTCCAGAGAGTTTGTGTTTACAAAATCCAGGAATCTCTGTATATGTACATTTGGTGTCATATAGGATTCCCAGTTAATAGTGGGGTAATTAAAGTCACCCATGAATATGGTATTGGGTTGGATGGTTAGTGTTTCTAATAAGTTTAAGTACATGGTATGGGTTTCCTGGGTCATACAGGGGGACCTATAGCTTGCAAGGAAGTGGTATTTGATTTTACCTCTGGTGATTTGAACATGGATCAGCTCAAGTGCATTGTCCTGCTTGACCACCCTTGAAGTATATTTATTTTTTATGTGAATAGAGACACCTCCAACTTTAGTCCCTGCCTGTGAAGTAGCTGGCCTAAATGTGTGGAAGGCATTATATTATTAATGTAATTATCTATCATACTTTTTTTCTATGAAGTTGATAGTATATATACTGTACTTATGCTCACCTACATATGTTTTGAGATCAGTTTTTCTTCTAAACAACTTGTCAAACTTTTTAAACTATTGTTAATTTTTTTAAACTATTGACAAACATTGTTAAACTTTTCAACTAATTTCACTAAATTACTATGTAACCTTGTGGAGCTTTTCTCCCCAGGACTCTGCTGAAAACGGACACCTGGTGTCTAGTTGGACAATCCTGGTAAATGTTTATAAATAAATAAATATCTTTGCACTGTTGTTGTGCTCTCCATCGCTTTAAACCATGTTTCAGTGACCGCACAGACGTCAGCATTCTCTGGGTTAAAGAGAGCTTCTAGGGAGTGGAGTTTTTTGTTTAGACTCCTACCATTGAGCAGTAACACCTTTAGATTTTCTTGGTGTTGATTTGCTATGTTGTAGGTACTTTCAGTTTTGCATTGCCTAAAAAAGGCATTATGGGGGAAGACAATGTTTTACCTAATATTCAAGAGTCTAGAGGGGAGAGGTGTAGTCCATCCCTGGCAAAGCAGTGTGGTCTGTTGACCATCTCCTTCCATGCTGACAAATATTGCACCCCCTTAGAATGACATCAGAAGCTTAGCCAATTATTGAAGTCAATTATCTTTCGTTCATATTGTGGCATCATCCTTGTCGTAAAATGCTGCTGAATGCAAGGTTCATACCAGCCTGAGGCACATATTCTCAGAGCTCCATGATGGCTCTTTTCATGTAGTCTAGGGAGGTACATCTCAGGTCATTTGCTCCCACATGGAGAATGACTGAGTCATTTTGGTAACTGCGGTCCACTGGCCTGAGTGCATGGTTAATATGGTGGATACCAGCCCCTGATAATTAACTGCCCATAACTTTCTCCTTACTCAGCCTGTTGAGAGGGACATCAGTCTGTCTTGCAATGGTGTTTCCATTGACTTGAATATTGGACTGTGCAGTGGCTTGCCATATAGGCTTAGAGGTAGAGGCTCCATGAGATGTAGCTTTATGTGTTAATGTGACTGTTGTTTTGAAAGAGTGCATTTGGGGCTGCTGAGGGAGTTTGTTATGTGTACTTTGTGTAGGAGGTCTTTGTGGTTTAGGAAGGTTACATGTAAGTGCCACAGTATATGTGGGTTGATATGTCTGCTTTGAATTGTGCGTGATGTGTGCAGCGTGTGTAGTCCTGACACCCTTATTGACATCAGGAGTACTTTTATGTGAGAGCTTTGCCTCTAGTGACATTGTGTAAATACATATCTCACATACCATATCAGTTTGTTTTAGAAATAACTGGTTGTCACTAAACATGAGGCAATTCCTATATTGCCTCTAGATGCCCATATCCACCAAGCTGGTAATGGAGACAGTAGGAAATTTCATATTCATGGCAATAGACCCTTTTTTATTGATTAAACAGTTGGAGTGAGAATATCAATCACTGTCAGGAGTATCTGATTTGCAACTATGTGGACAGTGCTTGTCACTGCAAACTAGTTGTCCTGTGTGCAACTAGTTATTGGATAAATTTAAATTGTGCTTTTACAGGAAAAATGTCACTCAAGGTGCCTGAGTCTGTACAGAGCACTGTCAAACATTTGATGAGAAACGAATACGTAGACCCTGAAAAATTAAGGATGAAGTATTAAGGCAGATATTCAGAAGTTAGAACAAATCAAGCAGTACTTACTGAAAACAAAGAATTAGCTTGTCAAGCATGATGAAAAGAGTGGAGTCACATGGGTGGCTACTGCCTGGCTACTACTAATGCTGGTCACACCACAGCTTCATTCTGTTGGAATACAATGCTCCTTTGCTTCTTCTCTCACCAGAAGCAAAATGTTAGAACCAATCCAAAGAGGAGAAGCAGACCACAGCCTGTTAGTTGATCCACAGTCTTGTCCCAGATGATGCAAGGCCTGTAGGCTTGCAGCTTTTTTCTGGTAGATGCCTTGAATAGTAACCAGAGCAATCAGGAATGTTAAGTTCAAACACTCACCAACCAGAAACAATCAGGAATCAATGTGCTCTGCCCCTTCTTTTACCAGGACCAGAATATGAGCACAGATTCTAAGCTGTTACCTATAAAGCAGTTATTAGGCTTTCTGGTCATCAACAGTCACCAGGAAATAATGTCCCTGTACTTCTTCTCTCACAAGGAGAAAAAAGAAGCACTAGTCCCAAGATGACTAATGAGAGTCAGAATGTGGCCTCTCCAGTAACTAGTGGACTTGCAATAGATGCTTAAAGGTAAGATGAAAAAAGGGTTATCCTGAACACTGCAGTTAGATATGAAAGTGGATAACTTAGGTTTTAGCACTATTTTTAAATGAACAAGATAGATTGAAAGGGGTGGGCACTTTTGTATTCTGGTACTATGGAATACAGTGGGATGTCCAATAAATTTAAATAACTGAAGAACACTGATTTCACAAAATGATAATTTTGTGCTTACTCACACCAGCCAGTGAAAGGGGAGAGGGGGAAGGAGACATATGGTCAAATTAACATAAGGGGCAGGCAACTAGAAGACAGTGGTGTTTAAGGACACAACAGTAGCATAATGGGAGCATGGGACAAATCCTGTCTGATTCACAAGAGACAGAGCTGTCATCGCTTTTCAAGTTTTAATATGCAATTAAAAGCAGAATACAGGTAAAACACAGTGTGAAGAAAACAAATCACTTTTATTACTTTAAATTCCAGTCAAAAAATTCACAAGATTTGAATCATTACAATAAAATCAGTCTCTTGATTCATCTGTCCACAGAAGTAAGCACCATTGCTGGTCACTCAAATCTTAAAAAAATGGTTACCAGTTGAAACTCAATCGGCATTGCTATTTTGTATGGTCACGTATAAAATACTCTATGGAAAGTACTGTCTTACTTTTAAAAACACTAACTGTAAAAATCTGTCCATATATCCCCCATGCTCAAGTTGACATTTGACTTCCAAAGACTTCCATTCATCCTTGATATTTGTGAAAAATAATTTTTGTAAGATTGTGCCAGCAAGCAGGAATTGCCTCCAGTACGCCCTTTGAAAAATAATATAATACACTAAATTCAGAAAATACTGTAATTGTTTCATGAAGATAGGATAGATACTTTCCCATTAGTATAAAGATATTAGCCCAAACATTACAACAGTTAACATAAATAGTAATCCTTAATGGCCAACTGTTAGTAGTTCAGTCTGTATATGTGCAAATATAATTCTTTTTTTCTTTATTTTTCTTAGACAGTCCTGCTAACCATGTCACATTTTAAGTGTATTCAAGCATATGTTCTGTGGCTTGTATGTTTGTTAAGAAATGTTGAAGGATTTTTTTCCAAAGTCTGTATCATACTGTGTTATATTCAGTAATGATTGCATTACTTTGCAATATTCTGAGCTACTGTATATTGTTGCAACTATTATTGTTCCCATGTTATGGCTGAAAAATGTCTCAAGGACCACCCATTTACCTGGTTAACAAATAAATTAACATCAATAATTGACTTATTTTTGCTTGTCATGACTTCAAGGCAGTATGGGGCCTCGTATACTACATTTATCTAATCCACTGGGCTGAGAGGCATATTAAGTACCAAAAGTCAATAAGGCATTTACTATTAACTTTCTCAAGATTAGCTGTTGTTCATGTCTTTAAAAACAATAAAAAGTATTTTTGGGAAAAAAGTCAATAAGGAATCGAATGCAAAACTCTGATATGGTGAATGTTTGAGAATCTTATACCCTCAGGATACTGCCTACATCTACTCTGTACTCTTCCAAATGCAACATAATAAGCTGGGCTGCAATCTAGTCTCCTGAAGTACTGTAAAGTGGATTGAGTCAGTGGAAGTAATGCTCTGTGCACTGAAAGGCCAAAGGCTATAATGCTTAGGAGATATTTTGCCTCCTTTACCTAACTATTGAAGAATTAGCAGAACACCCAACCTGTCTCATGATTCAGGAACTCTATGTTTCCTGAGGCAATCCATTGCTAAAGAAGCTTGCATTTTTTTATTATTCAAACATTTACACAATGGCCTTTATACAAATAACAACAGGAAGTATATACAAGTGTTAAAGGTTTAGCAAGTTTTAAGCAGTGATGGCTGCAGTAAATCATTAAATAAAAAAAATGTGCCTAAGCAGGCAAAGTACTCTTGTGTGGATAAAAATAGGTGTTCCTAAAAGATGGTGTGATGTCCCTCCTCTGGGCCAGTGATCAAGGAGCCTTAATCTTTGCACTGGCACTGATGAGGGGCATTCACTTGTATTTTAAGATGCAGTTCTCTGTACCAAGCACAATTTCCCTTAAGAGTATACAGAGAATGTGCTCAGTCTGGGGGCTGTGTTTCCCTGTCTCCTGGCCCACAGTAAGACTCCCTACTGACACAGCTGTAAAGTTGAGTCCTCAGCTGAGTGTTCCAAGTCAAGACTTCCACCACCCTCTTTGTAAAACAAGTGCTCTGTGCCCCTGCTCCAAGTAGCTGACACACACACTCTTTGAAATTTGATTTTCACAAACACATATACATATACACACACAGATTCATTAGCTCTACCCCCTCTTCCCAGGCTATATGGTAAATACACCACCACCAAAACCAGCTACTCTAAAGCTTTTGCATCCATACATGCTCAACCCCTTTTCCCATTTTGCACATGGTGTCAGGGTGTCACTTCTGCAGTGACAATCATAGCAAGCCAAGGTTTATACTGCTGGGTGACTAGCCCTGCCCCAGTAGTTCATTTGCACCACTCACTTGCACACACACTGTCACCTACAGCCAATTTAGAGCATCCAAACCACATACTGCATATCTTTGGAATGTGGGAGGAAATGAGAGCACCTGGAAAAAAAATATGTGACCACAGGGAGGACAAGCAAACTCTGCAGAAAAGGCACTCCGGCCGAGAATCAAACAGGAAAACGTTTTGCTGTGAGGTGACAATGTTAACCACTGCACCACCGTGTCTACATGCTATCCAATTATACTGAGTAAAATTAATACTAATACAAATAATAGTGTTTGACCAATAAAGAAAGATTTTCAAGGGAGGCCACAGTGTCAGCAAATAAATATAAGTACTCTTAAAGGTTAATGTATTCTCTAAAAGACCAGCCACAATTAATAGTTTAAACATATTTAATAATACACAATAAAAGAACATGAAAATACTTAATATCTATTTACAATAAACACCAGAGTTTCAATCACAGAAATTATTAAAAATAACACAGATGGATACCCTCATACAGATACACAAAAAATAGAAGTTATGTCCTTACCATAACGTTCCATGTGGAGTGTTCATCTCGCCTTTTGTTCTTACACATGGGTTCGGAGCCGATCCTCGGCTCCGTGTCAGCCGCTTGCAAGCTCTGCATCGAGAAGAAGCTCGAGACAATCTAATACCCACAATCCCCCTCTGCCTTTACCTCAGATCTAGTTTGCAAGCAAACCAGAAGTCAGAGAGAGCACACTCATGCTTACATCACATATGCACAGAACTAAGAGTCTATATATATATATATATATATATATACATATACAGATATATATACATGTCAACTATATACACAACAACTGCAATGCAGAAGCAGAATGCCCCAGGCCAGGCACCAAAACTGAATGTTCTTCCTAAGGGCGGGAGGGTGGGAATGTAAGAACAAAAGGCGAGATGAACACTCCACATGGAACGTTATGGTAAGGACATAACTTCTATATGTGATAGTGTTCAATCTCGCCGTTTGTTCTTACACATGGGTAGCGTCCCTAGCTCCTTGTTCCTGAGGAACTCACGGAAGGACGTTCTTGAGCATAGTGGAACCAAAGGTTGCTCTGTCCCTAGAAACCTTGTCTACCTTATAATGAGAAATGAATGTATGTGGCTTAGACCAAGTAGCAGCCGCACAAATAGCGTCTAGTGGTAGGCGAGCTGCATGAGCCAGGGATGTAGACACTGACCTTGTTGAATGTCCTTTGGGTTTGTGCAAAAGAGTTTGATTTGAAGAATCATAGACATAGATGATACAATCCGTTAACCACTTAGAAAGAGTTCTTTTGGTAACCGCTACTCCTTTCCTGTTATCAGCAAAGGCTACAAAAAGTTGATCAGTTTTTCTGTGATCTTTTGTTCTATCCAAGTAAAACATTAGCTGTCTGTGAACATCTAATTTGTGTAACATATACTCCATTTTATTGGAGTGATTCTTGAAGAAAGTGGGTAATTCAATGGACTGATTAATATTATTAATAGAACAAACTTTAGGAAGGAAGGATGAATTAGTGCGAAGAGAAACTCTGTCAGAGTGAAAGATCAAATAAGGGTGCTTAATGGAGAGAGCTTGAAGTTCAGATACTCGCCTAGCGGATGTAATGGCTACCAAAAAGAGAGTCTTCCATGACAAAAATTTCAATGGGCAAGAGGAAGCTGGTTCAAAAGGGGGCAACATTAACTTAGATAACAATAAGTTTAGACTCCAAGGTGACGTAGGAGATCTAATTGGTGGTCTAATATGAAAAGCCCCTTTTAAAAAGGCTTTACAAAGTCTGTGGGCCATAACAGGAGCCCCACATTTTTCCACATGGAAATTAGAAATGGCAGCCAATTGAACTCTTAATGTGGCAGGAGAAGCACCCTGATGGAACAAGTCTGTTAAAAACTCTAATATTTTATTCAAAGGAGCTATAACAGGATCCACCTGCTGTGTATTCGCCCAGAATACAAATCGCTTCCATTTACTAGTATATATTTTAGCAGTGGAAGCTTTATGAGAAGCTACTAATATATTCTGAACTGCAGGCAAAAGAAGATCAGACCTGGCTAAGTTGGGAATTGGAGCAGCCAAGCTGCTAGATGGAGGGACAAAAGTGCGGGGTGAGGAGCCTCTGATGAGTGAGTCAATAGATCTGGCTCTGCGTCCAGGATCCAGGGTCCCCGAATGCAGTGTGTCATCAGGAAGGGGAACCAAATTTGACGAGGCCAGAATGGGGCAATGAGGATTATTGTCCTGTGTAGGTTTCTGGCTTTCTGGAGAAACTTTGATATCAGGGGGAAGGGAGGAAATGCGTACAGGAGTCCCGGGGGCCAATCGTGAATCAGTGCGTCCTGGGGACTTCCCTGGAGGGTAATAGGGCAAAGTAGCTCCTGCATTTGGCGTTCATTGGAGACGCAAACAGATCGCAGGACGGCTGGCCCCACGTGCAAAAAATCTTTTTCGCAACTGACTGTTTTAGGGACCACTCGTGCGGTAACAGAATTGCTCTGCTCAGCCTGTCGGCTATGACGTTGGATGACCCCGGGATGTGCGTTGCTATCAGAAAGTGACCTGTGGACTCCGCCCATTGCCAGATTCTCATGGCCTCTCTGCATAGCTGATAGGACTTGGTTCCCCCTTGCTTGTTTATGTACCAGACTACCGACATGTTGTCCGTCTGAACTGCAATAGTTCCCAGAGGAAGAAGGGGAGCAAAGTGTTGCAACGCTAGAAACACTGCCCTCAATTCTAGAACATTGATGTGCAGATTGTACTCTAAATTGGTCCATTCGCCTTGGACTGTCTGTCCCTGAAAGATGCCCCCCCACCCTATCAGGGAAGCGTCCGTGGTCACCGTAACTGTAGGCGTGGGTAGCACAAATGGTCTCCCCTTGGAAAGGTTGCACGTTTGGAGCCACCAGTTTAGGTGTGTTTTGCATGTGTTCGTTATGAGAATCTCGTGTGTTAGAGGTAGTTGTTGGAACGACCATTGTGCAAACAGTAGCCATTGTAGGACTCTCATGTGCAGTCTTCCCAAGGGTATTGCAATAAGAGAAGCTGACATGAGTCCCAAAACCTTCAGTACCAGTTTTGCTGGGGATTTCCTGGACAAGAGAAGAAGACGTATGTGAGTCTGAAGTGAAAGTATCCTTTCTGGAGGAAGTCTTAGAATTAACTGATGTGTATTTAATTCCGCTCCTATGAATAAGATACTTTGTGATGGCTGTAGTAAGGATTTTCCAAGTTTACGGAAATTCCTAGGTGAATACACAGTTGAAGAGTATAGTCTCTGGCCTGTACTAGTTGACGCTGGGTGGTGGCAGAGAGGAGCCAGTCGTCCAGATACGGAAACACCTGGAATCCTTGGCGTCTCAAGTGAGACGCTACCACTGCCATGCATTTGGTGAAGACCCTGGGGCTGAGGTCAGACCAAAGGGCAGGGCTCGAAATTGAAAGTGACTGGCACCCAGCCGAAGCGCAAATGATCTCTGGATGCCCTGGCCATTTTGATGTGGTAGTATGCATCCTTCAGATCTATTGAGCACATCCAGTCGTCCTTCTGTAAGAATGGAAGGATCGATTGAAGCGTGACCATTCGAACTTTTCTTTCTTGACGAAGGTATTGAGGTCACTTAGGTCCAGAATGGGCCTCCAGTCCCCTGTTTTCTTTGGAACTAAAAGAACCTTGAGTAAGTCCCGAATCCTTTCTGGTCCGCTGGGACTGGTTGGATGACTCTTTTTCTAGCAGCTTTGAAATTTCTATAGCTGCTGGCTCTCGCAGATGGGGCGGTACATCTGGGAGTCTTTTCTTTGGAATGGGATGGGATAGAAAAGGTATATTGTAACCTCTGGTAACCACGCTTTTACCCACTTGTCTGTAGTTATGTTTTGCCAGGCCTGAGGGTATAAAGCTAAGCGACCCGACTGCCTCCAGAGCAGGACAGTCGGGCCTCCTCTCAGGAGTGCTGGAAAGGTTTACCAGGGAGTGTATCCCTGTCACCTTGATTCTGCGGACCCCCTCTGCCGCCAGGGCGGCGTCTTCCACCTCTGCCCCCTCCTCTGCCTCTAGAAGGGGCATCACCCTGTGTGCCTGGGAAAGATCCTTGGGGTTTTCGAAACCACATTTTTCCACCACGTTGCCCTTTGGGGTATGGTCTGGTTGGGGTGGAAAAACGGACTCCGACAGCAGACAGAGTCTTTCCCTCCTGCTCACACCGGGTAAGGGTCTCCTTTACTTTGGGGCCAAAGAGAGTGGCACCGTCAAATGGGGCATTAGTAAAGGAAGACTTGAAGGCTTCCGCAAATGAACATAAGCGCATCCAGGATTGTCTGCGAAGAGCAATCGCTGAAGCTGCTGCCCTACTCGAACCTTCGGCTGCGTAAGAGATCAGCCTCATGGACGAGTTCACAATGGATGTAAGGGTATTAAGTTGCGCTGTCACTTTCTCTGAGACAGCAGCATCCGTAGTACCCTGGAGGGTATCTCCCAACTCTTTGACTAGATCCCTCTGTAGTCGTGTAAAGTGGGTCAAATAGTTCAGGGATCGCATGGAAAAAGCCGCTGAACTAAAAATGCGCTTCCCATACCTGTCCATAGTCCTAGAATCTTTATTAGGGGGATGGACAGATGAGGAAGATTCCGACATCTCCTTTTTCGTGGCCGCTGCCACCACCATAGCGCCCACTGGAACTCCTTTTGTTAAGTAAGTCTTGTCCTGGGGTGCAGTGATATACTTATTGGGTTTCCTTGGGACTGGTTCTACTGTGTCAGGAGCCGCCCACGCCCTTCGAGCAATAAGTTCCATTAATTCATCGAAGGGCGGAGTGACCCAGGAGGAAGAAGGGCGAGCACCGAATGCCTTCAGCAAGACTGACTCATCCTCAGAAGGGGGGAGGGACTGCCAGTCACCTCTCTGTTTCAGGATCTCCAATATGTCAGAAAAAGAGACATCTTCTGAAGGTGACTTAGGGGACCCTTCTGACTCATCTAAGTCAGTATCGGATGTCAAGGATTCTTGTGGAGAATCCAAGTGTCTCCACTTACACAATCTTTTCCTAGGGACTTCTTCGTGGGGAGCATCCGAAGAAGCCTCCGAGGAAGAGGGGGCACCCTCCAGGGGTGGCTGAGACACCGGTGCTCGACGCTTGGATGTGGCCGTGGGTGCAGAGGAGGATAACGGCCCTTTATGGGGAGGAGAGGTTGCTTCTACTGATGTGGTTGTCTGGGTAGACAACACCTTCCTCATCAGATCGAAAGCACCCGGGGCCCGAGTCGAAGAATCTCCCGGTTCCGAAGAAATGGGAAGAATCCCCGAAACAGGCACCGAAGGCATCGACCCCGAGGACGGAGCCGAATCGATCCGCGCCGAGGCCCCGAGGGGAAGAGTCGGAACTGAAACGTCGGTTCGACTCTCGGCCCCGGAACCAAGGACAGATCGTCAGCTCCGAGACTCCGGTACCGGGTCCGACGGAGTCGAGGTGAGAGGAACAGACCGAGAGAAGGACGGTTCTGGACCCGAGGGCTCCATAATCAGAAGATCAACCTCTTCCGGCTCCAAAGACTCGACAGGTCTCGGAGGAGGAATGGATGGAGACAATGGGAGGCCTTCAAGTTTCGACACCAACTGGGTGGAAACTGAAATAAGTTTGGATAGGGCCGAATGCTCCAATAACTTCTGCACCACACGATCCACATCGACATCTGAGAGCTTAGAAGAAGAACGGGTCGAAGGAACCGAAGACGGAGCCGACCTCAATAAAGTCGAGGGAGGGAGCTCCATCACCGGTTCCAAGACTCGAGGCTCAGGAACCGACACCAGTTGAACACTCGGCCCCGAAGTCTGTGGAACCGGTGATCTAACTTTACTCGAAGAGCTCGGAGCCGATGACTTGGGCTCCGACGTCTTCGATTCCTTCGAGGATTTGGATGCCTGGTCTGAAGCATCCAGAGCCTCCTGAAAGGAAGGTTTTAATAACCCTCTGTCCATGAGTTTCCTGCGCCTATCTGTCATGACCCTCCCACTAAAAGAGTGACAAATTGAACAGTCCTCTTGTAAGTGGAGAGGGCCAAGGCAGTAGACACAGGAACTATGGTTGTCAGTAACTGACATTTTTTGGCCACACTGGCAACGTTTAAAGCCTGATTTAATTTTCTCAGACATTTTCCAGGAAAGAGAAAAGTCAAGTCCAGTATAAGAGTCAAGTCCAATAGAAAAAAGTCAAATCCGATGTATATGTCAGTCCGGTTGTCAAATATAAACAGGGGTGGTAGGCCCCGAAAAACTCTAACCAGTTAAAACTTAACGGTACCGAGAAATTCTACCTACACACACACATACACTAAGTATACCAAAAGGTACTTTTAGAACAAACTTTTCCTAAAATATAACAAAAATAAAGTTATATCTTATCTCAAGATGCTCGAGCTAGCTCCCAGCGATGCGAACGCAGCAGCGGCAAACTAGATCTGAGGTAAAGGCAGAGGGGGATTGTGGGTATTAGATTGTCTCGAGCCTCTTCTCGATGCAGAGCTTGCAAGCGGCCGACACGGAGCCGAGGATCGGCTCCGAACCCATGTGTAAGAACAAACGGCGAGATTGAACACTATCACATCAGTACTTAACTAATCTCACTGTATTTTCATGACTGATTTAAATAATTATCATTTTCTGGTTACTTACTAAAGGAAGGCAAGATGAAGTGGGTGAGTGTCTTCCTTCTTTGTCAGATTTAAAAAATAGACTGACCTGAGACTTCTGTCTCATCTAGTTTTAAAACATAATTTCAGTGCTGGATTACAGAATGACATCACATACGTCTGATCATTTTATTCGGGTTCCCACACTATCCTCTTTACTAGAAACTGAACCAGAATCTAGCACCTATATGTCATAATACACACACATAGAGCTTTGATAGGATGTTTTATAGCATTTGGAGGCTATAAAACCCTTTCAAAAACTTTCCCGTTCCAGAGTAGCAATTAGTTCACCCCTCAGGACAATACAATTCTATTTCTAGTCCTGGTTTTCACAGACATTTCATATCTGACTGCAATAAGAACTATAAGAAATAATCTTTATGGCCTAAACCAGGTAATGTAATTTCAGACTATTTTTCAAAGTTAGCTGGACTGAGATTAACCTCTTCTCTTCCTGTAACCTCTGTTACAAAGTATTAATTTGCAGTTACAATATGATCTAACATACAGGTGTATTTCTTGTCTGTCCAGCAGGACCCACTGTTGGTACATTTTAACACAAGTAGCTTTACAAATGCATTTTCAACACAAGCACTTGTGCAAAACAGTTCGATATACAAATGACATATAATTCTTTACAAAACTCCAGCTAACTATGCTGGCATATGTTACACATCCCCTCCCCTACTTCTCCTGGTATAGCTGGCAATACCTCACACCATCACATCCCCCCTTAAAGATCTAAGCTAGTTTTTTTCAGAGACCCTGAAGAAATGTGGCTAGAGGCACAAGAGCCTGTCTGGGAACACATTAACCCATACCCTGTCTTGAGACCCCATCTGCATTGGCATTGCTGACCCCACTATGGTGCTGCACTATCATAACATATGCCTGCAACCCTAGGCTCCACCTTAATAACTTGGGTTTTTGCTGGCTGGCTTGATTTAGCCATGTTAAGGGATTGTGGTCTGTAACACCTGTGAATTTCTTTCTATATGGATAGGGTTGACATTTCTGCAGTGCCCATGCTATGGCTAGGCATTATTTTTCTACTGCTGCATAACATTTGTCTCTAGGTTGGAGTCTACAGCTGAGATATACCAAGGGGTGCATTTCTTTCTCTAAAGAAACCTGGCTGAGTACAACCGCAACCCCATGGTTCAAAGTATTCACCTGCACAACAAATTCTTTGCTGTAACCTGGGCTGGCTAACACAGGGGGTCCTCCAAAAGCCCCTTTAAGCTTTTGGAATGCCAGCTATCAGGCTAGGGTCCACACTACCTTATCTGGCCTGTTTTTCCTTGTCAGGTCTGTGGGGGAGAAGCTAATGTACTATAATTGGGAACAAATTTTCTATAGTACCCCACTGTCCCCAATAATGCCCTCATCTGCTATTTGGTAACAGAGGCAGGACATGCCAAATAACTTCCACTTAGGTAGGGGAATGTTTGATAGGCCTTTGGGGTCCTGTATACAAATGCCGCTGCACCAGGTGCATGCACCCAAGTGTCCCAGTGAATATGTCTCAAACCTCCTGTAACACTGCTCGGATTTCTTGAACCTGGGTGGGGGATAGCCAGTGAGACATTGCTACCCCTTCCATTGAGGTGTCAGTTTGAGCCTCACTGAGGAAATCAGTCACCAGATCCCCCTTAGACTCCTCTTGCTAACCACTGCAAATGCTCAGCAGAAGGGCCTCCCTATCATAGTAAGGCTTCATCATGTTAACCTGCCTCTTGCCTAACAGGTTTACCATGTACTTAACATCGTTGACATTCCTTACTACTTTGAAGGGTACCTGACAAGCTGCCGTCAGCTAATTATGTCTGACAGGAATGAGCACCATAACCTGCTGTCCCACAGCATTCTCATGGGCTTGATCATTCCTGTCATACCAGACCTTTTTCCTGTTGTTGGGCTCCTGCCAGTTTCTCCTGGGTCAGGCCCATGAGCTCCCTAATTCTAGTCCTGAAAATTAGGACATACGCCACAACAGACTCCTTGGGAGATTCAAACTCACCCTACCACTCATCACAAATCAAATGTAAAGGCCCCCTCACCCTCTGCAACAACTCAAAGGGTGAAAAACCTGTGGATTCCTGGGGTACTTCTCTGTATACAAACATCAGAGGGGGCAAATATTTGTCCCACTATCTCTTAATCTGGTCTACAAATGCCTGTAGCATAGTCTTTAGTGTAGAGTTTAACCTTTCCACAAGTCCATTAGTCTGGGGTGGTAGGGGGTGGTTTTTAGGTGCTCCATCCCACTGTGCTCCCACAGACAAGCCAGTAGGTTGGACATGAGATGGGCACCACTGTCAGTCAGTATTTCTCTTGGGAAACCTACCCTGATGAAAATCTTTAACAAAGCCTTTGCCACCTTTTCTGCCTCGATGAAGGATAAAGCCACTGCCTTAGGGTATCTAGTAGCATAATCTACAATTGTGAGGATATACTTCTTCCCTGTGGAACTTGGAGTAGTGACCCTCCACTGGATTCATAATCAAGGAGCCTCAATCCTCACCACTGGCAACAGTGGGAGATGTTCACTGAGAGGATGAAAGGACACACACAGTATTTTCAGATGCAGCTCTCTGCATCAAATGCAATTTCCCTTAAGAGCACACAGAGACCCCAGTCAGTTTGGGGCTGGTTTCTTCATCTTTCTCCAGATCTCCAAAAAGACTCCCCACTGGCATAGCTATAGAGTTAAGTCCTCAACCAGGGTTCCAAACCAAGTCCTCCAACAATCTCTCTGTCCAACTGGTGCTTCATGTCCCTGCCCAAGTAGCTGACACACACACCCACACACCCACACACACACACACACACACACACACACACACACACACACACACACACACACACACACTCTCTCTCTCTCTTTGAGATTTTGATTTGCACCACACACACACATGGGAAAGGCTGCACAAGTTAACTAGCTATACCCTCTCCTCTTCTGCCCAGTCTATAAGGTAGTTACCACTGCCATCAGAACCCATTATCAGCTACATTAAGGCCCTTAAAAAAGGGTGTGCAATTTTACTGTGTAATATTAATACTAATACAAATGGTAGTTTGACCAAGAGCAAGGCTATTAGGAGTAGCCCTCACAGTGTCACCAAATAAATATGCAAGTACTCTCAAAACATAAATATCTCAACACAGATCAGCCTCAATGAAAGGTTTAAATATATTTAATAATAAATAATAAAAGAACATGATAATACTAAGTATATATTCACAGTGACATCAGAGTTCAAAACCACAGAAAATATTTAAAATAACATTGCAGTACTGGGTCACACAAATAAAGAAAATACAATCCAAACTAAGCTTCGCTATATTCCTAAGTAATCCTAACAGAGTTATACTATTCCCTAGAAACTTACTTCATTAGAGCAAGGCAAATGTGGTGGGGATGGTTCATGTCAGGTCCAAGACCAAATACAGAATTTTCTGTCTCAATAAGAGACTCCTCAAATTAATATCTAAAATATTACTGATGGGATAGCTTGCAGAATGACATCATTTCTGCCTTCTGAATTCTAGTTCTTAGGCCAAACCCCCCATTGCTAAAAGTTGACAGCAATTTGCATCTGCCTGTAAAAATATACAGACAAGGACTTTTACTCAGATCTTTGGCAGATGCTGGAAGTCATAAAACATTTGCATTCCTTCATACTTCCAAAGTAGCAATTAGTTCACTCCATGGACAATACAGAAAGCTTCCTAGCACAGACTCTGTGTCTCTAGCTGCATTGAAAACTTGAAAAATAGCCTCTTTATTGCATGCTGTAATGTAATTTATTTTCAGATATTTTTCTAAAGTTTACTAGACTGAGGTTAACCTCCTATAGCCCAGTTTCCACTGTTAAAATATATACATTTAAACAGTTACAAAAGTGCATGTACATTTCTGTTCTCTTCCAGTAGGGCACAATATGGATACATTTTCAACACAATCATCTGTACAGAGCAGTTTTATATACACATCACATACATTTCTAATACATTTGTAACACAAGCATCTTGTATAAATCATGTTGATATTCACCAAAGATATATAATTATTTATAAAATTCCACCTAGCTGTGCTGGCAGTATCTCCTTTCATCACACTTGGGGTACTCAGAGCCCCCACAATATCCATAGCTACCCTCTGAAATGGTTCCTCAGTCACAGGCAAAGGCATACAAAGAGCTTTGACCTTGTCCACTGCCTTACCTACTTTTTGCCACTGTTCACAGTTCCTGCAGCAACCCGTTACATCCATTGCAATCCCAGACCAATAAAAGTTCTGCATAATATGTCTCTTGGTACTCTTTATGCACATATGACTTCCAAAAAAATGTCATAAGCTATGGCTAGAAGTGCCAGATGGTAGGCTCTGGGCACTACCAACTGCTGTATTTACCTCCCCTCTTGCCCCTCCCTCAGTGGTCCACTCTCTGTACAGTAGCCCTTTGTTCCACTATACAGACTCACCTTTTCCTTGAGAATCAGGAGGCTTCCTAGCTACCTCCGCTAAACCTCCACTAAAACTCTTAGAGTAGGGTTAGTTGAGAGCTGAGCCTGGCTCAGCTCTACCTTTTAGTTCCTTCCCAGCTCCCCTTCCAGAAGAACTCTGGTATCCTCTGACAGTGGTGCCTCACTGTCAGGCTGGGTATTACCACTCAACTCTACCCTTGCAGTCACTCTGCCTAAGGGAACATCAGTACCTACCAACACCTGTGGCTCACCTTCAGGCTCACTGCTACAAGGTCATTCCCTCACTGAAATAGCCACCTCACCAGCCCTGGCTTCAGTTGTGTGGTCTGTTTAGGTCTCCCTGAGGCTGCCAGCCCCGCATGTCTGTCTCCAGGCCGGACTGCATGTAACTGCATGCACGCAAGGTACTGCATTATCAAAATCATTCCCTATAAGGCCATCTGCAGGGATAACCTCAAACACACCTACTTGCTTGCTTCCTTTTCTACCCTCCCAGTTAGGGTGAACCCTGGCCATAGGCATTTGAAATGGGGTCCCTCCTAAAGCTCTGACTGGAGTGGACTGCCAAAACAAGTACTGCTCCACTTTATCCACTGCAAGCTTCACAAAGGTTATATCAGAGGCTGTGTCTCTCTTAGCAGTGGCCTGTTTTCCATCCACTAAGATAAGATATAAACTCTGGTGATAGCCTGGAAACCCCTGTTGTCTCCAGATAGCTTACCACTAGCATACTATTATTCCCACTTGCTGGCTCCCCACTTTTTGTTCCCCAACTTGCCTCTATGAACATCTGTATGCTACATGGCCCTACTGATTGCATTTAAAACATCTAACCCTTGATCCTGGCTATGTACCTGAACTAGTGGCTTCCCCTGTTACTGGTGGACTCTGTTGGGGTTATTTATACTGCCCAACATGGGTTCCATTATATATCCCCTTCCTGTAAAATATATCAAAAATAGATCACATAGAGTGAGTGCCAAGCAGGCACTGGTACACAGGAAGGAAAGATAAACCAACTCGACCAACACAGCAGAAAGCAGTAAAGCATTATAGAAAAGTTCCTTTAATACATAAAAACAAAATGGTGAGTGCTTTCACATTCATCCGACCTTACATACAATAAAAACACTGTATATTTAAAAGCAATAACAACCAATCAAATCAAAATTAAGTGATGTCACTAAGTTAACACTGCAATCCATTCATAAAAAATATTTCATTAGTAAACATAGCCAGTCAGGGTTAATATAGCAATCAACGTGCTCACCACATCAGCTTGATAGAATAAGTATCATTCAATCCCTCACTTGGTCATCTTTTAATAAAACAATCCATTTAAATTCAGCACATTCAGTGATATTGTTAATATCACCTCCTCTTTTGCTCTCTTCAACAACATCCAAAACAATAAAATTAAAATAGTGTTCTGCCCCACATTCAACAACATGCTTCGCCACTGCATCAGTCAGTTTACATCTCCAAATATTCCCTATATGCTCCAAGATTCTGTCCTTCAACATCTGATTAGCCTTGTCAACATAAAAACACTCACAGAGTTGGCATTTTGTAAAATAGGCCATATTCGTAGTTCTATAATTAACATGAAAGTCAAAATCTATTCTATAATTCAGGGTTGAGTGTATGTGATGGCTGCTAATCCATACATGCTTAAACACACTGCACAAATGACATGAATATGTTCCATTATGATCTGAACATGCAGTGGAAGCATTTCCAAAGTGTTTACAGCACAACTGTCTCTTCAAAGACTTGTTATTACAAAATGGAAACTTTGGTACTGTCCCAAGTCTTTTTTTTTCAAATCATTATCTGCCATAAGTACTGACCAATGCTTCTTCACTATATCACATACCTTACTAGTATCACTAGAGTAGGTCAGAACAATAACAGCTTGAGATGATGATAGTTCTGAAGCAGATAAAATGTTATCAGCACTACCTGTGACATATTCCTTAAAAAATGTGGTAGCCTCATCATCTCTACTTGACAGCACATGATCATCAATGTTATTGCTTTTTGACTATAGCCTCTGGATATAAAATCACCAACAATGGCTTCAACAGCTGCAAGGGCATCACTCTCAACATTATGTAGTCGCAAGAATCTAAGAAATTGTTCCTTTAGAATATTGCAAGGGACATGTCTAATGTGCATACTAGTCTTATGTAAAACATTGTTCTTTCTACATGTTTTCCTGTACAGTGCAGTCTTCATAGTCCCCAAAGTGTTTTTACTGACTTTAACATCAAGAAAATCAACAGACTCTGTCAAATAACTATAGGAAAACCATAATAAATCTGTAGTGCTATGTAAATAGCCAATAAAAGCTATTAAATCATTTGATGTACCTTTCCAAGCCAGGAGGACATCATCTACAAATCCTCTGTAGCCAATAAATTCAGCATATGAATTTTTTGAATGGACATGGTGCTGTTCTCATTGTGCTAAAACCAAGTTAGCATAGGAATTAGCACAAACTGTGCCCATGGCAACACCAACACATAGAAGATAGTAGAACTCATCAAAAATAAACACATTATTCTGGAGAATCAACTCAAAAAGCATACATATGAACATAATCCTGCTTGCAGAAAAAAATCACTCCATCTCAAAAGATACCGCATGATATTCTGATCACCATAGTCATTCATAATCACTGTAAACAGTGAATTGATATCAAGAGTGATATATAAACATTTACAAACTTCCTTATACCAGGCAAATAAATCCATCAAAAAACGTTTTGCATCCTTAAGAATTCTGGGTATCCCTTACAAGACGGCACACAGTGTCTTCTCAACAAAAACAGACAATGGCTCAGTCACCCAGCCCCTGCTAGAAACAATCTGGTGCAGAGGTGGATCATATAAGCTCTTATGTACTTGAGGTAGACTGTATATAATAGGCACCAGTGGATTACCAACAGGGAAATATTCATAAACATCTGGTGAAATGAGACCAGTCATAAGTAAATCACAGATGTAGAACTCAGCCTTGTTAATAATACCATACATTCAGATTGTAATGGAACATATCCATGTCATTTGTGCAGCACGTGTAAGCATGTATGGGTTTGCAGCCATCTCATACATGCTCCCCTGAATTATGGCATAGATTTTGACATTCATGCTAGTTGTAGAACTATGAATGTTGTCTGTTTTGCAAAATGCCAACTCTGTGAGTGTTTTTATGTTGGCAAGACAAACCGCGTGTTGAAGGACAGAATCTTGGAACATATAGGGGATATTCAGAGATGTAAGCTGATTAATGCATTGGCTATGCATGTTGTTGAATGTGGGGCAGAACATTAAGTTTACTGTTTTAGAAGTTGTTGAAGAGAGCAAAAGAGGAGGTGATATTAGCAATATCATTGAATGTGCTGAACTTAAATGGATTGTTTTAAAGTTCGGGGATTGAATGATAGTTGTTCAATCAAGCTGATGTGGCGAGCACGTGGGTTGGTACTTTAACCCTGATTGGCTATGTTTACTAATAACATGTCTTTTATGAATGGATTACAGTGTTAACTTAGTGAAATCATGTAATTTGATTGGTTGTTATTAATTTTAAATACATAGCACTTTGTTACATGTAAGGTCTGATGAAGAAGCTGATTAACTGTGAAAGAACCCACCATTTTGTTTTTATGTATTAAATGAACTTTTATATGAAGCTTTACTGCTTTCTGCTGTGGTGGTCGAGTTGGTTTATCTTTCCTATCCCCTTCCTGTGCAGTGATGCCCTGCTTGCTAAGTAGAGATCTCCTTTTTTCCCCACCTCATCTACAGAGTTACACTCTCGGTCTGCCAACCAAAGTCTCATGTCCTCAGGCAAAATGCTAAGACCATATTCCCTCACCAAAAGATCTTCCAGCCTTTCAAAAGTGGTGACCAGACACCCACTCAGCCATATATGAAAATAACTGCTTAACTCAGCAATATAATCACATACACTTTCATCTGCCTTGCATCTATGCTCACAATACATTTTTCTGCAAGCTGCAAGTGTTAATTTAAAACACTCCAATAAACATTCTTTTACTTTATCATAGTTTAAACAATCAGTATAATTTAATTTATAAACAGCAGTTACAGCTTTACCATGGAGTAAGGTGGTCAGAAACCGTACTACTCTTTACACCCTCCTTCAAATATATGAACAAAACTATCAAAGTATCACTCTCTCTAAACTGTGGAAGACATTTACTGATCTTTATTGCTTCTGGGCTTCAGTTATTCCCTTCTCCATTACTTCCATGACCTTGCAAAGAGTCAACATCTCCCTGTCATGTTGGTGCAGTTTCTCATTTTCTTCAGCCTCTAAATGCCACAGACTCTCTGCTGACAATAATTCCAAATGTCTGACCTCCAGTTCAAGTCTCTTTAACTCCAGATGGATTGTTACGCCCTCTGAGGTAAAGGTGAACTGTCCTGTTTCTGAGAGCTCGAAATCCCCATAGCCAGACTGGTTATCCTCCTAGTTGCTGGTCTGGGCTACAGCTGCAACTATAGCTGAAATAATTTCCTCTTTAGTCAGGTTGGCATGAACCAGTCCTTTGGCTTCTCACACCTTGGCCAACTGGTTCTTTGTCAGCTTGCCATAATCCGCTGCAGGAATCTTTGCCTGCTTTCCCTGACTTAACTAAACTATGAAAAAAATAAATCTGTTGTGAAAATAAAATTCTGTATGTTTACCTTGTGACTGCTGAGAGTAAGCACACCTTCAGTAACAACTGCCTACAGGCTACAGAAATATAATTAATATAACACTACTGCCAACAATAAGTGAACATCCCTCACTGGAGTCAGTGAGAGGATTGAGGCTCCTTGATTACTGGCCCAAAGGAGAGACATCACAGATTGTGTTGGAGAGATGTTCTGAAGGTTAAATTGGAATCAAAAGCTCAAAGCAATGAATGCATCTGATTCCAAAGCAGTGGAACATTATAAGTAAAAGATAGTCTACTAAGTATTTTTTAGGGGTCCCCGTAAAACAGCTTGCTGTCCTTCAACTGGTAATCTGTGGTACATGGAACACCAAGTATATACTGCTGCAGAGTCAAAAGTACAAAGCACAACGAAAAAGTTGAGGTAAAAAACACACCTTTATCAAACACAAAGCTTTCAGGTACAAGACCCTTTCTCGATGATAGACACAGGTACATTAAAATCAGACATTAAATACACGCCCAACACATCACGTGACCCGCAGCCATGGTCATGTGACTAATACATTAAAATAATTACATTACTTATAATTTTAAGACATAAACAAGTAAAATTAGATAAAATTCATACATACATATATTTGCTTACTTTTGTGTACTTATATTTACATGCACATATATATACGCAAATACATTACCTATATTACTTTAACTTAGTGTGTTGTGTTTTTATTGTATGTTGTATTTGTATTTGCATATATTTATGTGCATGATTTTAATGTACCTGTGTCTATCATTGAGAAATGGTCTTGTACCTGAAAGCTTTGTGTTTGATAAAGGTGTGTTTTTTACCTCAACTTTTTCGTTGTGCTTTGTAATCTGTGGTACATGGCCAGAGCATATGGATTTATCAAATACCTTAAGTAGGTAAGACACAGGTCATGAAAAACATCATAAGTGATGGTTAAAATTTTAAAAATAAACCTGGCAGCAACTGGAAGCCCATGCAGATGTTACAGGACAGGGCTTATATGCCTTGTATTAGAAAAGGGACCCAAAAGTCTAGCTGCAAATCTCTGTACCAAATGCAAGAGCATCATATGTCCACCTTTAAGTGCAATATAAAAAGATATTGCTGTTCTGTAAACAAAGTAGTTGTAGTATATGTACCACTGTTGCTATGTCTGTGCATAGAATGCAGTGCATTATAGTGACTATACTCTTTAAATGAAATTACAATAACTTGAGGAAGGATGAAACCTACTTTTTAGTTGTCAGTCTATTGTCATGTACAACACTAAAATTACAGGCGTGCACACAATCAGTGAATTTCTAATACAAAAATCCATACAAAAAGGTGATGAAGATGAGATGGAGCCCAGCAGCACACATCATTAAAGCTTCCTTCATCAATAGGTCAAACATCAGCCATCTGTGAGTCACCCATTCAATAATGAACCGCAGGCAATCTCCAGGGCAAAAAAATCAGGGAGATATTCCTCAGTAAACAAAAATTTAAAGCTGATTTTCACTAATACATGAATGATAACTGCTACAGCTCCCTGAAATGAACTCCTTAAGTAGCAACACACATATCGTGTAAAACACTCGAGCCAGTATGGAACCCTGTGGCCTTCCAACAGATGGGATTTGAAGAATTAACTGAAGTTGCTTGGCCAAAATAGTACAAAAGGTAAGAGGTAAACTGCTTCAGAACAGTGTCACCCAGTCCTTAGTGAAACTTCAGCTGCCTGTTCTAAATCTGGGGTAATCGAGCACTCAGATGAAGGAGAGTCAGTACTGTGCAGGTGTAGAAAGCCAGAGTTACACGAATTTAAAGCTTATGTAATAATGTAGGAATGGATCTATGGGTATGCAGCCTTCTCAATAAATCTACATATAAAAGGTTAGAGGCATAGCAGCAGTTTCACAGCATGTCTGTACTAGTCGATGATATCAGCTTTGCTGATAAGGAAAATCTTATAGCCATATAGCAAAGAGACATATGATATACATTAGAAAAATGGTTATCTTATGTGATTACAAGATGATAAATGAGAACTTAAAGGAAATAATGTATGATCTGTATGCAAGTTGTTTAGAGTGGGCAGTGCTGCAATGTCAGTGTAGTGCGGAAGAAAATTATTAACATTCTGATTGAAGAGGTCCAAAGCAGAAAGATCATTTGAGAAGATAAAGCAGGTAAGGATAGTTACTTCAGACCTGATGGTAATTACTTCAGAGTTTATACACTTTTCCTCTGGTGGGGATCAATGCAGAGTTTATACACTTTTACTAAAGTTTCTGTAGGCTCAGTCATTGAAAGGGGGCATGTAGGGATAAGAGTCTATGATGCATTGCATTAAATGAGATTTCTGCAGGTCCCAAGTTCATGAATCTTCATTCTGTTGGAGCCGTTTTTTGAATCAGAGATTAAATATGCAGCCAAGGCAATCCCTAAAAAAAAATTAACAATTTAATTCCAAAAGAGACATATTAGAGGCTTCTTTTTCATCAGATTTTATCCTTATTGAGACCATCCACAATCACAAATCAGTCTCTATAAGTCTGTGACATGTATACTTGTAAATGAAGTACTACAAGAATTTGACTGTAGAAGTAGTTTGTGCATATCTGAGTGAAGTCAAACAGCATGTTGGAATATTTTATAGTCATGATAGGTTTAGTTGCTGGCCTCTATTGGCATTCTGCAGTTGAAATGCTACCTCATTTTTGTAGTAAGACCATTTTGTTTTTCTGTTGGGCTGTTTAGACCTAGACCCATGAAAATGGTTGTAGTAGAACTGCTGATGCCTCATAGAGCAGCAGGGATTGTTAGTGCATGGAAACTGATTCTTCTCAACTGAGAATGTGAGCTAGAGTCTTAATCTTCAAATAGCCCTATCCTTCAGCCAGTCCCATCCTCTAGTTGACCCTGTGTTTCCCAATTAAATATTTACGTAATAGCCTTTTTCTGGATTTCTAGCAAACTGAAGATTAAAGCAGCTTGCAACTTAAAAAAAGCATAGTTTACCAAAGGGGCTAGAATAAACTGACTGACCCAAGTCATCCACCTTGGAAAGAAATCATCTATTACCTCTTTATAAAAATATTCCTAAAGCTATTTTTACTTTGTACTTTGCATAATTCCTCAGGTTCCAACTCGACATGACAATACCTTAAAAACATGACTGAGTACATAATTAATGAAGCCCCTCATTTATTCACAGTTGTGTTCATTCATTCTAAATTCATCATACATCTGCAGAATACATATCTAAATAAAACTAGCCATTCCTTTCCAACACATTCCAAGCAATAATCCAAACTGAAGCCACAATTCATAAATCACTACCCCCCCCTCCCTTAGTATCTCACCCCCAAGTCATGGCTCTGCAATCAAACTTCTCTTTTAACACATAGAAATGATCCCTGGTCCACCCATTTCCTTCAATAATCCAGCTATATCTAGCTAAAATAATTGCAACACAAGTCTTTGCATTCTGAGTACAGATAAAACAATTACAATACTGATTAGCTAAACAACTCATAGAAAAAAAAAAAAGCTAATGCAGAATCCTGGATTAAAGAATCCACCCTTATATTTAAAACTTCTTACTAGTACCTATGCAATGCCAGAAAAGGGGCAGGAGAAACATTTACCCCACGTAAACCTCCAGCATGTCAAGAGCCACTCACTCAAGTGACTCTGATCTTAAACTAATTAACTATCGCAGTAGCCTTTCAAAAATCTCATGCATTAAAACTACCAATTGTCTAACTTCTCTAGGTATATTCCTGACCCTCATATAACTTTTATTCATGAATGGAATTCACCCTCCAAAAAATAAGTCATTGCAATCAAGGTACTAGGGAATCTTAACATTAATCCATTTATATAAATCATGCAAATGAATTCTTAGGTGACGTAGATCTCATTCAAATGGGTCATGAGCCTCTCATATCAGTGTTTTAGCCTTGTATCCATTCCTTGCTTGTTTTTCTAATCATAAACATGCCTAGTAATGCTCCTGTATAAACATTTCTCTACCTTCATTTAATGACCAGGGTCCATTTACTTTTGTCATAAGTAACCTTATCCCATAGCAACAACTTTTTATTACAGTTATGCCTTAAATACAAAGAAATGTTATTCAAAGACTGAACTCTTATCCTTCTGTCTAAATGTGATAGCCAGCAGTCTGTTACAATCTCTCATACTCTTACATCACTCCATTACGTATATATTCCCTCAGTAACCAGTATTCAGAAATATAGCTAAAATAAATGGATGACAAGTTAATTAAAATCCCGGGTCTATATTAAAGTGTTGACAGCTCACAATGTTGACTCTGAAATGTTCGACACCAAAATGTCGAACTACTAAAATGGTGAACGGCCATATAACCGATTTCTTTCAATCAGAAAGAAATTGGTTGGCCGTTCTATGACACCTGCCCTTTCCCTGAGTGTAGTGCGGTCTCAGAGTTAGAATATTTAGTTGGGGGTGTGTGGGGCACAGCCCCTCACGGTAGGGGTTGTGGGGGGTGAAGCCCCCCACTTAAATATAGTTGTTTATGTGTGCCGTTGTTGTTTGGCCATATGGCTGGTCGGTATTTTTGTAGTTTGATATTTTGGTGTCAAACATTTCAGAGTCAACATTGTGAACTGTCAACATTTTAATATAGACCCAAAATCACAGCTAAAACTTTGAAACTAATCCTGGCCAAGTAGAATTTTATGTCAGACAGTGAAACATGTAATAGATATATACTCCTAAGAAATCTAGCTAAAATATGATGATAAAAAACATTGGAATTGACTCTTCTATCATAGCAACCAAACTCAGCAGGTATGGCAAGGGCACAGCACTAAAAGAAATATCAAAATGCAAAAAGGAAATGCCAGGATATCCATGATTATAGTAAGGAAAGAAACCATTAATCCTTGATAGAGTAAAGAGAGGGCCAAAAGATATAACCTGCAGTCTAAGATATAACCTGCAGTCTAACCTAAGTATCAAAACATAGCAGTTAAATCTAGGGCCAATCCCAAATGTACCTAACCTGTGGTATTGTGGTAAAAAAATTCCCACACTGTAGTATACAAAACACTAGAAAAAATAATAAAAAATAAATAGCTGGAAGTTTGCACAGTATAATAGAATTATATAACAAAAAGCAAAAAATGATTAATATATGCGCTGTACAGGGTTTCTAACAGAACCACAATACTGACATACATGAATCAATAACAAAACACTGTATGCCATATTGTTAAACAAAAAACTATTAAGCTCCAACAGTCCCAAAAACTGAAAAACAGTCACATAAACATAATGTACAATATTGTAATAAAATGTCCCAACGTTTGTAAGCAACAAGTAGGCAAAACACAAATATAAAATATAAAATAAAAATACTATGTGAATCAAATAAAATAAAATATTTTATTCGGTAAGCGCTTTCAAGACTTATTCATCAGACCATAAAAACAGAACAAAAGACAAACAACCATTTATATACTGTTCAGGTGGTGCCTAATAGATTGAACAGTTAACTTTTAAAGACATACTACTTTTGAAACACTACAATATTGCATAATAAATCTTATTCATTTATTTCTACAAGTATATGCATCTGTATGCAGAAATGCCTACTTATAAAATATCTTCACCTACTGAGGCTTTTGAATGGACTTATTATTTAAAACCTTAATTTTTCAGGCATTAAAACCAGCGTATAAAACGCAACAATTATACTTCTTGATTACTATTATTCTGCATAACGATGGTAGCATTCTATCAAAACATTTAAAACTGCAGAGCTATTACAAATATAAAAAGATGTTCTTCCAAGGAATTTTTCTGAGCAGGTTAATTATAAAATTTACAAATGATCTCCTGCCCTCATAACTACTATAATATGTTGGTACGAATTGCGCATGTACTATACCATTGTAAAATCGAACAACAATGAACTTCTCTCTAAGCATATATATCTAACTCTTATCATAAGTAAGTATTTATATGAAAATCATATATCAACTTATATATAAAATTGTTATTAAAAATTTTTTGAATACTATATAAATACATGCACAAAAAACATAACATATAGAACATTACATATCAAATACATATAAAAAATACAAGAAATATAGTTCTGCATTTCATAGAAAGAACTATCAGTATGTCCTTTTAAAGAATTTTGTGAAAGTCTGAAACTTATAAACTATAAATACTAATATAATTTGAGTTTAAATCAGGCTTTCAAATAAAATATTTAAAAAGTTAAATGATGTTAGGAACATCCGTATCTTTTAATATATCAAACCTGTATCATTTGATGATAGTCCACTCTCCAGCATAGTTTAAATAATGCTTCACTATGGACATAAAAATATATCAGTATAGTGTCCAAATCACTTATGACCCTGGGACATACTGCAACTATAAAAACCTTTTAAAAATCATAGTAAGCATTTCATGGCCTTGGAAGCAGTAATATTGTACTTAAAACGTATATCTTAACCTAATAATATAGGCAGATTTTATATACATTGAATAATGTGATAAGTTAATAACATGCAAATTAATAACAAATAAAGCTGAAGGGCTACTTTAAATTTCTCATTTTAATAAAAAAGGATAAAGATGTCTCTCTGATATCATTCCCTTACCAATTATTGGACTAATCATTACCCATATATTAAATATTAAATATATACTCATTAAACTAATCTATGCATCAGCTATTATTGCCAGGATTACGTTGTTTGATCCTCATATTGAAGTTAGGTGTTAAACTTGTTGCTAACTTCAAAAGGAAATTAATCTAATGATTCAACACTTCATGATGACACAAAGATAGGTTATATTCCAACATATTAAATAGGTCTATTTCTAAGGACGGTTTTAATAGAGACTTTCTCATTGAGGTCTTTACCTCTGTCTGCACGCATTCTAATAATCCAAAGCATTTCCTTGTTTTCCATTTTATTCCTTATGTTCCCCTCCTTTATAGTTGGTTTATTAATATCAATAACCATGAATTTAAAAATGTGTTCTATGCCATTTGGGTATATGTAATGTTCTATATGTTATGTTTTTTGTGCATGTATTTATATAGTATTCAAAAAAATTTTAATAACAATTTTATATATAATAAGTTGATATATGATTTTCATATAAATACTTACTTATGATAAGAGTTAGATATATATGCTTAGAGAGAAGTTCATTGTTGTTCGATTTTACAATGGTATAGTACATGCGCAATTCCTACCAACATATTATAGTAGTTATGAGGGCAGGAGATAATTTGTTCATTTTATAATTAACCTGCTCAAAAAAATTCCTTGGAAGAACATCTTTTTATATTTGTAATAGCTCTGCAGTTTTAAATGTTTTGATAGAATGCTACCATCGTTATGCAGAATGATAGTAATCAAGAAGTATAATTGTTGCGTTTTATACGCTGGTTTTAATGCCTGAAAAATTAAGGTTTTAAATAATAAGTCCATCCAAAAGCCTCAGTAGGTGAAGATATTTTATAAGCAGGCATTTCTGCATACAGATGCATATACTTGTAGAAATAAACGAATAAGATTTATTATGCAATATCGTAGTGTTTCAAAAGTGGTATGTCTTTAAGAGTTAACTGTTCAATCTATTAGGCACCACCTGATCAGTATATAAATGGTTGTTTGTCTTTTGTTCTGTTTTTATGGTCTGATGAAGAAGTCTTGAAAGCGCTTACCGAATAAAATATTTTATTTTATTTGATTCACATAGTATTTTTATTTTATATTTTATATCTGTGTTTTGCCTACTTGTTGCTTACAAACGTTGGGACATTTTGTTACAATATATACTTTTTAAAGCACGGAGGCATTAACTCTGTCGGGCGTGATAATATTTATTATAATGTACAATATGTATAGTCACTCAGCTTCTGTAAAATAATGGCATCCAAAGCCTAAATTCCTGCTGAGAGTAATGCTGTACATTGCATTAGACAGGTGTCATTCAACAGGTCAGAGTAATCCAACAACACTTATGGGGGATCTTCTGGTTGGATGTTTCCCATGTGGGCACTGTACTCATTGTATATGGATGGATAAGACTAAAGAATTCTCTATCAGGAAGTTCTTTGCCAATTGCTCTAATGAATGGTTGGTTTACCTGGCTACCTGCTCGTGTTCTGCGTTTTATGTAGGACAGACTTCAAGACCTGTGAAACCTTGTATCAGTGAAAACATGAGTGATATTAAAAAATTAAAAGGCATCTAGTGCTCTTTACAAGCATGTTTTGAATCACCCTACAGCCAATTTTAGATTTTCTATTATAGATAGAGTCACTGGTAAGAAAAGTAACAAAGCTGGTTGGCACAATATATTAAACATGAAAGAAAAGAAGTGGATCATTAAATTGGGGGGATTATTCCCCCCTGGGCTTAATGAGCAATTGTGACCAATCACCTTGACTTACCAATTAACTGTTGTTTATATAACATGTGGCTATTTGTGGAAGTTTTTGTTACACTGAGGAAGGCTTGATAATTTTTGCCAAAACTGATCTGTTTATGTCACAATAAAATCTGTTTTGTGTATACCACTTTGGGCTGGCATTTCCTTCTTGCATATTGACTCTTCTATCCCAATCAAATAATTTCTGAAATGGAGTAAACTCTCTTACTAGTAAGATCTCCAGATGCAGTTGTGGCAAAACTGATTACCTCTAAACAACCAGTGTTACCTAATCTGTTACGTTATTTCTCAATCATTTTGCAACAGTCACATCAAAAATATTCTTCAGTCTAGTAATCTATCTCTTAACTCATTCTACACTGGTAACTTACACCCTTTTGACTTTCATGTAATCAGATATAATGAGAAAGAAATCCTGCTCAAAAATTATATTTCTGTTACTTATAAAGATCTGTAAGTACCTCTTTATCCCCCATTCCGCATGCATTTAATCAGTCTATTTGCAATAAATGTCCCTAATTTCTGGAAAATAGCCATTACTACACCAATCGCCAAAGTCCTTATTCCCAACTTTACAACTAATTTCAATCCCATTTTGACTTCTCACTCTATCTAAAGTGTTAGAAAAGCTCTTCCAATCCCATGTAACCTCTTATTTGAATACCCTGGAAGTCGTATCCAGCATCAACTATCCTTTGTTTGTTAACAACACATTAACTGCTCTCTGGACCTTCAGTGCTGATATTCTTAAATATGCCCTGCCTTTATTAATACTGCTTTCTGAACCTTCAGTGATAATATTCTTAAATATGCCTTACCATTATTAATACATCACACTAGCACCAAAAACACAAAAACTGCGGCTATTGGAAAACAAAATCTCATTTCGTACTCATAGCTGACACGCTTACCCTCTACTGTGATCTGCTAAAAAGATTTCAGTGACAATCGGTTACTTGAAAAATTCCTGTAGTATTCAGCAATCAATTGTTCAAAATAATCATGCTGGGTCAATGTCACCCACTAAAATCAAACTTACAAATAAGAGAACTATTATTTCTTTTTAGAGAAAGGTACAATGATGGCATTACTTTGGTTAGGCCACATTTTGGTAATATCACCAGGAAAGGGCCTCATTAAACTCAGGTTAGCAAAATGGAATCAGCTAACCAGAGCAATATATTCTAAAATAGCACTGGATAACTTCAAGGCTAAACTGGAGGAACATCTACTAGAAGAACCTGCCTAGATACATAGCTCCAGACTTCCGGACTTACTGTAACTTGAATATTTCAAGTCCTGCATATAGCAAGCACTCTTCTAAGAGAAATCCACCATGTAAATACTGCAAATATTGTACATAGGTTCATAGGTTCATAGGTAGGTACTAGGCTATCTGCCCAAGGGCATTTATAAGCCTAGCCAGAGTGTGTCGGCTTTCGCCACCCCATTGATTAATTAACTGATCCTCTGTCAAGCAGAGCCAATGAAGTGATCCCAGGGTGTATTTTCTGTTACCAATCCACTCGTCAAGGTTTCTCTTGAAGAGTGTTAGTGCCTGATGTAATTTGGAATTTTGTTCCAAACTATGGGGAGTCTCTGTGACAGGAATCTATCCCTCCAGCATGTTCTATTTATTGTTGTGGCGAGGTTTAGCTCACTAGAGCGCATGACTCACAGTGACTTAGATTTCTTTAGATGGAGCATGTCCATCAATTCTGAGTTGGACATGGCTTTGTAAGTCAGGCAGAAATCACCTCTGACTAAGCGATATGCCACTGAGTACAGCCGGAGTTTTTTCAGTCAGGCTGCATAGGACATATGTTTGAGACCAGTAATCCTCTTGGTGAAGTACTTTTGTGGTCTTTCCAGCTGTAGGAAGTGTCTTGTGAGGTACATCCCAAATGGGGCATTTTACTCTATGATGGATTTAATGAGTGACGAGTAGAGGGGCACTATAACCTCTTTATTTCTAGATGTGAACCCTTTATTAATTAGATGGGCCACATAGCAGGATTTCTTAACTACTTTGGCAATATGATTGTCAAAGGAGAGATTACTATCTACCTGAGCCCCAGATCTCTTATTACCTCTTCTGTATTAAGGGGGCTGGCACCTATGTGGTAATTCATGGGTGTTTTGTTTTTCCCAAATGGGATGACTATGCATTTTTTGGCATTTAGCTTGAGGCCATGACTTTGACACCAGGTGTCCATCTCAGTAAGGCCCTTTTGGAGGATGTTCGTGTCAGCTGGAGAGTCAATTATGGCTCCCAGTTTGCAGTCATCAGCGAACTTGGTTAGCCATAGTCTTCCTGTGTTTGGCTGTACTTCTGAGAGGTACATGCTGAACAGTAGGGGTCCCAGGACCGAGCCTTGCAGGACACTACTTGTGACTGGTTTAGCGTCGGACCTGGAGTCCGCTATTCTTACCATGTGAGTTCTGTCTGTAAGCCAGTTGGCAACCCATCTCGTGACATAGAGGTTTATGTTCAGGCTGGTGAGTTTTTCTGTAATACTCGAGGTGGGAAATGGTGTCAAAAGCATTGGCGAGGTCAAAGTAGGCTGTGTGAACCACCTTTCCATCGTCTATGGCCTTGGTGACTGTCTCGAAGAAATCAACCAGGTTTAGTAGGCATGATCTGCCCTTAACAAAGCCGAACTGGGTCGGATCAAGTGTATGGAGGTTCCCATCGTCTTTGTTAATGAGTTCCATGATGATGCGCTCCATAGCCTTGCAGACCAAGCTAGTCAGGCTTATGGGGCAATAGTTACCAGGGTCAGTTGTGGCCCCTCCTTTGTGGAGAGGAATAACCATTGCTGTGCACCATTCTATGGGCATGTAGCCTGTGGAGAGGCTGAGGTTGAACAGTGTGTTTAGGTGGGGGGTTAGTTCATTCTGTAGTTCATGCAAGACACAGCCTGGGACACCATCTGGTCCCATTGACGCTGTGTTTTTGGCTTTTGAAAGAGCTGTTTTCACCTGTGAGTCTGTGATTTTTGGGACATATTTCCACATTACTTGTGATATTGTGAATATTGTTGTTTCTTGCTACTCTTATGAGTATTTACATTAATTTACATTTTTGTTATTGTATTCCATAGATATACATATATATATATATATATATATATATATATATATATATATATATATGTATATGTATGTATATATATGGGTCCCCTTCAGTTGATCGAACGTTGACAAGTTCAAACCACATTGATTGGACTGAATGGAGATCTCCTTACGGAGCAGAAAGGGAAGATTTCCCATTTCCGCAATGTAGTGCGATCTCATAGTTGGTATATTTAAGTAAGGGGGGTATGGGGGGAGCAGGGGGTCTACGCCCCCCTGCTATAGACATTTAGTTTTGTGTTTTTTTGTTTTATGTGTTTTTATTTCAGTGTTTGAATTTTTACGAGTTTGAACATATGGTCTCGGCCATATGTGGTTCGAACTTGTAAATGTTCGATCCAGAGATATATATATATATATATATATATATATATATATATATATATATATATATATATATATGGGTACCTATTACTTCACCGACAAGTCAAAACAGCGACACTCACATGTTCGACTCCACATCATCGACACTTCATAACATCGACGTTTCAGGTAAGCGATCTTCCCCCTCCACAGGATCCATGGTAGCACTCGTTTCTGTCTTTTAACGCGTAAGGTTTATGTCATTCTTCAAAATGTACCCTGACAGCGTTGTCCTTACCTTCTTAATAATGAAACGAGTGCTACCATGGGTCCTGTGAGGGGGAAGATCGCTTACCTGAAACATCGATGTTATGAAGTGTCGATGATGTGGAGTCGAACATGTGAGTGTCGCTGTTTTGACTTGTCGGTGAAGTAATAGGTACCCATATATATATACATATATATATATATATATATATATATATATATATATATATATATCTATATATACTTTGAAATCCCGATGCCCATATAGGATCATAGGATCATAGGAGTTTACTAGGTTATTGGCCCTGAGGCCCTTATAAGCTTAGCCAGTAGTTTAGCCCATATTTAGACAAGTCAGCACCCAAATAACCAACGTTTATTTATGCGAGACAAAAATAGTGAAAGATGAAATACCCAAGTGGCAAAATTTTTCCAAAGTAAATAAGAACTTGCCCAAACATAAATGAAATACACACCAAGGTAAGTAAAACCCACCTAGGTGGGGGGCTATAGCCCCCACACACCCCAACTATATATACAAACTACAGGATCTCACTACAGTGGAGAAAAGGGCATGTTTGGCAAGTGTTTTGTGACCCTGGGAACATTTTCACGTCCGCATATTTTATCTTTCCCTATTTTTGCCTTGTGTAAATTAATGTCAGTTATATGGAAGTCAGGATTTTTAAAGAAGACGCACACATTTATATAAACTACGGGATCTCACTACAGTGGAGAAAACGACATATTTGGCAAGTGTTTTGTGACCCTGGGAACATTTTCACGTCCGCATATTTTATCTTTCCCTATTTTTGCATTGTGTAAATTAATGTCAGTTATATGGAAGTCAGGATTTTTAAAGTAGACGCACACATTTATATATATATATATATATATATATATATATATATATATATATATATATATATATGTTAACATTTATTAATATTTTTATAGGCTGGTTTGTGGCAGAAACATTGACCAGACCACTTTGCAGTTATAAAATTTCAAACAAAAGAAAGTAAATTCTGAACTAATTAGGTGATTGCCAAACTATACTCCTTTGACCTTAGCTTCTCAGTGCTGGGACCAAACTTTGAAACTTACTTACTAAACCGTATGAATCATAGCTTTCCAACAATACGAAGCTATACCATACCAATCATAGCTTCCTTGTGCCAGGATATAAATTGTAGAAATCACTTACTGCACTGAACTGAAAATGGCTTCTCAGTACTGGGACCAAACTATTGAAATGAGCTGCTGTAGCACTCAAAAACTTAGACTCATGTTCTTTTGGGCCAAAGTTAAACAAACTCTTTCTTAGACAGCCCAAGGCAAGTGTTATAACAATACATAAGCTTTAATTAACATGAGTCAGCGTTTTTTTTTTGTTCTTTGTTTGTTTAAAGGAATGTGGCTAGATGCACATCTCAAACATGTTTATGCACTCGTGTTTAAACCATCATTAATATAAACTGAAAACTTAGAAATTATTTGATGCAAGAAATCTCATCTGTGTTTTTGTGGATGACTGGCATGATTGTTTATTGTAACTGATTGATATCACCTTTCTTATTTCAGCATCCCCAGAAGAGGACCACTGTTCAGCCCTACTAAATTGCCAGTTGAAAGCTATAAAGAAGATGACAAGGCTCTTGAAAACACTGAAAGCAATTGGCATGCCAACAACAGCAACACATTTAATGCAGAAGAAAAATTACAAGCAAAACATGAAGAAGCAAATGTGCCATTTTCACAAAATGAAGGGCAGACAACATGTGACAATTGTATCACAGCTAGAATTCCACTCTCTCATGCTTCCTCTAATATCAGCAGCAACAGACGAAGGGTTGGAGTGTCATTTTGCATTTCTAAAAAAGCTCAGGTTAAGTTAGAATCATCTGCATCTGTATTCAGTGATAACAATGAGGAGACAACTGAGAATCAGAAGTCTTATGGTCATAAAGGGAAAATAGTAGCAGAAAATTTAAGAGCATTTACATCTTCGAGTGAATACAGCACAGTACATGTTATGGAAAGCCAAAGGTCACTGTCAGGTCAGACAGAAAACATTCCACCATGTGCTAAAATTAAGCAACTGAACAGAACGAAGGATGTCTGTGAAACTGAGAAAGGGATGTCTGATATTCCCCAATGCTTTAGCTGTAAAGATACATCAGATTTCCCTGTTACAGTTCTTAATGATATTAATGACCCTGCAGTTAAAAGAATAAAGCTTAATAACAGCAATACATTATCAGAAATATCATCTAATCCATTCCAGTCTGCTGCTTCTACAACTGAGGATAATGTAGACAAAACTAAAGTAAC
The DNA here is from genome assembly GCF_019279795.1 of Protopterus annectens. Classification (NCBI taxonomy): domain Eukaryota; kingdom Metazoa; phylum Chordata; order Ceratodontiformes; family Protopteridae; genus Protopterus; species Protopterus annectens. Next base: position 1,423,994,688 of record NC_056732.1, read on the forward strand.
CCAGTCAGCTGTAGAACTGTTTCCATCACATGAAGTAGAAAAATATGAGCAAACACAGGATGAAGATTGTCTTAGCTTCACCACAGCAGAAAACTCTTCTGACAGTCCAGTAACTGTAAGTAGCTATTCTGATGACATGAGAGCAGAAGCCCCTGATGTGAATCCTCTACCTAAGCCTGGACCTTTCCTTCATGTAAGGAGCAAAGACAATACAAACACTCTTCAGTGGCCTTCCGAATTGTTACTGTTTACTAAAACTAAGCCACATCTTTCATACAGTTGCAATCCACTATATTTTGATTTTAAGCTTTCAAAGAATAAGGCTAGACAGGTTACAGTTCACCAGGAATGTGACGACATTCAGAAAAATAATGACAGTTCCAAAAAAAAGGAATGTTCCAGTCCAACTTCAGATGGGTCCTTATCAAATAAAAGTGAAAGTCCTTTATCCAAGCCAAAGATGAAAAAAGACCAGACAGATTCAGATCCAGAACAACAGGAATCAGATAACACAAATGATGCTGGAAGCAGTGAAAAACTACCCAAAGATAATAACCTAAAACAAAAAGAAAATATGGATAGAGAACATCAGAATCATGGAATATCCCCAAGCAGCAAAATCCATCAAAAAAGTATATTATTGCAAAAACGTAAACGATCTTTACATGAGCCGAACAGTAAGGGCATTGAAAATGTAAGTCTAAATTCCCAGCACAGTGCTAATCACTCACAATCCAAAGACCTAGACAATAGCATTTCTACCTACCATTGCATTAAGAAGTGGAATGAAAAACAGGACAGCCTGAATATTAAGAGCGGCAATAAAAACAATCTCCCAAATTTCTCTCACAACAGTTTTGATGAAACAGACTGTTGTACAGATATTACGTGCAGGACAAAGGTAAATGGCAGTGACTCTGAGAATGAGTTGGAAAGTGAAGCAGAATCTTCCAGTTCTTTAAGATGCTGCTCTGAAAGTTCTTTTCACGCATCATCTTTTAAAGCATATACTGCGTGTTGCAATCGTTCGAATCACAGCAATGAAAGTATGTACTGCAAATCATTTGTTGACAAATCACATGATTACACCAGTGTCGGTGACATATATTATAGCTGTAAAAGTCAAGGGCCACCATTTAATGAACTAAGAGACCAGCAGAAGCATAAAAGGTATGTTGCTATATCATCTTCAGATGAAACTGACTGCACTCCACAGCTGATCAACCAAAGTAAATGTAAATGCATCAAGAAAAATACATCATCAGCTAGCATGCAGTGTAAAACTATAAAATGCTGCAGTAGATACAGTATGCATAAATGCAAGAAGTTAAGGAACAGAATTAAACACAAACATTCACGTAAAGTTCCTCATTCCTGTAGCAGATATATCCTTGGGAAATCCCTGTCAAATCACACAAGTAGTAGCATTAACAATGAATGTGAATCAATCTGCAAAAAAACTGACTACTGTGTAGAGTCTGATAAAGACAGCAATTATGTTGATCTACAAAGTGACTCAGAAAAAGGTTGTGGAAATAAACATCAGGGTAGCCCATATGTTATTCCATATTTTAGTTCATATAATAAAGCATCACAAGGAAGGGAGATTACAAACTTGGCACATGACAAGAAAAATAAATTAACAGCAAAACATCTTTTGGAAAAAATACAGTCCAAAAAGTCACTGGAGCTGCCCATTATAAGTACATTTATGGAGTCAGACAGTTTAAAACTGGATGTAAAAGAGCTTTCTTCAAAATGTTGTGATACAAGGCATTTTACTTCAACTGGCAATATAGTAGCATTCCCTTTGACAGGAAACCTGCCATCTGCACAAAAGGGAAACAAAAAACCAGAAGATGCCATCACAATGGAAAGAGCAGATAATAGTATTAAGAGTGAAGAACATAAAATGAATGACTTTTCACTTAATGACATTAAACACGACAGTGTTATAAACGTGGGTGAGATTAATAAAGGAAGAGAATGCAGCTTACCCTGGACAGATTTACAAACGCTTGTAGGAGGGCAGCCTTATCCTTTAGACAATGAAATGCAAACGCCTATAGAGAAACATTCCTCTGACAGTGCAGACTTTTCAGGTGATTTGTTACCTGATAAATGTGATATTACTCTTAACTCACAAAACTCCAAAGAACAGCAGATAGAACATGAAGATTACAATACTGGTAAGAAACATCATTTGATTGATAGCACACTGGATCCTTACACAGGGTATACTATGCAGACTGATGGTGGAAAAGAAGAGGAGAAGAAAAAACAGAGAACTAAATCCATCTCTCCTACTCTTGCCGAGCAACCATTGACTTTTACACCTGATGAAATAGACAAATACCAGTGGTTACAGTTTCAAGCTCAGCAACATGTACAGCAGCAACTCTTAGCAAAAAATATCAAGGTGTTTCCTTCTGCAGGAGCAGCCAATTTGTCTCCACCATTAGCAGCTCAGCCATTTGCCTTTCAGCAGCATGCTTCTGTTACTGCCTTTCAGCATGCACTTTTACAGCATTATGCCATTTCAGCTGCCCTCCATCATAATGCTAACCAGAATCACATGGCTCATATTCACCCTATTCCACAATCTCCTCTAACGTCAGTTACTTTCTCTCCAGTGCCTCATGCGATTTTCCCAGCCCATGCCGCCTCTCTTTTGATGGGTCAGCCTCTTCACTTCATTTCTGCCACAGCTATGCATCCTGCCCATTTAGCATTTCATTCTATTCCTAGTGCAGCACTTTTTCATGCTTTGTTTATGACTCACCCAAATGCATCACCTACCCTCCATTTGCATCCTCTTCTGCATCCACTTTTTACAGCACAAGGCATGAGACATCCTTCTGGACCCAGTACATAATCTAAATTAAGGATAAAGTCATTATCTGTTTCACAGCTTAAAATGGCTGCATGTTGCCCCTGACTTTCACATTGAGATATACACTAAACTTTTTGCCTCTGTGGTGCCGTTCCTGACTAAGACTGAAATGGAAGCATTAACTCTCTAGGCTGTGGAACTGTCCGCTGGCTAACCAGTCATACAACCTGACCTCTGTGTTATGACTGATCAGTTTCTGTTTTGTTTACTGCCTTCTAAGAAGTTCACAATGCAATATACTGAACTCACTTAAGTTCCTCCATGAATTCTGTGACATCTGGCTTTTCTAGTAAGCCTGAATGACAACAATGACCATTATAGTTATTTTTAATAAACAATTTGGAACATTTTTTCAGGTTTAGATATTATTTTTAGGTTTCTCGTATAACATTTCTAGATTATGAGATTATGTTTCCTATTATTATCTTGTATTTCATAGATCTAATAAATACATGCATTTTATACCACTTACCATGTTTTATTTCTTGGCTAATGTAACTGTTCAACAAGTGAGTTAGAGGGTCTGTAGATGAATTTTGTTTTGTGTCTTTCAGCTTTTCCCGGTTAGGGTCGCCACAGCGGGACTCCGGTCCACTAATGATTGGTAGTAGATTTTTACGTACCGGGTTACCAGCCCTGATGCACAACCTTCAACGAAGGCACGCCCCATTCATGCATGCCTCCACACAGAAGTCGCTCTAGCTGAGAATCGAACAGGACAACGTCTTGCTATGAGGCGACAACGCTACCGCAGCACCACCACCCCAGTACAAAAGGAATTTAATTTGGGAGTTTTATAAGTGGCTAGAATTACATTTTATTTATCTGAATGAAACACATTAGTTGGAAATCTCAGATCTTTATTCTGTTTAAATGTCTTGCTCACTGCATCAAAATATGCAAGCAAAGGTCAGTGGGATTAAATCAATCTGTAACCAAACTTTCATTATGAGATTAATACATTACTCCCTGTTTTAGTATTTGACTCCACATGTGTTATTTAAAATACGATTAGAAGATAGTAGAGATTACCACTAACAATAATTAAATAAAATAGTTAAAAATGTTCACATTCTGTTTAAAAGAAACTGGTTTGCTAATGTGTGGGAGGTTGGCATAATGGTTAAGGTGTTTACCTTACAAACATAAGGTGTAGGGTTTGAGTCTCACATAGGGTAATTAGCTAGGCAGAAAATTACCCACAAGGGCAGTTAGCCTAGTACTAATCTATGAATCTAACAATATACCTGATGTGCAAAGTGCAGAAGCATTGCATTTCTCCATTAACTTTCTTGGATTTGGGTTTGAAAGGCTATGCTACAAGCATTTGTTAGCCTGTTTCATTTTGTTCCAGAAGAACTCATCATTGCCATGGTATTGATAGGATATTATTTCTTAAATCTATGCTTCTAATTATCTGTCCTGCACATGTTTCGGCCTACATAGGTCATAGTGTGAAAAGACAATGATCTATCTGTACTGTATCATGGAAAAACCTTCTACACCCAACCAGCTCAACCTCTTAATAGAGTAAACCACAAGATCACTATACCTAAGGGTAAAGAGAATATTTTAGCCTTTAAGTATAGTTAGGAAAATTTCTTTCACACAGTGGGCTTTCTGAAATGTTTCCTTGTATATGCTTATTGAGCAAAATTAGTGTTGCCACGATCCTGTCAGACATGTCTTTAATTATCTAGGTCTTCGAAGCTGTTTTAACCCTGAATTGCTCATGCTTTGAAAATAGGAGTATATATATATATTTTTTTTTCAAAACAGGTTTATTGTTTTAACATACAAGAGAAATATCATAACAATTTTATACAAGTAATTAAAAATAGATATGATTATAACATTCAACAAAGCAACTAAAGCATTTACAACAACATCCACTACAATCAGATCAATTAATTAAACTAAAATACCATGCTATTGAAATTAGGATTTTTTTAACAAATTTTGTAAATTTTTCCATACGATATAATAAGATGTTTTTCTAGTTGTTCTTGACCTAATTGTGTTTATTTCCATATGGCACACTATATTCATAACATTTTTAAATTCATTGAACGAAGGAGGTGTATCTGAAATCCAATTTCTGGTTATTATTTTCCTAGCCACTGCTAGAATAGACCATAACAAGGGAAGCTTAACCTTTTTAACACTTTGAGGTACAGGTGTGTTGAATAATATAAGAGATTTAGAAATAATGAAATTATCTGTAAAAATAGCCTGCAAAAATTCATTAATTGACTTCCAGTATTCTTTCAATTTTATACAGTCATAAAACATATGAGCTCAGTCAGCATTAATTTCTACATTACATCTCTTACATAGATTATCTTTATTATTTATTTTATTCATCATCAAAGGTGTATAAAATTATCTATGTAAAAATTTCCATGTATAAAGTCTACAGACAATGGAAGACGTAGTTCTATAGGCAGATTCCAATATATATTGTTTATCTTGTTGATTTGGTGGGTCCCCATTAATAGAAGTGAAATAATTCCAGTATGTATCTACACTGTAAAAAGTTTCTTGTCTGATAATTTTATGTATGTATGAAAGTTTACCTTTATCAGAAACTTTATGTTGTAAATTTAATATCAAGTAATCAATCAGTGTTGGAATAGATTCTTTAACTGTTATAGACATTAGATCTATTTTATTAATGAGATGTTGTCTAAAGGTCTGAACCTCTAACCAGCAAGTTTCTCTTAGATCAAATTCTTGTTTTAAGAAATCTAGATTTTTAACTTTATTATCAGATATCAACTGATACCAGTACTTTAGATTATTATCTATAGCTAAATGAGTTCCTTCAGAAGTAGATGACAAAAGCATACCCTGAGTATACATTATAGGGAATATAATAAAATTCCATTCCCTATACTTAGGGTGCATGAATATAAAGTTACGATAGCTAATAATAATATTTAATGGGTAACAAACCATATGTTTAGGTGTAATAGGTGAAGTACAAAATTCCTTTAGTAACCATAACATGGAGTTATTTACAATCATATTTTTATGTGTTAAGGAGATTTTCATGAAGTGCATACTAATTAGCTCCCAATAATCTTTCCATTTTGACATATGACTGATCTATTAATAAAGTAATAACTTTTACAATAGAAGAGATAGTATATAAATTAAAGTCTGGAAAAGAAATACCCCCTTGAGACCAGCTATTAGTATGTTTCTTTAATGCAATCCTAGGTCTATTAGGTGCCCATAGGAAATTTAACATTAGTGTATTCAGTTTCTTGATAATTATTTTTGTAGTTGGAAGTATTATTGATTGTATTAAGTATAAAATCTTGGGGAATATTATCATTTTAATAATTGTAAGTATCTCCTCCATAGTAAAAACATATTATTCCAGGTATTAAAAGATTTTGTATATTAAGAAAACAGGTATTATAATTATTATATATACTAGATTTAATATCTTTAGATAGTATTATACCTAAATAAGTTATCTGACCTGAATTGGGTACATATTTAGTAAAATCACTAATGAGAATATTTTTTGTGTATATATAGGTAGTATTTTAGTTTTTCTTCATTGAATATTAAACCAGAAATACTTTTAAAATTCATCATTTTATCAAATAGAGACTGCATAGAAGAATTAGATCCTGCTGATGTAATTAGAACATCATCTGCGAAAAGTTGAATTTTGGATGTTGTATTTTCATCTATTTCAAAACCCTCTATGTCAGTACTGTTTCTGATCAAATTAGCCCAAGGCTCCATTACTAAAGTGAATAATAGTGGAGAAAGTGGACATCCTTGTTTTGTACCTTTAAAATGGGTATTTTTTGTGAAACATATGTTCCTACCTTAATATAAGCCAATGTTCCTTTGTATAAATGCTCAATTAGATTTACAAATGCATCTGAGAAGTTTGTGCACTTCAGTAAGGTAAACAGATAGTCCCAACTTACTGAATCAAATGCTGAACTTATATCAAGACTAATAAGTGTTAAATCTTTCTTTTTCCTATTTGCAAAATCAATTAATGTTAAAGTTCTTCTTATATTATCAAAAGTATTTCTATTTACAATGAAGCCTGTCTGATCTATATCTATAATGCCGGGGATGATTGTCTTCAATCTATCAGCAAAAATACTCATAAACATTTTATAATCAACATTAAGTAATGAGATGGGCCGATATGAAGTACATCTAGTTGGATCTTTATTAGGTTTTAAAATTGGCGAAATAAATGTATATTGCCAAGATGGGGGGGGTTATTAACTCAGTTTGGGCCAAAATAAAAACCTTATGTATTAAGAAATATGTACTTTTAGAAATGATTTTATATATCTCTGGTATAATACCATCATTACCTGGTGCTTTGTTTGATTTAAGCTTATTTATTTGTGTAATAACCTCTGTATATGAAATACTTTTGTCCAATAGTTTAATCTGTTGTTTATTAAGCTTTTTATTCATGTTTGTGGTTATGAACTCCTTTATTTTATATTTAGGTTCCATGTTAATGTTATTATGGTTAATTTTGTGAAAGTGATTTCTAAATTCATCTAGTATTTCTGGTATACTAGAAACATTCTTCTTTTTCCTTAGAGAAAAGATTTCTTTGATATGGTTTTGTTTATTCAACCTTTTTGTTTTATTTTTAAGTCTATGTAAGTATTTGGGGCTTATTGAATAAGACAAAACTTGTATTTCTCTAAAGTTATTTTAACTTTATGAGTTAAAATTTCTTTGTATTTCTCATTTAGTTTGTTTATTTCTTCAATAACTTTCTTGTCCATAATATTTTCTTTATTATTATGTTTATAAGAGTCTAATTTACTTTGAATATCTAACAATTCCTTATCCCAAGATTTCCTTTTATTATTATACCATCTGATACTTTGTCCATATAGATATGATTTTAAGGCATCCCAAACATAGACAATGGAGACTTCAGGAGTATTATTTATGTCTAAAAATGTTTTACTTCTGAAAGTATATATTCTTTATAGTCTTTTAGTTGAGTTAAGTATGCTGGTATCCTTTTGATCTGAACATTATGAGTATTTTTATCATGAATTCAAAAACAATTGAATTATGATCAGATATAGGACATGAAATGATTTTGGAATTAATTAAATCTGTTACCATCTGGTTAGAAATAAAGACCCTATCTATTTTTGAATAAGTTTTGTATCTGTTAGAAAAAAGGTGTATGGTAATGATTTTGAATCTATCTGATTATTAATATCATTCAAATGATAAGAATTAGCAAAATCATTTAAATGTTTTGCATTAGATGTATTTCTTCTGTTTCCTATAGTGGTAGTATCAATTTCATGTAGTATACAATTAAAGTCACCAGCTAAAATAATATCTCCTATAGAGAATGATATGATCTTATCAAGATGATGTTTCACTGTATTAATACCAATTCCAGGTATCCAATATACATTAATTAAAGTGTACGTCTTCCCATTAATTTGTATTGTAACCATACAAAACATTCCTTTGTCATCCTGATAAGACTTAATGGTTTTAGGAATGGGCATACTTTTATTCCATAAAATAGCCACTCCTCTTTTTCTGAGTGTGCTCTGAACTAACCAATACTGTATATTTGTTTGTGGCTAGTTTATCAATATCTTTTTCAAGAGATGGGTTTCTTGCAGGAAGACTAAGTTGGTCTTATGTAAATTAATGTATCTTATTAGGCTTGCCCTTTTACACGGATTATTCAATCCATTAATGTTTAAAGAAATTCCTTTTAAAGATGTCATTTGGCATTTTTAAAACTTAAGAATCTTATGATCAAAATAACAAATAACAACATAAGTAATGTTACATCTCCTCCTTTAGGTGTACCTTTAAATATAACTGTATTTATTGAATCTCTTATGGGATTTTGTATAGGATTCAATTTTGTTTGTAGTGACAATGAGTGTACAAAATATATTGTGGATGTCAAAACTATATACATATAACAATGAACAAGTGAAAATAATGTAAGCATTAAACCTTGCATCCAGCCTGGAGTTAAAAACTCCAACTTAGAGTAGTATTTACCACTCAAGTTAACCCCCTACCCTAAGCAGCAGTACCTCAGCTACCACCTTATCAATTTAATACTGGTTATATTTAACTTAAATTAACAGCTTTCAATTCAATTATCTAGCAAGACAAGACTACACATTTGATAAAACAGCATCATATAAACTAAAATAAACTTTTTTTTTTTAAAACTATTCATACTAGTATATACATCTATGTAATATAATACACTTGTATTCAAATAGCATTCAAATAATCTTGATATTAGGAACCAAGAGGAGAGAGAGAAATAAAAGACGTGAAAGAGGGAGAGAGAGTGAAAGAAAGAGAGAGAAGAAAAAAAAAAAAAAAAGGAAGGCATATTTACATATTAATTTATTCAAAGTATGTAAAAATAAGTTCTAACATTCATTTAAATCAAAAACTTTGGCTAATATGGTTCAGACATTACATATATTAAGATGCATCTATTTTCTGTCATGTAAATGCAGTCAACAGCTTCCAAAAAAAAACTTAAATTGCTTGTATATGAGCATTTTACTCATACTCATTATTGTCAATAGAATAAAATATTATATTTATAGAAATTGTTATAAATCATACTGCATAGTTATGCAAATTCTCAGAAACACTTGCATTATTGTAAAAAAAGCCATCTGTATTTTGTATGTCTATACTACTGCTTTAAAATATATCACATGACAATTTCTTCCAGAATAGAGTTATAAAGTTATTTATGCTTGTCAATCAGATTAATTAAATGAGTTATAGTAATGTATATGTTTGGAACATACGTTTTTAACACAGATTAGTATGCTGCAGTCAAGTAGATTTTCAAAAACACTTGAATAAATGTTTCATTTTCTATGCCTTCTAAAATAAGACATTTACTTACTACAAGAAACTGCATCATTTAAAATCATTATAACTGACATATTTTATGAATTATAACATAGATATTTAAGTAATTATATAAAATAACTCACATTTAAATGTTAAAGAGTTCATTTTCCTTCACATAGTCGCATTTTCATCAGTTCTACTTCCTGGTAGAGTGTTCTTCCTGAATCTGCGATGTGTCAGTGTGATATCTGGGTCAAAGGTCAAATTGACTGCTTTCAGCTTCTCTGTGAGAATTCTGAGAGTTGAAGCTTTTAAAACAACTCGAGGACACTGTTCATGAGGTAGCCCACATCCCAGATTGTCTCCCTTAACATTTTGGCGGGAAACTTGTTAAAAACTAGTGACAAACATTCATTTAGCAGTGTAAATGCATCTAAACATGACAACACCATCGCAATGTATTTTACAGGTTATTACAGCCTCTATGTAAGTGAAATTAAGCCCAAAGTTATTAATAAGTAATAAAACTCAATATTTTTGTCCCAACTCAATTTTTATACAAATCTTATTATTTACTGTGTCTATATGATCAAAAGCATTTCTATATATTAATATGAAAAAAAATAAAGAGAAAGAATAAAGAAAAGAAAAAGAGAGTAGAAAATAAAAGAGTGTAAAGCAGAAATAAAAACATGTAAGAGAAAGCTATAAGAAGTATATACAATGGAATATTACTTACTGTTTATATTAATAGAGTTAAAAATAAAACATATTATTTACTATTATTTAGTTCTAATTATTATTAGTTAAAGCATGACAGATTATTTACAAACAAGCATAAGCAGTATAATCAAGAAAGTATAATTAGGAATAGCATTTGAAGAACATATAAACTTTTTACAAGGAATAAATATGTTATTATTCTATTAATCATATTTTCATTACTCTTCTCCCCCTGCCCTCCCCCACCCTTTACCCACTACATAATCAAATTGACTGCTTTCAGCTTCTCTGTGAGAATTCTGAGAGTTGAAGCTTTTAAAACAACTCAAGGACACTGTTCATGAGGTAGCCCACATCCCAGATTGTCTCCCTTAACATTTTGGCGGGAAACTTGTTAAAATCTAGTGACAAACATTCATTTAGCAGTGTAAATGCATCTAAACATGACAACACCTTCGCAATGTATTTTACAGGTTATTACAGCCTCTATGTAACTGAAATTAAGCCCAAAGTTATTAATAAGTAATAAAACTCAATATTTTTGTCCCAACTCAATTTTTATGCAAATCTTATTATTTACTGTGTCTATATGATCAAAAGCATTTCTATATATTAATATGAAAAAAATAAAGAGAAAGAATAAAGAAAAGAAAAAGAGAGTAGAAAATAAAAGAGTGTAAAGCAGAAATAAAAAAATGTAAGAGAAAGCTATAAGAAGTATATACAATGGAATATTACTTACTGTTTATATTAATAGAGTTAAAAATAAAACATATTATTTACTATTATTTAGTTCTAATTATTATTAGTTAAAGCATGACAGATTATTTACAAACAAGCATAAGCAGTATAATCAAGAAAGTATAATTAGGAATAGCATTTGAAGAACAATCTTTTTACAAGGAATAAATATGTTATTATTCTATTAATCATATTTTCATTACTCTTCTCTCCCTGCCCTCCCCCACCCTTTACCCACTACATAATCTAAATAGAATGTCATTGTTTAAACAAAGAAAAGAAGAAAAGGAGAAAAAAGAGAAAAAAATGTATCAAATTACTGACCTTACTTCTCTTTTCAGAAAGAGAAACAAATTGAATAATAGCTTGTTATTAGTTCCTCAGATATTTTGACTGGTTATGAAACAAAACATTTCTTTGCACACAGAGAATAACTTTGATTAAATCTTTTTTCAGAATATTTGTGGCTTTCTGGAAATGCAGGAACTATATTTAAAAAGATTAATAATGAAGTAAAATGATGAGAGAAAAAAAAAAAAAAAAACATAGAACAAATCATTTGTTTTTTAGTCTCTTCTTTTCTGAAGTCTTCCACGAAGTTTCAGTTGCCAGTCTCTTTAATGAAGGACTAGCCCATTCCATTTCCTCTATTTTATCCAAAATCTTATTTTTTTTTGATAAACAGTAAAGCAGAGTCTAAGTCATCAAAAATTTTAGGACCATCAGGAAAGAAGATTTTTAGCTTGGCAGGAAACAGAAGGTATGTTTTAAACTGTGCTTTTTTAAGCTCCCTTATTAGTGGCAGAAAAACTTTTCTTTTAGCTATTACCAAGGAAGAATAGTCATTGTCAAAATGCACAGTTGTCTCATTAATCTTAACAGGAGCTTTAGCCCAAGCAGATTTAAGAACCATCTCTTTATCAAAAGATGATAGAAATCTAACTATAACTGATCTAGGATAGTTTTTGTTAGAGTTAGTATTAGCTATAGATCTATGTGCTCTTTTGATACCAAAAGAGAATGCTTCTGGTAAGTCTAAAGTTTTAGGGAGCCATGTTGTTAAAAAATAAGTAATACTGTTACCTTCAATATTTTCTGGCAGTCCAAAAATCCTAATGTTATTGCACCTAGATCTATTTTCCAGGTCATCCAGCTTTGTTTGTAAATGTGTATTTTGTTTCAGCAGAAACTCAATGTTGATTTCCTCTTCTTGGATTCTATTTTCCATGTCATTCACAGCTTCTTCTATAACTGTCATCTGGATCTTCTGTTGTTGCAGGTCTATATGTAACAAGTCTATTTGTTTTGTAGTTTTTTCTATGAAGGTATCTATTTTAGTATCCATTTTATCCATCTTAGCAGTAAGTTGCTGGATTATAGTTATCAGAGACTGAAGTTCTTTTTTGATGCTGGAGTCTTGAGAATTTGTCTTACTGGAACTCATTTCAGACTGATAAACTGACAGGAAAAATTCCAAAGTGATTTCTGACAGGAATATTGTTAAAATTTCCTTTCTTTTTTAGATATAGTTCAAGAACTATATAAAACAAACATATTTAGAAAGAAAATTACTTCAAAAATTAATTTTTTAAGTAATTAATTCCTGTCAGTGTAATGAAATTGGTGGAGCTGAAGAAATCTGCTGCTATCCTGTGTTCATCCGTGGCCACGCCCCAGGAGTATATAATTTGATGACAGCATGCCAGAGAATGGAAAATGTGTTGTTCAGTCCACATTCATTGGAGACAGTATAGAATGTCTATTGGTGTATTCCATTTATGTAGACCCTTGATTGGTATAATCATTTCAGGAAAGAAAGATGATGCATTTTAAAAATACAAGGTAGAAGGATAAGGGAGATAAAATATATGTTAATGTTGTTTTTTATTGTGAATAGCGTGATGGATTATTTGAAAAGCCTTTTAGAAGAACTGCAGAGCTTGGATTATCCTTAAACAGTGGCAATGTCGGGAAATGCTTCTAATAGATGTGTTACAGTTGCACTGATTGAATTCAAAAGTAAATGTGCTGTTATTTAAGTAGGACCTGCACATTTTCTACAAGCTAGAGAAATGGGCAAAACACAAGCAGCCCTTATTGCCAGTCAGTACCAATGTTTATATACGAAAACATCGGACTGCTCACAAGTAGCCTTCCTACAATAAAAATGCATATTATCTATACAGTTTAGTACATGGGCTATCTCTGAAAATGGTTAAAGGAAATATCACAAAAACTGTAGCAATGGTCAGGACACTGTTGTTATTCCTTCAGTATTATTTGATTCATACTGGTACTAATTAACCCACCAGCACTTGTGTGCTACTTTACACCAGTGAGACTCCAGAACTGCAGAGAAGGTGATGGCTTGGTGCCATATTTTACTTGCTTCAGTCTTTTATTTTTTTGATAAATATTATTTCACTGCCACATGAACATTAGAGATGCAGTTAGAAATGCGATCTAAGAAAACTTAATATTTAAATTTGAGGGACTGTTTGTGGCATAATAATAGGTGGGTGGAGTCAAGAGATATCTTAGTGATCAATAATATAAGACAGAAGAAAAAGGATAATAAACATCTGAAAATGTGTATTTTTGTACTCAAACTCTGTGAACTGTTCCCAAGTTTACTTGTACTAAAAACGAGAATAACTTGAAAAAGCTAAAAGTGAAAGGGGATCAAATGAATCAATTTAAAAAAATATATAGAAGATGTACAATGTTGTAGATTTCTTTTTCTGGAATGCATGTGTGCATTCTGGTCTATATGTATGTGCCTGTGTCAACATACATAGGAGTTGCTTCCTGCTTTATGATTGTATACTGTCTCTATCCCTTATTTTAGTTAGAACAGAAGCATAAAGATACAAGGCTTCTGAACTGACTAGAGAATGTCTACATTAAGTGGAATCGCAGTACAATCGGTGTATCTGTATGTTTCATAAACTTTTCACAGAACATTTTAACTTTGTATGGATAATCCACCTTAGTTTTATTCAAGTCTAGATAATTTGGATTTACTTGAATTTATTTACCTCTCAACTGTGAAATAAATACAAGTAACAGAAACTCCAGTGTCATTGCAGACTCTACATCAGCAATCATTTTATATTATAAGAATTTCATTACTTCATAAACTGTATCATACCGCTACAGGATATTTGCATTGACCACAGAATTCCAACATGTAATTCACAAGACAATTTGTGATCTAACAGCTGCAGATTGCAGGTACAAAGTCAGACGTTTTGAGTTTATTTGGCATTACTCCCTCTATTTTTCTCATTGTCACAGATTTAACCATTTTTACCATATAATTGTTTTAAACTTTCTTGCAGAAATAATTTTATACTCTGAAACAAATTACTGAACAAACTATAGGAGTTGTAAATTTGTATTTCGCACACACACACACACACACACACACACACACACACACACACACACACACACACACACACACACACTCACACACACACACACACACACACACACATCACTCTAATTCTACCATAAGCAGGATGTAATTTTATACAGTTAAAGTTTGACAGGATAACAAAAAGTTCCTATTTTACTTCAAAAAGGGCATGCGACACCGATCTAAGTAATAAAAGTGCTGATGTGTGTGTTCATGCCATTTGAGAATACTTTTTAAATGGGACACAATAAATCATAAATGCACATTTCTTTGCTCTGGTATAACATGTTTATTAATTTATATTGAGAAATATACATCAAACAGTAAAAGAAATAGCTTAACTGCGAAGTTGCCATCTCCATATTGATGAAGCAGAAAGAAATTAAAAAAGGTTCTCTAGGATATTGTTGGCAAAATGTAAGAGGAAAACCGTAGAAAAGCCAGAGAGTACACCTGCAATACTAGGCTACAACTCTTATCACACTTTTCGGCCACCAAATCAGGACCGAAACACTAAAGGTGGAGGAGTGTCCATATTTACCAAGGATATTCACACCAGCATGCTAGTTGCCCAACACAATGCATCTGAATTTCTCTGGGTGCAACTAATACTAGGTAAGACTGCAACCCAAATTGTAGCTTACTACAGATTCCCCACCATGCCCCAAGATTCTCACTACACATTTCTAAACATACTGGAAAATATTAAGATACAACCAAACACCCTAAAACAGGGTGATTTCAACTACCCTGCCATTAACAGGGAAAACTACTCGTTTACCAACACCTTTGCCCAATGGTTCCTGGAATTCATAAATTCCACTGCCCTGGATCAGCTAAGCCATACTCCCACCAGGGGCTCCAATATCCTAGACCTGGTCATTACCAACATGGGAAATCAATCCTCCACACCTATGGTCACCCCCTCGTTGGTCAGGTCTGAACAAAAGCTAATCACCCTTGACATCCATATCCCTCCCCCACCCCCAGTAGGAAACCTCCATAAAAAACTTCTTCAAAGTCAACTTCATGTTACTCAAGTCAGAAGTAACAAACTTCATGACACCCATGAGGATGGGAACTGAAAGTTCGACTGCTGACTCCTACACTAAGGCACTGTACAAGCACATCCACTCGTGCATGAATCGTGCCATTGAAAATAGAACCAAGATGCTCTCTTCCAAAAAAAAGGAAGCCAATCTGGTGGTCCCCTGCCATAAACAGACTTTACAACAAAAGGAAGAAACTGTTGCAGAAAAGAGGAAAATCCCTAGATGCAAAAAACTTCCTTACCAGCCTCAGTAAGAAGCTGAGATCTCTCATAAAATCCTCCAAAGCTAGATGCAAAAATAAAATTGCCAAAGATTCCAAAGACAACCACAAGGCATTCTATAGCTATGTCAAGAATCTAAATGGCAATGCTCAGATCTGCTCTGAGCTACAACAAAATGGCATTAAATATACTGATCCCAAGGATATTGCCAATATCCTGGCAGATTGATTCAGTGCCAACTTCACCCCACTCTCACCCCCTAAAGGGCCCATCTCAATACCAAAATATTGTCAAATTCCAGTAATAATGGCCACACAGGTAAAAAATGCACTCTCCAAAGCTAAGAATACAGCATCCAAGGGACCAGACGACACCCCAGGCTGTGTACTACATGAACTACAAAATGAACTGACACCTCACCAAAGTGTTATGTTTGATCATAGCCTCACCTCAGGCTTCGTGCTCACTGAGTGGTGCACAGCTGCACTTATCCCACTCCACAAGGGGGGGATCCACCTTGGATCCTCGGAACTACTGCCCCATCAGTCTGACTAGCCTAATATGCAAGGCCATGGAACGTATTATCATGGAACTTATAAACAAAGACATTAGCAACCTTCAAACACTGGACCCAACCCAGTTTGGGTTCATGAAGGGCCGATCTTGTCTCCTGAACCTGACTGACTTCTTCTAATCAGTCTCCAGAGCTCTGGACAAAGGTAAGGCAGTCCGCACAGCCTATCTGGACCTCACCAAGGCCTTCGGCACCACCCGCCACTCTGGAATCATAGATTAACTTACTAAACTGGAGATTAATCCCTATGTCAATCGATGGGTTCCCAACTGGCTTACTGACAGAGCCCACACTGTAAAAGTAGCTGACTCCAAATCCAGCTCCAGACAAGTGACAAGTGGAGTACCTCAGGGTTCAGTCCTGGGACTGCTCTTGTTTGGTATCTACTTCTCCAAAGTACAGGACAACACCAAGGGACTCTGGCTAACAAAGTTCGCAGATGACTGAAAACTGGGAGCCATTACTGAATCCCCAAATGATGTGGATATTCTACAAAAGGGCCTTACAGAAACAGATGCTTGGTGCTAGAGCCATGGGCTCAGGCTCAGTGCCAAGAAATGTATAGTTATCCCCTTTGGGAAAAAACATGTACCCGTGAATTACCACATAAGTGACAGTACACTAAACATCGAAAGTGTGATTAGAGACTTAGGGACACAGGTGGACAGTGGTCTCACCTTCGATAACCACATCGCCAAAACAGTCAGGAATTCCTTCTATGTGGCACACCTCATCACTAAGGGCTTTTCATCCAGAAAAAATGAGGTCATTGTCCTACTGTACTCATCCCTCATTAGACCCATTATAAAATACAATGCCCCATTTGGTATGTACCTCTCAAGACATCTGCAACAACTGGAAAGGCCACAGAAATACCTCACTAAAAGAATCACAGACCTAAAGCAGATGCCCTATGCTGACCATCTAAAAAAAACTCCAGCTATACTGTGTCACATATCATTAACTCAGAGGTGATCTCTGCTTAACATACAAGGCCATGTCAAACCCAGAGCTGTTGGACATGCTACACTTAAAGAAATCCCAATCCCTCAGAGCCACACACTTCAGGGATGTAAACCTTGTCGTCACAATGAGCAAAACATGCTGGAGGGATAGGTTCCTGGCTCAGAGACTCCCCAGACTCTTGAATAGACTGCCCATACATGTCAAGCAGAGTGGATCTTTGGCCCTCTTCAAAGGGAACCATGACGATTGGATGGGAGATAGGAAATTCACCCTGGGGATCACATCAGTCACCCTGCTAGACAAGGGTCCAGGGAAGTAAATATTGTGGGAAGAAATAGCCAGTGAATTGTTATAGCTAGGCTTGTATAGGCCCAAGTGCCAATAGCCTAGTACCAACCTATGAACCTATGAACCATATCCTGACAAAGACAGAATAGCTGGTTGCCTAAAATACTATTGATAAAAACAACTCCAAATGCATATAATGAATGAATAACAAATTAATGTAATAAAGAAAGATACCTGAAACCATTGTGTTCTTAAAAAGCATATGCAGTTTGACTTAGTGGCTCAAACAACTGACTCTAGTAATTATACAAGATTTTTAATAAAAGGATATGCAGATGTTTCCAATGCAATGATTAAAAAACTATTAATCACAGAAGCTTATTAATGACCAAATATTGCAGTAACCAACAAACAATAAATTCAAATATACAGTACAAAAAACACAGATGGGAGGATTCAGAATGAACCATAATGTGATCATGTTGCAATAAATAGAGAGATATGAATTATGTGATGCCACCCTATGCAAAAGACATAACATAGTGTGCAGCTGCCCTTTATAGTATGGTAAAATGAAGACATGTTTTTATGAAAATGAAATGCACCACACAAATGGGTAAACCATGCTATGGCAGGCCACATTACCTTGCTCCACCAGCATGCATGCAGCATGCTTGCCACAAAGCACACCCATACATGCATTAAGGTGCTGCAGCTGAGAAAGGCAAGGGTTGTACAGCAAAGTGCCAACTGTGTTTATTTTATAAATACAAAGAAAACTGGGTAATAGGGCAGTCAGAAATGGGGAAGAGCAAAAAGAGGAATATGCAGAAGGGCAATGGGAAGGGAAGAGGCGCATAGGGTTAGAAAATGAACTTCTTTGAGAGGGTCAAGTGCCTTTTTTTAGTTTTGGAGGAGAAGAGAGAGGAAAGGGGATGATGCAGGTAGGATGGAGGGTAGAGGGATTACAGCAGGATCAGACACACACAAATGGAAAACATGGGCCACGACTAAAAGGTGGATAAGAAAGGAGATAGGAGGAAAGACAGGAGGTGGATAAGTAGTGATTGAGAGAAATGTGCAACAAACAGGGGAAAGTAAGTGTGGAGAACATTATGCTAGGGCATAAGGTGGGGGCAAGAAATGCCCGCCAAGCTGTCTCAATGTGAAATCTATCTGAAAGTCAGTTACCTCTTCAACTGACATTATGCATAGGACCAGTCATTGGTGTCCTGGATTAGGGCCAAGCAACTATATGTCTCTGCCAGTCACATGAGGATATAGTCTGGGTTACCAATCCCTATCTAAAGCTGATGGCTCACTGCAGTCCTTACCAGCCTCTGCTCCTCTACATCTCCCAACAGGTGTCCCAAAGGGACCCTCTAGTGCCTCCTATTGCCATTCTCCACAGATTTCTAATGATCCTATGCCCCACACTGTAAAAGAAGTAGCAGGAGCCAACAGCCAGCCCTGTAGTTCACCTCCATTGTGATAACTATCATAAGCCTGGAGAGCAGCTGACCAGGAAACTGTTAGGGACCCAGAAGTTGGCGCTCAGGCCAGTGCAGGCCATAGTGGGTGCTGCCACACCACATCCTACTCCTCAGATGAAACTACAGAATATGTAAACATAAATATATAGTAACAAAGCAAAAAAAGAAAAAAAAATCATAATAATAACAATAATAATAATAATAATAATAATAATAATAATAATAATAATATGAAGAAGATCACAAGCAGCAAGGGGACATGAAAAGAATAATAATATGATGTGGGACACTTTTGTATGACAGACCCTGAAGAT
Organism: Protopterus annectens; assembly: GCF_019279795.1. Classification (NCBI taxonomy): domain Eukaryota; kingdom Metazoa; phylum Chordata; order Ceratodontiformes; family Protopteridae; genus Protopterus; species Protopterus annectens. Next base: position 1,424,014,256 of record NC_056732.1, read on the forward strand.
GACAGATGAAAAACGGATTTAGTAGAGGAGTGGTGATGTAAATGCCTGGATACTCCTATAATAAAATGGGGGAATAATACTTGGGTATATTACTTGATGTGCCCATATCACTGCTGGGTAGGACAGTGGCACAGGTTCTGGATGGCTGTCTGTAAAGCAGGCAATAAGGCAAGTGAGAAATAAATGAATTCTTCAAATGAAATGTACATCCTTGTGGAATACAAATATGTTGAGATATCATACATAAAATGCCAAGTGCTGGCACATGTGACAGAGGTTTGCATAATGCCTTAAAACAGCAATAGGAATTGGCACTAGACATATAGTCCCTGTCATATTACCACATCTGAAAAATGTAAAAGCAAAGTGTTGGGCTACGCAACTGCATGATAGCTGTCATGTTTATGATATGCCACAAATGCACAGGACAATGATTAGAAAGTGGCACAAGTATAAATGAATTACAAAATGGTAGTCTGACAAGGACAGTGAATATCTCTATGATGTCAATGCCAGAAGTGTGATGCACTCAGCAAGAAATTGCTGAAGTACTATAGAGGAGAAATACAGCCTAACTGTAGTGGAGCACAAAAGGTCAGCATATTTGGTAGCAATGTCAGGAATAACTGTCAGAAGTAAAGTCCGTAGACCCCTTTTAGTCTATGATGCCATCGCAAATGGCCATGGATACCTTCACACCTAAGCATGGCTTTTGCCATAGACATGACACTTTTCTTCTTGCTCGGCTGTATGTATGCCCCGCAGGACAGACTCATCTAGGTCACAGACTGCTACATCATTACGGTCACCTAATGGAGATAAACCTGCAGCAGAGCTCTGTAGCCAGCTTCAGAGATGTGGCTTCTGCAGCTGTCTACAAACACATTTAAAACATTTCACTCACACAAGCAGTGAACACATATATAAGGGTTAAATTCTGTAAACAGAAATGGAAAATGGGGCTGTTATGCTAAGCAGTTGAAATGGAGATATGCAGGTCTGGCAGCAATACAGTACACATATCCAGATATCTGGAGAGTCTGGCCTGCATTCTCTGGCAAGATGTCTTGGACTCCTCAATTTCCTATCAAGATGCAAAACAAAAAATACAGTAATGAGTAAAACATGGTAGGTTCATGGGTATATATTAAGGTAATGACCACCAGAGCCTTTATAATCCTAGCCATACAACCCAGTTGTAGCCCAATGTATCATGTGCATTTATTAGGAGGAGTTATGCTAGTTAGGAAGCTTCTAGAGGTTATGCTGGAGGGGTATGTTAGTTTGGGCATTACTGTCTGCTTCTGTTTATCAGAGACATGGGGGCCAGATCTGGGGTGAATTTCTGACTTAAGTCACAAAATTAGTATTACTGCACGGTAGCTATATACGAAACCAACACTATTCATGCCAAAATCCTTTATTGCAAAGCTTTCGGGTCTACACCCTTCATCAGTACATAAAGAATTTTGGCGTGAATACTGAATTTCTGACTTCCCATTCATTAGTCCAGGTTATGCTTAAATAGGGTTAGGGATGGACTCTGCTTCACATGGATGAGGAACCTATTTCATAGCATGGGGAACCTCTGAGACATATATCTGTCTCACCAGCATTTATAAGTTCATAGCTATGTACTAGGATAATGGCCCTGGAACCTTTACAAGCCTAGCCTATAGGATTACCCTGGCATCGTGCCACCTGACCATAGTTCCCAGTGCCTCTGTCAAGTAGAGCCACTGGAGTGATCCCCTGGCTGAATTTTCTATTTCCCAGCCACTCATCAAGATTTCTCCTGAAGTGGGTCAGCGAGGTGCTCTGCTTGACATGTATGGGAAGTCTGTTCCATAGCATGGGCAGTCTCTGGGTTATGAACCTGTCCCTCCAGCATGTTTGTTGATTGTGGTAATAAGGTTGAGGTGTCTGGAGTGTGTGGTGCATAGTGTTTGGGATTTCTTTAGATGTAACATTTCTAACAGAGCTGGGTCAGACATGGCTTTGTAAGTCAAGCAGAGATCACCTCTAAGTAGGTGATATGAGACAGAGAATAGTTGCAGTTTTTTGAGTCTGTCCATATTGGGCAAGTGTTTAAGGCCTAGGATCCTCTTTGTGAGGTACTTTTGAGGCCTCTCCAGTTGTTGCAGGTGTCTAATGAGGTATATGCCAAGTAGGGCATTGTACTCGATGACTGGCCTAATGAGCTGAGAGTAGAGGGAGACAATATGACCTCTTTCTTCCTGGATGCAAAACTATTAGTAATGAGATATGCCACATAGAAGGACTTTCTGACCACACTGGCAATGTGGTGGTCAAGAAAAGGGTTGCTGTCAACAACTTGTGTTACCCGATCTCTTATAATGCCTTCTGTGTTCAGTGGACTACCATTGATGTGGTAATTCATGGGAACCAAGTTTTTCCCAAAGGGGAAGATGACACATTTTTTGGCATTGAGCCATGGTTCTGACATGAGTCGTTGGTCTCAGTGAGGCCTTTCTCCAACTTGCAATCGTCTGTGAATTTTGTCAGCCAGAGCGCCTTCGTGTTGGCCTGGACTTCAGAGAAGTATATACCAAACAGCAGAAGACCTAGAACCGAATCCTATGGGACTCCACTTGTGACTGGTTGACAGTCTGACTTGAAGTCAGCTACTATCACACTGTGGGTTCCATCTGTGAGCCAGTTTGCAACCCACCTAGTGATATAGGGGTTGATGCCTAGTTTAGTGAGATTTTCTATGATTTCTGAGTGGGGAATGGTATCAAAGACCTTGGATATATCAAGGTAGGCTGAATGAACCACCTTGCCTTCAACCACAGCTCTGGTGACTGACTCAAAGAAATCGATCAGGTTGAGCAGGCATGATCTACCCTTCACAAAACCAAACTGTGTGGGATCCAGAGTTTGGAGATTCCCTATATCCTTGTTTATTAGGTCCATGATGATACATTCCATAGCTTTGCATATCAGACTCATCAGGCCAATGGGGTGATAGTTCCCAAGGTCTGTAGTCAGTCCTCCTTTGTGGAGAGGGATGACTGTGGCAGTGCACCATTTTGTAGGGACAAAGTCTGAGGTGAGACTATGATTGAGCAGGGCACACAGGTGAGGTGCCAGTTCACTCTGTAGTTCATGTATAACACAGCCAGGGATATTGTCAAGTCCCACAGAACCTGTATTCTTTGCATTGGGCAGTGCTGTTTTAACCTGTGCAGCAGTAATACTGGGTGCCTGGAAATCTACTGGTATTTTAATTGGTCCTTTGAGGGGGAGGGGTAAAGTTGGCACTGAATCTGTCAGCCAGTATATTGGCAATATCTGTTGGCTCAGTATAGGAGGTACCATTATGCAGTAGCTCAGAACAAATCTGGGTATTGCCGTGGAGATTCCTTAGATAACTATAGAAGGCCTTGTGGTTGTCTTTACTATCTGCTGCAATTCTGTTTTCATAGCTAGCTTTAGAGGATTTGTTGAGGGATCTCAACATTTTGATGAGGCTGATAAGGGATTTTTTCCAGCCTTGGGACTTCACCTTATTCTGCATCAGTTTCCTCCTTCTGTTGTATTGTTTGTTTATGGGAGGAGACCACCAGATTGGCTTGCTTTTTTGGAGGAGAGTGTCTTGGTTCTATTGGGTATGGTGAGATCCAGGCATTTGTGTACGTGTTCATACAGTGCATTGGTGTATGATTCGGTGGTCATGCAACAATTCTCTATTTGCATGGGTACCATGAAATTAGCCACTTGTGTCTTTAGGAGCCCAAAGTTAGCGTTGGAGGTGTTTTTCTTATTTATTTATTATTTATGTCACAAGCAAAACTTAAATCCATGGATCTAGTGGTTCTAATCTTGTTTGTTTTGTAGATGTCCAAAAGATTCATCAGAGATGGATCCGTGGATGCCTTGAGGCCAAGCATTGATCACCTCTCAGAAACCTGTAAGAGAAAGAGTAAAGAGATAGGGCTTTAAGGTCAAATATATAGGACAATGTGTTGATGGGTGTTCCAACTGTTGCAAATGTCTGGTCAGGTACATGCTGAAGAGGGCATTATACTCAGGGATGGGTCTGATAAGAGCCAAATAATGTGGCACTGTGACTTCCTTGGATCTGGATGGCATGCCCTTTCTTAATCGTTAGGTGATATATAATGATGATGTTCATGTTGCACTGTTGCAGTCATTACATTTGGGTATCAGCTGGCAGGTTGCCCTCAGTCGGCCTGATTAACAAAGTCTTGGGTCCTGCGTCGGTTGCTGTCCCTTCTTCCATGACGTCAGGTGGTCAGGGGTATAAAACATGCAGCCGATGCCATTTTCATCAGTCTTTCTTGCTGCGTGGTGCCCGAAGCAGAAGCAGATCGCAAGTGCTGGTCGGCCGACTCCTGAAATTTTCGTTTTCGAGTTTCAGAACTGAAGTCTTCAATCTAAAGCTAAGTACCCTGTTGGGGAAGCTTTTTCTTGCTCTTTACCGATGTCAGTAAAGGTTAATAATTGTATTACTTGTGGGAAGCAAATACCTCATAAGGATTCTCATTTGTGCTGTATTCCTTGCCTAGTCCCTGACCACAATGTGACTTGCTGTCGGTTTTGTGCTAAATTTAATCAGCACACTATTAAGCATCGGTATATTTTTGCATCTAAATATTTTGGCTCAAGATTTAACTATCCAAAAATGTCATTGGTTAGCAATCCGACTACCGGAATACACAAACAATGCAAAGAAAAAGACAGAGACAGACCGCCAAGGTCCAAAACCGACGACAAAGCTTTTCCTAAGCCAGTCTCTGGTTTGCCAGTACTCAGTGAGGTGCTTTCGCAGCCCCTGATATCCGCTACTTTTGATTCGCAGACCTCTACTGAGACCCATTCAGAGTCCGGTATGCTGCGAGACACTTTAAGTATTGAACCCGTGGATGTCTCTACCTTAGATGGGTCCGGAGCCGCTGAGCAGGCACCGGCTTCTGAGGGTGTTTTCAGGCCTAAAGATTTGTATAGTAAACAACACCATCTTCAAAACCTAGGCCAAAATCAACTTCTATGTCTAAAAAACTGATGCTTGGGCCATGTGCACAGGCCCCTATGCCTAAAAAACAAATGATCAAAATGGCTGAGGATTTAATTACCTTGGTTAGGGGTTCCCATCCCCCTCCTGTTAAGAGGGCTAGGCAGGGCACTGACTATGAATCATCAGATCAGGATTCTATTTCTTCTGGTTCCTCTTCTGATCAGGAATTATCTATTCCACCTTATGAGGACTTTGATGCAGAAGATTCCATCCCTTCTGCTTCTCCTCCCAAGGATGTTTCTTTTGGAGAAACTTTGCATACCTTAAGGGAACACTTTCACTGGGAGAGTCAGGATTTCTCAGAATCTAAAAAGAGGCTTAGGGATTTCCTTCTTCTTCCTCAGCATAGGCCTTTGGCTATACCTCCTGTTCTAGACATTGTTGATGATGTTTTCTCAGAATCCAGCATGACTCCTGATTCCCTGCCTCCGGCTCTTAGTAAGCTAGACAGATATTACAGAGTTCCTGACTCCCACAAATTCCTTTTTAAAAACCCTACTGCTGACCCTGAAACTATTTCTCAGGATCCCAAGGGCATTAAGGCTTCTACTGCTAAAAATCCCACCACTTCTGATACAGACTCCAGGGCGCTGGATAGATGGGGTAAGAAAGTTTACACGTCAGCAACCTTGGCAATCAGGGCTTTAAACTGTCAAGCTCATATGCTTAAATATCAGCAGCATGTCATGGGCTTACTTAAACAGAAAATTATGTTGATTTCTGACTGTGTAGGAAATAAAGAGTTGCAGGATTTATTGCATTCAGCTGAACAAGTTGTAAAGCATACTTTGCAATGTGGTTTTGATTCCTTGGAGGCCTCTTGCAGGGCTTCTGTAAAGGGAGCTGTGATAAGAAGACATGCTTGGCTCAAGGAACAAAATCTTACTGATCATGTTAAAGCAAAATTGTTGGATGCTCCTTTAAAACAGGATAGTCTATTTGGTAATAAGGCAGAAGAAGTTTTGAAAAAGATGGAAGATAAAGCTAAATCTATGCAAACTGTAAAATATTTCCTACAAGTGCAGACGCCAAGGTTCAGTGGGCATTGGCCTACTAAGAATTGGTCTTTTCCAGTACCCACCAGAGCTGCTTAGGTCAAATCCAGACACTCCAATGGTTCCAGGTTTCAGTCACAAGGAACTTACAGAACAAAACAATGGGGTGCCTCCACCTCCAAATCTGGAAGTAACAAGGCACCTCCCTACGGTAAACAGTCTCAATGGCTTTCCTCTGCCATCACCCAGCACTTATCTTTTGGCAGCCCCTTTGGGGGGAAAACTGGCACTTCATGCACAAAATTGGCATCTAATTACCCAGGACAAGTGGGTTTTAAATATAGTATCCCAGGGATACAGATTTCATTTCCACACGTTGCCAATCCCAAACGGATGGCCAGATCTGCTTCCAAATCAGTGGGCAGAGGCCCAGAAACAAGTTATGTCCCTCATGAATATGGGGGCAATTCAGCCAGTACCAGAAAAGGAAAAGGGACAAGGTTTTTATTCAAGACTTTTCCTTGTACCCAGAAAAGACAAATCATGGTGTCCAATTCTGGACTTATCCATTCTAAATACATTTCTGGACATTCCAAAATTCAAGATGCTGACTCTACAACAGTTACTGCCTATGCTAGGCAAGGATGCCTGGTTGGTAACTCTACACTTAAAAGAGGCTTACCTGCATATCCCAATCAGGGAATCTTGCAGAAGATACCTCCGCTTTAAAGCAGGCTATTTGCATTACCAGTTCTCTGCACTGCCCTTTGGCTTATCTACTGTGACCAGGGCCTTCACAAAGTGCCTAGCACCTGTAATTGCATTTTGCAGACAAAGAAACATTCAAATTTATCCTTACCTGGATGATTGTCTAATTCAGGCAGGAAACAAGGGCACTCTTTTACAGCATCTGGCATTTGTAAAGAGGCTTCTAACTTGCCTAGGGTACACCATAAATGAAAAGAAATCACAACTGATACCCTCTCATATAATTACATTCCTGGGTGCAAGCTTGAATACAACTGCCCAGATGGCTTACCTCATGCTAGAAAAACAAATTCAATTGATGACTTACTTCAAACAAGTGGCCACAAAAACCCAGCTATCTGCGACAAATTCTGTAGGCCTTGGGGTTCATGGCTTCCTGCATTCTACTAATTCCATATGCAAGACTGCATATGAGGAAACTTCAATGGTACCTAAAAAGCTTATGGAGTCAACATTGTCACAGCCTGGAAACAATGATTCCTATCATTCCTTGCCTGCAGCAACAGTTCCTATGGTGGGCAGAGGCCTGTTCCCAAAACAAGGGAGTGTCATTCATTCCACCCCCTGCCACCCAAACCCTAACTACAGACGCATCAGATTATGCTTGGGGGGGGGGGCGCATCTGGCAGGGAGATGCGTTCAGGCTGAATGGAGCCCAATTCAAATGCACCTGCATATCAACCAGAAAGAGATGCTAGCTGTTCAGAATGCTCTGACAGCCTTCAAGGACATCCTTCATCCAGGACAACTACTGATAAAGACGGACAACACCACAGTCATGTGGTACATAAACAAGCATGGGGGGCACCCATCCCTACCCCCTTTGCAGACTAGCCTTGGCTTTGTGGAACACGGCCTTGACTTACCAAATACATCTACAAGCTCAATTCCTGCCAGGAAAGCAAAATACTCTGGCAGACGAACTAAGCAGAAATCTTATGGACTGACATGAATGGAAACTGGATCCACAAATCTTCAGCATGTTGACACACAAATGGGGGAGCCCAGACATAGATCTTTTTCCCTCACCCCAAAACTATCAGTTAGACAAATTCTGCACAAGAATTTATCACAAAAAAGCTTGGAAAGTGGATGCTCTATCCTTCAGCTGTAAAAACCTATCAGTCTATGCCTTTCCACCTCTTCCTCTGCTCTCCAAGGTCTTACTAAAAGTCAGACAGGAAAAAACAAAAATGATTCTGATTGCTCCAGACTGGCCTCACCAGCACTAGTACCTGCTCCTATGCAATATGTCACACCTTCCTCCGTGGTACCTGCCTCAGACACCTTATCTACTTGTCTCAGCAGAACTATGAAATTCTGCACACTCAGCTCCAAACTCTGAATCTTGCAGCATGGCTAATTAACTAATTTCACCAGTTACATCTCTCAGCAAACCTGTGATGGATGTCATTTTGGAGGCTAGAAGGCCTAGTACTAGAAAATCTTATGTTGGTAAATGGAAAAGATTATGTGCCTGGAACCAAGCACAAGGAATAAACACAGAAATGCCCAATATTCCTCAGATTCTGCAATATTTAACTGAGATGCTTCACAAAGGCCTATCTTTTTCTTCCATAACAATCCATGCCTCTGTCATTTCAGCTCATTACAACACAGAGCCTCCCATCTTTTCTCATTCCCTGCGAAAGCAGTACCTCAGAAGGGCCAAAAATTTGAGACCTCCCAGGAGAGCACCAACTCCTGCATGGGACCTCAATTTTGTGTTGGAAAAACTCATGCTACCTCCTTTTGAACCAGCTGCTACTGCAGACATAAAATTTTACTCTTGGAAGACAGCTTTTCTTTTAGCAGTCACTTCAGCTAGAAGGATTTCAGAACTACAGGCTCTCATGGCAGTGGAGCCTTTTATCATCTTTTACCTGGACAGGGTGGCTCTCAGAACCAATCCATCCTTTATGCCTAAAGTGGTATCTAGTGTGGCTCTTAATCAGACCATTCATCTGCCAACCTTTTTGCCAAACCCACAGAACAAGGGTGAGAGGATTCTGCATTCATTGGATGTACACAGACAACTAAGATTCCACTTAAACAGGACAAAATCTCTAAGAAAATCTGAGCAATTACTGGTGGCATTTGCTGCAGGGGCAGAGGGAAAGGCTATTTCAATGCAGACTATTTCAAAATGGATAAGCCATTGTATTTGTTTCTGCTACATGCACCATGGTAAATCTGTCCCCAAGGGGATCAGATCCCATTCCACCAGGGCCACATCTATTTCTGCAACCTTTCTCAGAGGGGTTCCTACCAAAGACATTCTAGAAGCTGCTAACTGGAGCTCAGTTCATACATTCACCAAACATTACCATTTACCTCTCTTCTCTAAATCCAGAGCAGGCTTTGCCACTGCTGTCCTGAAGGGCCTTATAGCTGCTCCTAATGCTGTATAATTCCATCCTCCCAACCATAGCTTTGGGATTCTACCCAAATGTAATGACTGCAACAGTGAAACTCGAAGAACATAGTACAGTTGTGTACACTTACCATAAATGTAAATGTTCAAGTGTATTCACTGTTGCAGTCCTGGTTACCCACCTACCAGCCCCCTGTTTTTCTCTTGCTATACCTCTTCTTTCTTTTGCTGTGCTCAACAGCTTTTTTGGTGTATTTGCTTTTATTTGGAGGTATTTTTTTTGTGTTTTAAATTACATTCATATATATATATATATATATATATATATATATATATATATATATATATTTTTTTTTTTTATTTTTTTTTTTTTGCTCCCCATTTGGGGGGCACCTGACATCTGGGGCAAGAAAAACTGATGAAAATGGCGTCGGCTGCATGTTTTATACCCCTGACAACCTGACATCATGGAAGAAGGGACAGCAACTGATGCAGGACCCAAGACTTTGTTAATCAGGCCGACTGAGGTCAACCTGCCAGCAGATTACCCAAATGTAATGACTGCAACAGTGAATACACTCAAACATCTACATTTATGGTAAGTGTACACAACTGTACTTTCTTACTATCTTGGTCACATGTTGGTCAAAGGCCAGATTATTGTCTACATATGCTTCCAGTTCCCTGACTACAGGGTCAACCATTAGGGATGTTTTATCTATGGAGCAATTATCTTGGAAGGCAGTTTTCCCAAAAGACACTATAATGAAAATAAAACAAAATGAAATAAAAATTTCTTGGGACTGAGTTTTAATCCAATTGTTAGGCACCAGTCATTTGTCTGTATTAATTCCTCTTGTAAGATGTTTGTGTTATAGGGGAATCTATGATATCTCTCAGGTTGCAGTAATATGCAAGCTTGGTCAGCTAAAGGGACATGACATTAGCTTTCACCTCTGTGAAGTAGATGTCAAATAATGGTGGTCCCAGTTTGGAGCACTATGCTACCTTGAGGTACCCTGCACATAACTATGTACCTCAAAAATAGACTACAGTTGGACAGTAAGGCCTACTGTAATATGACAAAGCATTTAGTTATATTCAGTATAGTAGTCAGGTTGCCTCTCCTTAAGATCTTCTTCTTTGTGGCAGGGAAGGTCATAGTTTTGTCTCTTGACATCAGTGCAACATTGCTGAGACTACTCACTAGAATCTGTGAAGCCTGTGCTATCACTCTCTCTCTTCTGGTGAGTTCCAGGTATGTGCTTTGAACTAGGGATCCTTATACAGTATATGTGTCCCCCAGTAGATGCTTCTGGTAGTACATGTGCAATGAGTGAAGAAAAAAATATTGATATCCTGTTGTACCATGTAGGAGGTTTGCTATAGTCATGTTTTGCAGAAGGCATTGTCAGGTTGAGTCTAGAAGTGAAAATGATAGCTAAACTGTGATGGCGCATATAGCATAAATCATGTGACACACACCAATGGGCACCATGTCAATGCTAGGCAGCATAAAGGATATGTATAGCAGCATGGCCACAACTGACTTACATGGACATGGGGTGAGAGGAGGTGAGCTAAGCATGACGCATTGCTCTGCAACCTAATGCACAATCAGTCACCATAGCAGTGCACTACAACCCTAAAGCCCTGTGGGACATCACATATGTATGGGCCAGTTGTCCCGTTCTTAAAAACCACAAAAATGCCAGGGATTATGAACACACATGGCCATACAATCGACTACCAGGCATGTGCACTGGTAGGCATGCACCTATAGAACAACATAGAGAAGATTTTGCTCTGCTTTATACATGTAGTTCAAAAGCAGTTGTGAAAAATTACTTCATTAGCGTAACAGTAGTGCTATATAACAGCCAACAGAACTGACTGCAAGTTCTGTGTTAATGAGGCACAGGCTATCAACTGGCAGGGATACAGAAATAATATCTCTACAGCATAGGAGGTGTGCAACAGCAACCTGATTATGCAGGGACTGAAATTGCTGAGGGGATGACAGCAAAAACTGTACAGGTTATGACTGTCTGCTGTCCACCTGTGATCTTCACAAAACCAAAGATTACTGGACTGGCCATCTTGGATGGCAAAAATTAATTGGAAGATGTTTGAGAAGGAATGCACTATGTAGTAGAAGTCCGGCTGATATGCAGAGGGAATGGAGGTTTCACTCTAGGTACATGGATCAAACTGTAGAAGTGAGCAAGTGGGATAGAATTTAGTATTGCTTGTGGTCACAGTCCTGTATAAGTGCATCACAGCCTGCACGTTCACCATGAGCTCTTTTTGTGCTGACACTGTGGGAGGTGGCCTGTGATAACAGGAGCTCCATTTGTTATGACAGCAGACACTGTAGACTGTTATTGCAGACAGGAGATGCATTACTGTTTGGGCATTGGCCAAAGGTGCATGTTCATGTATATCAATATTCTTTTGGCACCAATTAGAGACAGAGGCTGGAGAAGTTCACCACTGCAGACCAAAGGTATGCCTATATGCCCTGTGATCTAATGGCACAAGGATGGTTCACAAAGTCTTAAAGGAGTAGATGTTGGATGACTTGGTGAGTAGAGTAAATGTCATAGGTGAACATAATAAGACCAGAACACAGGTCCACTACAGGGTCACAGGTGTAATACACTATTCCTGCAGAAAAGTACAGGCCAATCCCAGGCAAAGAATTGGGATTGGAGGAGAACCAAATTCACAGAGAGAGAGAGAGTAAAAGTTTAGAGAATACCAACAGGTATAAATAGGTATAGCATAGTATATTATAGAGAGGTTTTTAAAATGCAACATTATAAAATTTGCAATTGAAAAAGCATTGTAGTACACAATATAACAACATGGAAAGCATTATAGTATCCAACGTTGAAGTACTTATGTACACCTACTTGTAACTCTATATTATTGCCTGATGGATATGTAGATAGGCTAAATAACAGGAATTTTATGTTGGGGAAGTTGGTTATACCCAAAAGGAGGTAGGTTGTAGAGGGATTATTTTATGTTGCAAGAGATCTGGCATGGGCTTCTGTTAGCTTTGTTCAGGTGAGTGTATTTCTGGTATGGAATGTGAGCATGTGAGTAGTGTGAGCCGGCAGTTCCTTGTTTAAGATTGGGGGGAAGAGATTATCATAGTTTGTTGCCAATAACAGAGAAGCAGTACTCTATGGTGATAGGCAGTTGCTAGGAGAGAATACTGGTACTGTGACTCATAAGGTTGTAAAAAAGGAAGAGGAAGTACTTGTTTAACTGTTATTTATGGGGACATTTAGTTTGGAAGAAGTTTGTATATTTGCAAGGCTAGACAGAGTTCATGTCTGTGCATGACCAGAAGCCATTTTTTGCTAGTGTTTTGAAGAGGTGTTTGCGTTCAGGTGAGAGTGTTATGAATTTACTGATGCTGATTTACATTGTTTTGATGCTCTGGATTTTCTTTTTGATAAGAAGACTATTAAGGGAAGGCATTATACTAGCTGGGATAAAAGTATCCTTCTGCCCAAAACTGTTCTGGTTGTTTTGGATGGAAGTGATTTTGTTAACCTAGAATGGTTGCTTATTGCCATTCTCTAATCTAGCACCCCTTAACTCTATGCTAAAAAGCCAAAAAAATAAAAAAAGTCTCTTCTCTGATCTCATTCTGATCCTTCTGGCTTGCTACAACAACACACAAAACATTGAAATGAGGACTTCAGCAGTAAATGAAACAATAAATCAGTATCAGAGTTCATTTCCATACTGTTATTCAGAAATGAATGCTTGTTTTTTTATATCTGATTAGCATCTGCCTTCTAACACCTTTCTCTTGGGGTGGCTGCCCACTTTGTCCTACCCTACTAAATGGAGAAAGATTAAGGAGGGGTTGGAGAAGTCTGTCAGAAAGTCAGATAAAGATAATTTTAATGAGGACTTCTGGTAGAATGGTGATGAATTTCTTCCAGTAGACTTGTTTGGATGTTTTTATAAGTGAGTTTTGCTATGACTTCAAGATTTTAGTTTTATGACATATTTTGGCTGGTTTTGCAAAATTCTAAATTGGGTGAATTTTTGCCACATTTCAGGAGCCGGATTATCTTTCAAAGTGTGTCAGGCTTTGCTCTTAGTCTGAGCTTTTCTTTGAGTTCACTGGTTAATCATTTATTCTTTTTTGTGTTTGTATAGCCTTGAAATAAGTGAGAACCATATGCCTTGGGTGTTTTTAAGTGTTATGCTGAGTGATACAGCTACAGAATTGGCATCAGAAGATTTTTGGAATGACTGACCATTTGAATGAGAAGAGGGTTGTTTTAAGGGTTTTCATTTTTGCTGGCTGTCTTAAATCTAGATCATTGATTTTCCGTGGCCTTTTGGGAATGGGGGGGGGGGGGTACGTCTTCATGAGTAACTGCTCATGAAAAAGTTTTTTTTTTAATACAAGACTGGCTGCCTGGGATCCACAAAAGTTATTATTTTTGTACTCACATAATGGATTATGTCACTGGAGTGAATCTTAGAGTTTATATACTCGGCCTCAACTAGTCGTACACCAAAACATGTAATTTAGTAGTTAAAATGTCTTCCTTTGAGTAAAACATATTTATTAATGTGCACTCAAGTCCAAAACAGCATGGAAATGCCTAATCCCATCTTGGATGATGATTTAAATGTAGCTATCGCTAACTTTATTATACTCCGATTCCCATCTTGGGTGATGATTTAAACATAGCTATAACTAACTTTACCATGCTGTTGCAGACGGTATTGCAGGCTACTACAAAGCAATCCGTTTTAATGAAAGTACAAGAAAGGAGCTTGGGAACAATCTACACATTGCAGGATCAGGAGTACAGTGTACTGAAGATTGCAACCATACTTTGTTTAACAAAAGAAAGGGGATCGGGGAGTCAGGATGTCAGTATTAGCTGTATTTCCCTGCAACCTTGTGTGTAGTTGTGGAAGGCTTGCTTTCGAAGAAAGAAATGAGAGCTATGCCATCCAGTAAATCCACAACTCTAATTCCAGCAGATAACTGACAATCTACTGGCAATATTTTGCGATCATTCAGCACACACAACAAATTTGCCATGGTGCAGGATTTGCAAAAACAGGAGGAGACAGAATAGCAATGTTTAATGCATGATCCCACTCCAGAGAACCTGGTAAACCCTGTAGAGCTTTTCCATCTACCTGCTTCTGCAAAAGCCACAGAAATTACAGGAGACTCTGCTTCAACATGTAACAGAGCTAAGTGTTTCTCAAATAGTGCAATGTGTCAATGGTGTCTTGGCTTAAGTTGGCTTCATTGCTAGGTACGGTGACATTTGTAATGGCATTAATCCTGTTCAGTGTTCCTTGCTTGGATAGGGGAGAGGTACTTACATAGGGTGCACAAGGTAGGGGGGTCGTAGTGATGTCTGTGGCTTTATATTTGTTCTAAGAGGTTTGTGACCCTTATTTGTTTTTTTAAAGAGGAGGCTCATATTGATTAGAGTTACTGCTTGCCTGCCATGTGTACTTATCAAGACAGGTCCCAACAGGCATGGGAATTTTTAGAAGCCACTGGCCAATCCTAGGGAGCAGAGGGACTGGCAAGAGGCTCATAGGAGAAGACTTCTCTCTAGATCTTATGGCCACTGCCCTTAATGTTGCTGATATTAAGGCTATTCTTCAAAATGTTAATTGCAGGATTAAATAATTGTGTTTTTTATATTAGTCAGTAGCTGTCTAAATATGTTTATGTGTCTGCAGATAAATTGGTACTCACTGTATCAAACATCTACCTAAAAATGATATAAAACCCATACATTTCCACATCAGAATTCTATCTGTCTTAGAGTGTCAGGGGGATTTCTACAAATCATAACGTATCATCCTATCATTTTGGAAGAGACAAGCCCCATGTGTGATTCTCCTGCCAGAAACCAAGTTAAAGCAGGCTGCTATTAAGAGGGTTGTTAAACTGTGGAAAAGACGGAGAGAATCAAACTGTGCTCGATTAGCCAAGAGAGGGGATGCTAACCCCAATTCATCCATCTCGCAAATGGACCTTGATGTTTAACTATGACAATGCAGATGGCAAATGGCTAGTGCTTAGAGTGAGCACAGATGAGCATAATTTGCTTCTGGCTAATTTCTATAGTCCCGATATAGACACCATTGGTTCCCTCAGTGAATTTACCAAAGAAAGAGAACAAGTATACAAGGGCTGCCATGTGACAATCATAGGGTGAAACTTCAGCGTAGCAACAGACCCCCAAATAGAACTCTGGTAGGCAAATGCAGTCTCCTACACCTAATGCAAACTGTTGGCAACTTTATAAAACATCAGAGGCTTGTAGTTTCATGGATAACCCATCAGCCAGGAATGCAGGGCTATACCATTCTGGCTAGTAAGTCAGAGAGTGCTAATCATTTGCTCTATATTTTTACAAATGCACACAATGTGCGAGGTATCATATCATGTGAGAATATCACTACTTTGTTGTCTGATTATAATCCTTTATTGCTGGACATTCAGGAAGTAGGGGGGTCATATCGCCATAGCACCTGGAAGCTAGACCTTTTACTTTTAAGGGACCAAAGCATGGCATCCATTTCAGAATTTTCTCAGAATATGTTAGTACCCAGGAAGGAGACATAACAAAATTACTGGAGGGAGTTTAAGACCTTTATTAAATGCCCAGCAAGAGAATGTGTTGAGAAAAGAGACGTGATAGATCTAAACTAATGGAAGAGTTGGAATGCTCTTTAAGGATGAAGTAGAAAGCATGTAAACATAAAGGATGAACAGATCAAACTCTTAGGAGAGAAACTGAGCATTGTAGGAGGGAATATAAAAATATTAGATTGACAACAGAAGCAGAAAGATGGAAGAGGTGGAAAACCCATTTGGTGAATGAAAACATAATTTCACCAAAATCCCTTGTCCAAAGGCTTTTCTTAAATAAAGAGAGAATGCCACGTCACTGTACTGCACGTGCAAAACATTTACAAAATTAGTGAGATGATGGCTAAAACTTACAGAACTCTTTAAATGTATTTATATATTTTTTTATTTATGTATGTATGTATGTATGTATGAATTTATTTATTTATTTAGCATTTATTTACAGTGAACGTCTGACTTGGAACGAAACCAATTTTCAGCAGAGGCCCGGGGAGAAACGCTCTAGATGCTTGTCTTTGAAATGTCAAATAAATCAAAAAAGCAGCTGCAGGATAAAGGTGCCTGGATGTATGTCATAAAAAATAAATAAAACAAATATCCTTCAGCAAACCACCAAGAACCACCATGGCTGTAAAATCGTCAATCCTTTATTCAAGACAATATTCAAAACAATATTGTAAGCGCTTTTGGGTAAAAACCATACCCTTCTTCAGACAAATAGCCAGTAACTTCCATTAAGCATTTAAATAACAAAAAAGGTGCTAAATCCAATCACAATAATATCATGGGTCTAGGTGAATATTTGTTATTCCACCATAAGATGGCAGTAAAAACACATAATTGTCAGAAAACTCTCCTAAAACCTGCAAATTCAAAAAAAAATATATATATAAATATATATATATATATATATATATATATATATATATATATATATATACATATATATCTTCTTCTTCTTCTTCTTTCAGCTGCTCCCGTTAGAGGTCGTCACAGCAGATCAACTGTTTCCATTTCTTCCTGTTCTCTGCATCTTGCTCTGTCATCCAACCACCTGCATGTCCTCTCTCACCACATCCATAAACCTTATCTTAGGCCTTCCTCTTTTCCTGTTACCTGGCAGGTCCATCCTTAGCATTTTTTTTCCAATATACTCTGCATCCCTCCTCAGCACATGTCCAAACCAACATAATCTTGCCTCTCTGGCTTTGTCTCCAAACCTTCCAACCTGGGCTAACCCTCTAATATACTTATTCCTAATCCTGTCCACCCTCGCCACACCCAGTGCAAATCTTAACATCTTCAGCTCTGCCATGTCAAGCTCTGACTCCTGCCTTTTTGTCAATGCCACTGTCTTCAACCCATATAACATAGCTGGTCTCACTACCCTCTTGTAGACCTTCCCTTTCACTCTTACTGGTACTCGTCTGTCACAAATCACTCCTGACACTCTTCTCCACCCACTCCATCCTGCCTGTAGTCTCTTCTTCACCTCTCTTCCACACTCACCATTACTCTGAACTGTTGATCCCAAGTATTTAAAATCATTCACCTTCACCACCTCTACTACAGGCATCCTCACCATTCCTCTATCCTCCCTCTCATTCACACACATATATTCTGTCTTAGTTCTGCTAACCTTCATTCCTCTTCTCTCTAAAGCATATCTCCACCTCTCCAGGGTCTCCTCCACCTGTTCCCAACTCTCACTACAGATCACAATGTCACCTGCAAACATCATAGTCCACGGGGACTCCTGTCTGATCTCATCTGTCAACCTGTCCATCACCATTGCAAATAAGAAAGGGCTCAGAGCTGATCCTTGATGTAATCCCACCTCCACCTTAAACGCATCCATCACTTCCACTGCAGACCTCACCATTGTCACACTACCCTCGTACATATCCTGTACCACTCTTACATACTTCTCTGACACTCCCGGCTTCCTCATACAATACCACAACTCCTCTCTAGGCACCCTGCCATATGCTTTCTCTAAATCCACAAAGACACAATGCAACTCCTTCAGACCTTCTCTGTACTTCTAAATCAACACTCTAAGAGCAAACATTGCATCTGTAGTGCTCTTTCCTGGCATGAAACCATACTGCTGACCACTAATCATCACCTCCCTTCTTAAGCTAGCTTCCACTACTCTTTCCCATAACTTCATGCTGTGACTGATCAGTTTAATCCCTCTGTAGTTACTACAGCTCTGCACATCATCCTTATTCTTAAAAATCAGTACCAAAACACTTTTTCTCCATTCCTCAGGCATCCTCTCACTTTCCAAGATTTCTTTAAACAATCTAGTTAAAAACTCCACTGCCATTTCACCTAAACACCTCCATGCTTCCACAGGTATGTCATAAGGACCAACAGCCTTTCTGTTCTTCATCCTCTTCATAACTATCCTTACTTCCTCCTTGCTAATCCACTGCACTTCATGATTCACTATCCGCATATCATCCAACCTTCTCTCCCTTTCATTCTCTTCATTCATCAGCCCCTCAAAGTACTCTTTTCATCTGCTCAACACACTCTCCTCACTTGTAAGTATGTTTCTCTCATTATCCTTTATCACCTTTACCTGCTGCACATCTTTACTAGCTCGGTCCCTCTGTCTAGCCAATCAGTACAGGTCCTTTTCTCCCTCCTTAGTATCCAACCTTTTATACAACTCATCATACACCTTAACCTTAGCCTTCGCCACCTCTCTCTTTGCCATGCACCTCATCTCCTTATACTCTTGTCTACCTTCTTCATCTCATTGACAATCCCACTTCTTCTTCACCAACCTCTTTCTCTGTATACTCTCCTGTACTTCTTCATTCCACTTCCAGGTCTCCTTGTCCTCCTTCCTCTTTCCAGATGTCACACCAAGCACCCTTCTAGCCATCTCTCTTACTAGCTCTGCTATAGTTACCCAGCTATTCAGTAACTCCTCAATGCCACCAAATGTAAAAACATGATGACATATCTTACATACACATCAACTACATATTTATAACCTAGCCTAAATGTTAATGCATCTGTATATGTTTATAATAATATACATTTCCAATACAAGCCTATGCTTTACTCTGGATAAAAATTTATTCATATTTGTCAAGAAATGTATCAATGTTTCAAGAGTCTGTCTCTCAAAAAGGGGTTTAATGGAGACCCTATCATTCAGGCTTTTTCCCTTGTCTGATTGCATTCTAATAATCCATCTGGTTTCCTCTTTTTCTCGATAATTCTTGCTGTTCCCTAACCTATTATTTCTTCCCACCAACTCTATTACCATAAATTTAAACGTATGCTCCAGACCATTGTCTCAAACATGCTTTGCCAATGCATTCGTCTCATCTTCACGATTGCTGGCATAGATATGTTCCCTGACTGTTTCTCTCAAGGTCCTATTAGTCTTGCCTATATAAAAGCTACTGCATCTCATGCAGCTAGCTAAATAGACAAAATCTCTGGACTTGCAGTCAGCATAGTGCCTAAAACTATAGGTCCTTTTTGTATCAGGATGAATGAAACTATCAGATGCCATCATGTAGAGACATTGATTGCATCCTCTACACAGAAAGGTCCCTTGTCTATTAGATGTAGCTCCATGCCCTTTATTCTTCTCATAGCATAGCAGCCTTTTCAATGATTTATTATTACGATAACTATATCTAGGTTTATAACCCACTATAGTTCGAATTTCTTCATTTGTAGTCAACATAGCCCAATTTCTACTAATCACCTTACATGTATCTCTATTATTATTCGAGAAAAGGATATTCAACCTCATTTTTGTATTAGACGGCCTGGTATCTTTCATTTCATGAGTTTGTCCATAAACATTCCTTTTCCTAAAATAAGGTCTCCCTTTCTCCTTTCTATTTATCATTATAGGCTCAGTTAGTATATTGCTCTCCTTCTTAGAGTAACCCCTCTGAACAAATTCATCTCTCAATTTATCTAAAATTTGATCACATTTCACATCCTCACTAGTCAAGTGTGATATCCTTCGTCCCTGATTGATAACTATATTTTGATATATATATCCTGGATGCATACTTGTGCGATGAAGTAAATTATTTTTCCTACAATTCTTTCTGTACAATGAAGTAGTAAAAGTATCATTATCTCTAGTAATGAAAACATCTAAAAACCCAGTTTCTACCTTAAACCATATACCTTCAAATCTAAGGAAACCAGTCGTCAGATTTATATATTCGATAAACAGACATAAATCTGGTTCTGTACCTTCCCATAGGAGGAAACATCATCCACAAATCTCTTATAGTATTTAGTCTTCCTATTGTAATCTGTTTCCACGATATAAGTTTGCTCCTATTGGGCCATTACTAGATTGGCGTACGAGTTTGCACATGGCGTCCCCATTCCACCCCTTGTTTCTGCAGGTAATATTCATCATTGTACATAAAAACATTATTCTCCAAGATTAATTCAAGTAACATCATACATATCATTACTGTATCAGAATTGACATTTCTACCACACAAAAGCTGTCTTAAATATTCCTGCCCTTCCGTATTTGGAATCATAGTGAATAATGATTTGACGTCTAAAGTCACTAACCAGACAATGGATATTTCAATCTCTTCATCCAATTTTTCAGAAAATGTCATAAGAAAATCCTGTGTGTCCCTAATTATAGTGTGTGACTTTTGAACCAGTCCTCTCAATTGGTTTCAACATATATAGAGAGTGGTTCTGTCAACCACCCTCTACTTGAGACTATAGGTCTCATTTTAGGATTATACAAATCTTTGTGGACCTTAGGAAGACCTCTAACAGTTGGAATACTTGGTAATTCAACTAAAAAATATTTGTACAGGTCTGCATCAATAACATTGCACATCAATAAATCATAAAGGTTACTGTGCATATTATTAATAATTTTATTCAACTGCATTTGATTTATCAACTTATATGTCTCATTTTCATCCAACATTGCTTATATTGTCTTATCATAATAATGTCTATCTAAAATAACAATAGCCCCACCTTTATCGGCAGGTCTAATTACTATTTGATCATTGTTACTTAAGCTAACAAGAGCCTCACGTTCATCATGATTTCAGTTATAAAAAATCTGATTACCATTGGATATCTTATCATTAAACATTTTCATAAAATCCCTTTCACAGGCTTGCTGAAATGCCTCTAAAAGAGAGTGTATATATGGTATAAAAACGCTAGATTTTTTAAATAAAACTGTTTTGTTACTAAAATCATTTTTATACAACATTCTCAAGGTTACATTCCTAACAAATATCTTGATATCAAGGACAAAATCACTAATATCAGTCCCTTTTGATGGTATAAATGAAAGGCCTTTATTCAGCAGTGCTTTCTCATGAGCTCCTAACTCATAGTGTGACAAATTAATAACTAATTCTGACTCACTTGTTTTTGCATTTTGTTCTGTGAAAGCATCAAGTCTCCTGATATTTTCCATTTCTTATTTATTCTTGTAAGAGTCCATCTCCTCTGCTCCCGGATGGATAGTGGGAATTGGTGAGCAGCGTAGTTTAAAGCAGGCTGTACCACACTCGTTGGGGTTGATTTCTTCCTAATGTCTGCATTAAAAATGACTGATTCATGTGCCTCAGTCTCCTTAGCACATTCGATGTGTGACATTAAAGCCAAAGCTTGATCTTCTGTTAAACTAATGTGCTTAACATTGGATTTAACTGCATTAATGCTTGGCCGATCCACATTCGTTACAACAACTTTGCAACTACTCACTAACGCCTTTGCCTTTGTAGTACTTCCGTTGCTTGGTCCTTTCCCATCTGAAGGTGGATTAAAGGAGTTGGCTAATTGTGCGACTTCTGATTAGTGAAAAGAAGGAGCATGACTTGTGCGACCTACGGCTGCTGGTTCCCTTGGTTGTTGAGATTCTCTCGGCCAAGAGAAGACATTGCCCACATTGAAATTTTTCAAGTCATGCACAAGTTTCCTTTTTTAGCAAGTAATAATTTATGTTCTAAAGTAAATATAAATGAGTGCACGCTCTCATAAAATTCAGTACATTCCGTTTCACTAAATAGTAACATAATTTTCATCTGATGTTCCATTATCTCGTCACTAAAAGTATTCTCTATTTCCATGTATTGTTCAATAAGTAATCTCATATAGACAAAACTGGTGTCTATATTAAGTTGCTGCCATTTGGCTAAAAGCTCAGGGTACAAGGTCCCATATGTCGGCATTTTCAAAATTCTCAAACCTCTGGGCACTACATGGAAACAAAGACACGCCTCCGTGTGTTTACGTTGTCATTGTACATTCTTAAGTTTAGTCAACAAGTTCTCAATCTACCGAGTAAGTTGTAGAACATTAATAATAGACTCACTGTACCTTTCATTATCATTAGTGTTCAATAAGTCAGTTTTGTGAAACTGCAGCAGAGCGTTAGCCTCCGCCTTTAATAAATGTTTAAAGGCTAATTCCATGTTAGATGTACTTTTACCTTCCGATGAGGACTGCGGATTATAGTCAAGTTCCACATTATTTTCATCAGCCATGTCCCTGACTGCTGCCATATAAAGTTCCAAACAAATAAATCTAAAAAGCAGCTTCAGGATAAAGGTGTCTGCATGTATGTCATAAAAACAAATATCCTTCAGCAAACCACCAAGAACCACCACGGCTGTAAAATCATCAATCCTTTATTCAAGACAATATTCAAAACAATATTGTAAGCGCTTTCGGGTTAAAACCATACCCTTCTTCAGACATATAGCCAGTAATTTACATTAAGCACTTAAATAACAAAAAAGGCGCCAAATCCAATCACAATAATATCATGGGTCTATGTGAATATGTCTTATTCCACCATAAGATGGCAATAAAAACACATAATTGTTAGAAAACTCTCCTAAAACCTACAAATTCAATATAAAAAAGAAAAATATATATACATATATATATATATATATATATACAAACAAATATAAAATGTAAAAACATGATGACATATCTTACATACACATCAACTACATATTTATAACCTAGCCTAAATGTTAATGCATCTGTATATGTTTATAATAATATACATTCTCAATACAAGCCTATGCTTTATTCTGGATAAAAATGTATTCATATTTGTCAAGAAATGTATCAATGTTTCAAGGGTCTGTCTCTCAAAAAGGGGTCTAATGGAGATCATATCATTCAGGCCTTTCCCCTTGTCTGATTGCATTCTAATAATGCATCTGATTTCCTCTTTTTCTGTATAATTCTTGATGTTCCCTAACCTATTATTTCTTCCCACCAACTCTATTACCATAAATTTAAACTTATGCTCCAGACCATTGTCTAAAACCTGCTTTGCCAATGCATCTGTCTCATTTTCACGATTGATGGCATAGATATATTCCCTGACTCTTTCTCTCAAGGTCCTATTATTCTTGCCTATATAAAAGCTGCTGCATCTCATGCAGCTAGCTAAATAGACAATATCTCTGGACTTGCAGTCAGCATAGTTCCTAAAACTATAGGTCCTTTTTGTATCAGGATGAATGAAACTATCAGATGCCATCATGTAGGGACATTGATTGCATCCTCTAGACGGAAAGGTCCCTTGTCTACTAGATGTAGCTCCATTCCCTTTATTCTTCTCACAAAATAGAAGCCTTTTCAATGATTTATTATTACGAAAACTATATCTGGGCTTATAACCCACTATAGTTCG
Source organism: Protopterus annectens (assembly GCF_019279795.1). NCBI lineage: Eukaryota > Metazoa > Chordata > Ceratodontiformes > Protopteridae > Protopterus > Protopterus annectens. The sequence continues at coordinate 1,424,037,830 of NC_056732.1, forward strand.
AATTTCTTCATTGTAGTCAACATAACCCAATTTCTACTTCTCAACTTACATATATCTCTATTATTATTCGAGAAAGGGATATTCAACCTCATTTGTGTATTAGATGGCCTGGTATCTTTCATTTCATGAGTTGGTGCATAAACATTCCTTTTCCTAAAATAAGGTCTCCCTTTCCCCTTTCTATCTATTATTATAGGATCAGTTACTATATCACTCTCCTTCTTAGAGTAACCCCTCTGAACAAATTCATCTCTTAATTTATCTAACATTTGATCACATTTCACATCCTCACTAGTCAAGTGTGATATCCTTCATCCCTGATTGATAATTATATTTTGATATATATGTCCTGGATGCATACTTGTGCGGTGAAGTAAATTATTTTTCCTACATTTTTTTCTGTAAAATGATGTAGTAAAAGTAGCATTATCTCTAGTAATGAAAACATGTAAAAACTAAATTTCCACCTTAGACCATATACATTCAAATCTAAGGAAACCAGTAGTCTGATTTATATATTCGATAAACAGACATAAATCTGGTTCTGTACCTTCCCATAGGAGAACAACATCATCCACAAATCTCTTATAGTATTTAATCTTCCTATTGTAATCTGTTTCCATGATATAAATTTGCTCCCATTGGGCCATTACTAGATTGGCGTATGAGTTTGCACATGGCATCCCCATCCCACCCCTTGTTTCCACAAGTAATATTTGTCATTGTACATAAAAACATTATTCTACAAGATTAATTCAAGTAACATCATACATATCATTATTGTATTAGAATTGACAATTCTACCACACAAAAGCTGTCTTAAATATTCCAGCCCTTCCGTATTTGGAATCATAGTGAATAATGATTTGACATCTAAAGTCACTAACCAGACATTGGATATATCAATCCCTTCATCCAATTTTTCAGAAAATGTCATAAGAAAATCCTGTGTGTCCCTAATTATAGTGTGTGACTTTTGAACCAGTCCTCTCAATTGGTTTTCAACATATATAGAGAGTGGTTCTGTCAACTACCCTCTACTTGAGACTATAGGTCTCATTTTAGGATTATACAAATCTTTGTGGACCTTAGGAAGACCTTTAAAAGTTGGAATAGTTGGTAATTCATCTAAAAAATATTTGTACAGGTCTGCATCAATAACATTTCACATCAATAAATCATGAAGGTTACTATGCATATTATTAATAATTTTATTCAACTGCATTTGATTTATCAACTTATATGTCTCATTTTCATCCAACATTGCTTGCATTGTCTAATCATAATAATGTCTGTCTAAAATAACAATAGCCCCACCTTTACCGGCAGGTCTAATTACTATTTGATCATTGTTATTTAAGCTAACAAGAATCTCACATTCATCATGATTTCAGTTATAAAAAAATCTGATTACTATTGGACATCTTATCATTAAACATTTTCATAAAATCCCTTTCACAAATGCTCAAATGCTTCTAAAAGAGGGTGTATATATGGTATAAAAACGCTAGTTTTTTTAAAATAAAACAACTTTGTTACTAAAATCATTTTTATACAACATTCTCAAGGCGACATTCCTAACAAATATCTTGATATCAAGGACAAAATCACTAATATCAGTCCCTTTTGAAGGTATAAATGAAAGGCCTTTATTCAGCAGTGCTTCCTCATGAGCTTCTAACTCATAGTGTGACAAGTTAATAACTAATTCTAACTCACTTGTTTTGCATTTTGCTCTGTGAAAGCATCAAGTCTCTTGATATTTTCTGTTTCTTGTTTATTCTTGTAGGAGTCCATCTCCTCTGCTCCTGAATGAGTACCGGAAATTGGTGAGCAGCGTAGTTTAAAGCAGGCTGTACCATGCTCGGGGCTGATTTCTTCCTAACGTCTGCATTAAAAACGACTGATTCATGTGCCTCAGTCTTCTTAGCACATTCGATGTGTGACATTAAAGCCACAGCTAGATCTTCTGTTAAACTAATGTGCTTAACATTGGATTTAACTGCATTCACGCTTGGCTGAGCCACATTCATTAGTACAACTTCTCAACTACTCACTAACACCTTTGCCTTTGTAGTACTTCCGTTGCTTGGTACTTTCCCATCTGAAGGCGGATTAAAGGTGTTAGCTAATTGTGAGACTTCTGATTGGTGAAAAGAAGGAGCATGACTTGTGCGACCTACGGCTGTTGGTTCCCTTGGTCGTTGAGATTCTCTCGGCCAAGAGAAGACATTGCCCACATTGAAATCTTTGAAATCACTCTCATGTTTACTTTTTTAAGTAAGCAATAATTTACGTTCTAAAGTAAATATAAATGAGTGCATGTTCTCATAAAATTCAGTACATTCTGTTTCACTTAATAGTGACATAATTTTCATCTGATGTTCCATTATCTCGTCACTAATAGTATTCTCTATTTCCATGTATTGTTCAATAAGTAATTTCATATAGGCAAAACTGGTGTCTATATTAAGTTTCTGCCATTTGGCTAAAAGTTCAGGGTACAAGGTCCCATATGTCGGCATTTTCAAGATCCTCAAACCTCTGGGCACTACATGGAAACAAAGTCACGCCTCCATGTGTTTACGTTGCCATTGTACATTCTTAAGTTTAGTCAACAAGTTCTCAATCTTCTGAGTAAGTTGTAGAACATTAATAATAGACTCACGTTACTGTTCATTATCATTAACATTCAATAAGTCAGTTTTGTGAAACTGCAGCAGAGCATTAGCCTCCGCCTTTAATAAACGTTTAAAGGCTAATTCCATGTTAGATGTACTTTTACCTTCTGATGAGGACTGCGGATTATAGTCAAGTTCCACATTATTTTCATTAGCCATGTCCCTGACCGCTTCCATATATTGTTCCAAACAAATAAATCAAAAAAGCAGCTTCAGGATAAAGATGCCTGGATGTATGTCATAAAAACAAATATCCCTTCCAAAGGGGAAGGCTCCTGGCTCAGTTGGAATTCAGGCAGATCTTTACTCGACTTATGTAGAGGTACTATAGTTATGCTTATATTTCAACATGTTTAGGCCCAGATGATGCTCCCAACTTCATCACAGTTAGCTTCAATAATCTTTCAAGTCAAATTTCGAGAAAATCCTTATTCTCGCGCAGGTTATCACTCAATCTTCCTCTTCCAGGAGGAAACAATGATGTTTGCAAAACATTGGCAAGAAGACTGGAGGGTAATCTTGCCCAGTTTCATCCATTCTTCACAAATGGGGTTTATTAAGGGCAGGAAAGGAAGGCTGAAATGGTTAAGGCTTTGGATAAATATTGTGCGTTACAGCATGGTTCAGTAAACACTCTTGAGAGCATTTTTAGATTTTATGAAGGCATTTAACCCCTTAGAATGGGACTTTCTTTGGGAAGCACTAGAGGCCTATGAAAGTCTTGGACTGGTGCAAGATCTTTTGTACTATGCCTCTAGCCCAGGTGGAAACAATGGTGTAACCTCCTCCCTTTTTCATATTATGTGGAAGCAGGTATCTCTATCAGTAGTACCACAACTTAGTCTTCCTCCTGGAACACAAATGATGGGGTGATATGGCTGAATCTTCCAGTTAAACACCCATTCCTTAACATCATAGACAGTTAGGGTCACATCTTATGTTCAACCCACACAAATGCTTCTTTTTTCCTATTAATTCCAGAGCTGATTTGCAACTCCCCCTCTTAGCTGAAAGAAACATAGTCACAACTCACAAGTACACAAATATGGATATTCGCATATGTAAGTAAGTAAGTACTATGATAGTTACCCTTGTGGGTCATTTTAAGCCTAGCCAATTTCCATCAAACATGAAAATCAAATCCCGTACCTTGTATCTGTGAGGTAAATACCTTAACCATTATACCAACACTACTCACTAAAAACATTTAGAAGATTCCAGGCATGAATTTAAAAAAAGTACTGTAGTGGACTGAATAGTATATAATGGAATTGACCATTTTATACCTTCGTTTTGTAGCTAAGATTCAAACTATTAAAATACCTTTTCAAACTAAATACCTGCTCTTTACCATGAACATTCCCTTCCTAAACAAAACCTCATATCCTGAGAAACTTCAGAAGGCATGTTATTCCATTTTATAGTATAACAGAACACCAGGGGTTTTCTGCAAGAGGCTTATGGGCCCGGTCTGCAAGGGGTTGCTGAAAGTTCCTGACATAAAAAGATACACCCAAATACATCAATCACGCAGGCGCTTTAGGAAAATACTAACACCAATTTGGGTACCAGTAGAAATACAAATTATCTGACATAGGAGGGGAAAAAAAGGGTATGGGACCCTGGGCAGTGCGATATTAAAGACCTGCAGGATATCTTTAGGTAAGACAAGACACATACTCCATGCTCCTGGGGCAAGATATAGGACAACCAACTCTACTTGGTTGAGGGAAAGATGATCTGGCAGAAATGTGTGAATCTATAGGGTCTTCTGCTGTCAAGACTTATATGCCACAAACCAACCAAAATTCCCCTCCTATCAGGACTGCAAGAATAAGTAGTTGTAGGTGGCTGTAGGTTCTAGCAATGGCTGTTCTTAAGATCCAGACATCATTCAGTGGCAATCAAACCACCCTGGCTTGAGCGGGGCTGAGCTTTCCCACCTTTAGTGCACAAGGGACTACACATTAGAACTTAGAGGAAGAGCATATTGGCAGGCACATATAATTAACTCACAATCCACAGAAGGAGTGAGACATACCACTGCCAAACTAAGTGGACCTCAGCCTTGAATAGAGGGATAACAGAATCACAATAATCTACTGTTCTAAAAGCCTGTCATATTTTCAAGCATCCCTATTCTTAACTCTTACCCATTACAAGCTAATTCACCAATGACAGGACTTGCCATGTAAAATCCATAAGTGAGGAGTTTTGGTGAGAGAGTCATGTTGGAAGTGCAGCACAGGCAACTAATTTTATTCATGGGATCTAGAATTATCCAGACAGTGTCAGAAATGACCCAAGAAGCAGCTACCTGGATATTGACACCCTTCTTAGGCTTCCCAGAGTTCTGGCTTTTGTTTTTTTTTTACATTTGTTTATTAAGTGACTTAGAATGATAGAACTTAAAACAATTGCTATTCTCATTAGATTCTAGAAATTAAAAATGTGTTACATTCCCAGATACGTTGCCTCCTTTGTTCAAAGACAGTAGCTAGTCTATAAAAAAAATGGAGGGAGGGAAAGAAATGCAGGAATACTGGTTCATTTTTTCTTCTGTCTCCATGGATAAGGAACTCCTCTACTGGAAAACATGCAACTAAGGCAGTTGTATTAGGCATTTCCATTTTTTGTGTGGGGGGTAGACAATATTGGCTGATTGTTTTTTCTCTCCCAATGCTGGATACATTTAGGATGTATATGGGGAGAGCATTGGTGGAGTGGTTAACATTGTCACCTCACAGCAAGAGGTTCTCTAGTTCAATTCTCAGCTGGGGTATCTTCTGTGCAGAGTCTGCATGCCCTGCCTGCATTCATGTGGATTTCCTCTGGGTACTCCTGTTTCCTCCCACATTCCAAAGACGTGTATGTGTATTCTCCACAGGCCTCCACTGAAAACATGTTCTTTCCTAGTCAGTCTTCCAGTCAACAAATGTTAAATAAATAAAAATGTAGGCTTTTTTACATGCACTGTGTTCTATTAAAAAAAAAAACACAACAGTTGTTCCTAGTCTAGTATATGGGTTACATGTTGATATTTAAAGCTTGAATGGTTGCATGTTTTAGGGTAAAATCATAACAGAACATGAAATACTAACTGGATGTTCAATTGCTCATGTTACCATTTTCAAGTAATATCAGATGGGACTATGTCATGACTTACTGTAGAACATCTTGCAGATGTGTTGTCCTCATAATAGGTTCCTATGTGTGAAATGTGTGAAGCTTACCTATTTTCATATACTGTATGCATTAATACATGTGATTTGGTAAAGAAAACAGAGAGACTGTGGTGCACAAGAGCTTTAGCTGATGATTCAAACTGAAGGTGAATAGACCGGGTCTGTATCAGCTTATTGAAAGCTGATAAGAGTGAACGCTCTTTGATCGAACCCTAAATGTCGAACAACCTAAATAGTGAAGACATGAAACAGCGATTTTTTTCCCAGGGAAAAAAATCGCTGGGCCATTTTTGGGAGTTTATCATTTCCTCCACTGTGGTGCAATCTCTGAGTTGGTATATTTAAGTAGGGGGGTGTGGGGGTGCTGGGAGCTGTGGGGGCAAAGCCCCCCACTTTAAGTTGCGTTTTCATTTTTTTTTTATTTGCGGAACAGTTCTGTGTCTTCGCTATTTAGGTTGTTTGACGTTTAGAGTTCAATCAAAGAGCGTTCACTCTTATCAGATTTCGATAAGCTGATATAGACCCGAATAGACCTAACTGTGGAGTACCCCCTCAGGTGAACAATCGGATAGGTGACTTTCCTGCTGAACATTCATTCAGTTGGTCTGCCAAGCAGTTCAGGTCTGATAGAATATACCCTGCTTGGAGAAAAGATTATAATGAAACTAAATGCCAAAAAATGCATTATTGTATCCTTCGGGAAATAATCTACCCCAAGGAAATATCTCATTGACAATACACCCCCTAAGAGGTGACACAGTTGTTTGGGATTTGGGAACTTATGTGGACAGTGACCTAACTTTTGACCAGCTCTTGTCTATTGTTATAAGAAAGTCCTTCTATGTTATACAGCTTATAAACAAAGGAACTGTGTCTAGATCTAGGGATGTCATTGTCCTCCCTTCATCAGCCCTCATTAGTCCAGTCAATGAACACAATACTCCTTTGGCATGTATCTGTCCAGACACATGCAACACCTGGAACCCCCACAGAGATACCTTACTAAAAGGATTAAAAAGCCTAAGCTACATGTCCTACATGGACCCATACCTCTCAGCTGTACAGATTTTCACAGAATGTCCAGATATTTGCCTCATATTTTGGTACGTTTTTCATAAAATTGTGGTTTTATGGCAAATTAATGGCAATTCTTTAAAGATTAAATGTTGAAAATAATGACAGAGTTTCAAACTTCATAGCCTTCAAAAAATCATGCCAATGCAAAACCTGCTATTTTATCAACTTTTTGACTTTATGAGAGCAGTATTTAAAAATTGTTCCTATTTTTCGGCCATTGTCCCACTTTTATTTATGGCTTTGTCCAGATTTCTTGCTCTAAGCGGTTGAGAGGTATGCATGGACTGACTAAAATCCATGTCAGTATAATCGGTATCCTAAAGACTGCTAACAGGTGACCCATGTCTGGCATACAAGGCATTCTCCGACCCATTACTGATGGATTTACTACACATCAGAAAGTCAAATGGCATCAGAAATACTTGGCCTAGGAATCTAAATGCTTCTGCAGCATCAAGAAAACAGTTTGGAGGGACAGGTATATTTTCACAGAGGATACTGCTGCTAACGGGCAGGTTCCCCATCCGCATAAAACAAAGTTCATTCCTGTCCATTTTCAAACGCAGCTTAGATGTATGGATGGTAAACAGAACATTTATCAGGACTGTCCCCTATATCACTAAAGGACAGATGGAGCTCCTACGTACTTCATCCCATGCATGGGACTCCTCAAAGTATCTAGGGTATGTCCCCAGTTAATATTTTTAGGGATAATATACAATTCTACACCATGGGATGGGTGAACAATCTGTAATCAAATGGAATAGTTTATTTTAAGTACAAAAAGGGAAATTCGCTAGGTTTAAAATGGCCTGCAAGGACAGCTAGCCTACTAGTTACCTATGCATGTATGAACCTATAAATGAGACAATGTCCCAACCATCAATGCAAGTCTGCAGAGAGGATAAGACTTAGTGCCCACCCTCCCATCCCTGAGCTTCTGGATGTACTACATATGACTAGGGAGCCAGAATCAATGCTTTCATGTCTTTGATGTTTCTATTTTGTTTTTTGTCATTTCTCAACAAATCAACCCCTCCCCAGCCATAAGCACACTAAAAAAACTTCTCGAATGCTGACTGCAAACTCCTAAAGGTAGGGATCAGTAGTTTCACACCACCACCTCCCCAGAGGATGCAGACAACTATGCTGAACAGTATGCCAATGCAGTTTACAAACACCTGTACAACTACACGGACTCAGCCATACCCAACAGAACTAAAACCTGCTCCTCAAGGAAATCAAACCTATGTGGTTGACATCCTCTGTCAACAGGCTTTATAACAAAAGGAAGAAACTGTTGCCCAAGGGTAAAAAGGAACAAATTCCAAATCGGAAATAATCCCACCTCCACCTCAACAAGCATATTAGATCACTAGTGAAAACCTCCAAAGCCAATTATGAGTTGAAACTAGCCTCCAAAACAAAGAGAAACTAAAAATCCTTCTTCAGTTATGTTAGGAACCTCCATGGCAAAGCCCAAGTTTGTTTAAAACTAGTATTTAATGGTACCACTTACACTGATCCTGCTGACTTAGCCAACCTGCTAGCTGATAGGTTCAGTGCAAACTTCACCCCTTTATCACCCTCAAAGACCCAGTCGACATCCCTGATACTTGTCCCACACCTCACATCTTCATAGATTAAGAGCTAAATACCCTATCCAAGGCAAATAACACAGCTTCCATGGGACCTGATAGTATCCCAGGCTGCATTCTGCACCATCTCCAGCAAGAACTAGCTTCAGTACTGACCTCCCTTTTCAATCACAGCCTAATTACAGGCTTCATTCCAGCAGAGTGGAAAACTGCCATTGTCATTCCCTTACACAAAGGTGGTGCCACTACTGTATCGCCCCATCAACTTGACAAGACTGATCTGTAAAGTCATGGAGAGTATTATTATGGATCTCATAAACAAGGACAAAGGCAATCTCCAAGCACTTGACCCCACCCAATTTGGATTCGTTAGGGGCAGATCTTGCCTATTGAATCTAGTTGACATCTTTGAGACTGTCACCAAGGCCCTGGATGAGGGTAAGTCAGTACATACAGCTTACCTTGACCTGGCCAAGGCATTTCATGCAATCCCCCACATGGGCATCATTGAAAAGATAATACAACTTGGTGTTAATACCTATCTAGTCAGATGGGTGGCCAACTGGCACACAGATGGGACCCACAAAGTCAAAACAAGTGCTGCCATCTCCGACAGCAGACCTGTCACTAGAGGTGTTCCCCAGGGATCTGTCCTGAAATCCTACTGTTTGGCATATACTTCTCAGAGGTCCATGCAACCAAGTTTGTGGATGACTGTAAGTTGGGTGCTATCATTGACTCCCCAATTGATGTTAACGTATTGCAAGAGGGTCTCACAGCTTCAAATAACTGGTGCCAAAGTCATGGCCTTAAGTTAAACACAAAAGAATGTATTATTAGACTGTTAAGCAAAACACGGCCCTTACTGATTACCACATCAATGACAACCCCCTAAACACACAACCTGTGGTGAGGGACATGGGTACTAAGATTGACAACAGTCTCTCATTAGACCATCATGTGGCAGCGGTGGTCAGAAAAGCCTTTTACTTGGTTCATCTCATAAGTAAAGTGATTGCATCCAGAAAAAAAGGAGGTTATTACCTCTTTGTACTCCTCCCTTATTAGACCTATAATTGAGTATAACACCCCGTTTGGTATGTACCTCTCCAAACACCTACTCCAACTGGAAATACCTCCCAAAGAGAATCCTTGGCCTCCAACACCTATCCTATGCAGACAGGCTTAAATCACTATCACTCTACTCGGTATCATACAGATTGCTCAGAAGTGATCTGCCCAAGGCAATATCAGACCCTGCCCTACTAGAGATGCTCCATATCCGTAAGTCTAACTCCTCATGCATTACCCGCTAGATAGGTCTAGATCTAATATGCAACATCAACAAAACTTACTGGATAGACAGGTTTGTCTCCCAGAGGATGCCCTGTCTCTGGAATATTTTATTTATTTATTTATTTTTATTTTATTTTTAGGGCGGCCACGGTGGTGCAGTGGTTAGCATTGCTGCCTCACAGCAAGAGGTTCTCCAGTTCGATCCTCGGCTGGGGTGCCTTCTGTGCGGAGTCTGCATGTCCTCCCTGTGGTCGCGTGGGTTTCCTCCGGGTGCTCCGGTTTCCGCCCACATCCCAAAGACATGCTGCAGGTGGATTGGACACTCTAAATTTGCCCTAGGTGTGCGTGTGAGTGTGCCCTCTGTGGAAGGTTGGGTGCCGGGCTGGCAACTCGACACCGTAAAACTCCACTGCCATTCAATGTGCGGACAAGGTGATCCACTGTGGTGACCCCTAACCGGGAAAAAGCCGAAAGAAGAAGAAGATTTTTATTTTATTTTACATTTGTTGACCGGGCTAGTCTAACTGGACATATATCCGTTTACAGCAGAGGCCCGGGGAGAAAAGCTCCAGTACAGATAAAATCACAGTGATTTTTAACAATAAAAAATTATTCTTCATAGAATTATACAAGGTACAAGAGAGAATAGCAATAACATTTAAATACTTGTAAGTCAAGTTCTACAAAAAAATAAAAACTAAATACTGAAGTTAAAATAATAGAAGGCATACCTTAAGATTCAACTCTCAACGCTAGAAGGTGTCAGGTAGGAGCTCAGTAAGGGGTCAGGAAGAAAAATAAGGCGTATTGAGACATACTTTCAGTCGGGATTGGTACAAGGACATAGCCATTGAGATGTAAGATGTTCTTTGATTTGTCTTTTGAACAGAGAGGTAGACTCTAGAGCAGCTATTTCTTGAGGGAGTAGATTCCAGTGTTTACCTATGGAATTTGAAAATAACGCATCCCCAGCTTTATTGTATGATTTAGTTATAGATACTAGGAACTTATTGGCAGAACGAAGTGTGGCTAGGTTCTTATAAGGAGAAATAAGTTTAGCCAGGCTCGGAGTATTATCAGGGAAATGAAGGGTCTTATGAATGACAAGTAATTGTTGGTAGAGTAAGTGGTTATTTAGTTCTAGCCAATTTAGTTGTTTAGACTTCCCATAAATGTCAAACAGAGTACCTCACTGACCCTCTTCAAGTGCAACCTTGATGAGTGGATGGGAAACAATAAATTTGTCCCAGGGCTTCCACTTTTGTTCCTCACTTACAGGGGTGACAGGTGCTGACTGAAATTTCTTTTTTGCAGATAAACTCTTGGCTAGACTTCTAAGGACCCCAGGGCCATTAGCCTAATAACCTCCTATGATCCTATGATCCTATTACCTGTACATTAAACCCTTTTGAGCAAACCCCCTAGGATGTGATTGATGCATCTGTTGAGACACTTTGGTGGGAAGACAAATTTGAAATGGAACTCCAGATGCAGGTTTATCTAAGTGATCCAGCAATGAAACATGTTTTTTACAAATGGCAAGAGAGAAATTGTGTCAAAGAGAGGATGTCAATGTCGAAACCATATAGACTTTAAGTACCTCTGGATATTTGTTGTGTGTAGCCTTAAAATGGGTATCATTTGATCTGTGAATGCCATAAACCCCAGGTCTCACAAAATCTCTCTTTCAGATATCAGACATAAGTTTGTGAGGAAAGTAGTCTGTTAATAAAGTAATGCTGTCTGGAAAAGAACGCTATCATCAGAGAAGATTTGAGACAGCAGCCTAGGACCACCTGAGAATGGAAAGGTAGAAGGTGTCTTTTATTGAAATTTAAAGTGAGTCCCAGATTCTGAAAGAAATTAATTATGAAATGTAAGACTTTCGTGAAGTGATTTGAATGCGAACATTAGCCAGGTAGCAAAAGATATAAATTTTCTGTGGGCCTATGCACTTTGAAAATATTCTTGGAACAGTGAAAAACCCAAAAGGGAAGGCAAAACACTGACCGTGCAATCCAGAATCACAGACGACTTTGTAGGATTAGAATTTTGAGCTTTGGAATGTTCAAGATAGTATTCTGAAGTGATAGGTCTAGAATAGATCCCCTAGTGCCGTCCTTCCTTGGAACCAGGAAAAAGCTGGAGGAGAAGTATTTTCCTCTTTCATTTAGAGGCAGTGATTCTATTATTCCCTGCTTCCGAAGTTCTGATAAAATTGGAGGCATCAAATGCTGTCACTTTTTTTGTGGAACATGAGGATTAAGTGTTGAAAAGGAACAGAGTTCTGTTGGAGGTCATATCCTTCCTAAATGACTCTCAAAATCTAGGTGTCAATTGTTGTCCTTGTTTCTGCCTCTCCTAACTCATACATCCCCCCTTATACTTACTAAGCTAATTATAAAAAAAAAAAATGTATTATATTGTTTCCTTTTTGCTAGCTTCCTAAGATATAACAGTTTCTCAGTTTCTCTATTGAAATGTTTCCTTTTTCTAGTCTGCATCATCTGTAATGTTCTGTACGTTCTACCTGAAATGTTATGCTCTAAACTGTATAATTTTGTAAATATTGTAATGCGGATCTAAAACCTATTGTAACCTTGTTTCTGGAGCTTTTCTCCCCAGAACTCCATTGAAAACGGGTTCATATTGGTCCAATGGACTATCCTGGTAAACCAACTGCAAATAAATAAGTAATAAATAAATAAATAAATAGTGATCTTTTTCCCAAAGGTGAAAGTTAACAGAAACTTTGTTTGGAAGGGTGAGTTGGACAGAGAGAGGGGAGAGCTGTAGTCAGAAACTGGATGGTTTGTCCTTGAAGGGACCTTTTGTCTGCCTGAAATCAGCTTTAGGCTTGTCTTGCCACTTATTTATAAAACGTGTTGCCATTTTGTTGCCCTGCTTTGTTATGATACAAAGGGCCTGACTCAGATAAATAATTTATTTGAAATTTTTGGACAGAGGAAAGAAAAAGTTCTTTAAACCCCTGCATCATTTTGACAATTTCTTTTAACTTTTTAAATATTTCTGTAGAAGGGAGACCACAGGAGTATCCAAATCCGTTGCTTTTACATCATCTAGGAAGGATTGCAGTCTTAAACAGGAGTGCCTTCTCAGCACTGAATCAGAAGCAGCAGCCCTGGGAGAAGCCTCTGCTAGATCATTGGCACACGATATGGAATGGTATGCACTGATCTTGAGTGACTGTCAAGGATGGTTGGCATCACTTTGCTCATGTTGTGAATAGATGCAAGATGCTAAAGCATATGCATCTGATAGTTTACAGCATGTAAGGCTACAATACTGATTTGTAAAGTTGTTCCCATATCTTTCCACAGCCTAACTGCATCAGTGGAAATACCACCAGCATCAGAGGCCATTTTTGTACTAGTACATGTGATAATCTGGAACTTTCTAGCACTTGTCAGGCTTTCTAGGTGCAATTTGTAGTGTCTCAAGGGTGAATGAAGCAGAAAGGAGAGTGTCCTTCAAAGTCTCAAGAACTGGAGGCACAGGGGAAGGCTTGTGAACATTCACATGCAAAAGATCATAGAACAGATTTTGTGAGCCAGAGATTTTGATTTATGGCCCAAAGAGAAGTAAATGTAAGAACAGTAATCCAAACTTTTGGAATCTGGTTCTGAGGGGGAACCATTTTTCTTTTGCGGGAAGAGGTGAGGAAAAAAAAAACTCAGGGGAATCAAAAGCCATCTGTGCTTTAAACAGTCCCAGAGAAAATGCTTGCCACTCCTTCTCAGTGCTTTTGAAAACAGGTATGGCTGGAACAGAAATGTGTATAGGTTTTTTCTTTCTTTTCCTTTGCTGTAGGCAGAAAATTATACATGTAGAATCCAAATCCAGCTGTTCCCTCATCAGAGGGCAAGGGACATCCTCGAAGATTAACGTCTAAGGTACTCCATCTTGACTCTCAGAAATCACTAGCTGTGGTTCTCTCTCAGACCACTGGATGTGATTTGCATAAGGGGTACTCTGTGTTGGCCAACAGCAGGTTAGAAATAGATGGAACAAGCCCTTAGACAGTTTGGTCCCCCCGGCTTTTCTACAGTCTCAACAGGTACATCTGACTTCAGCTCCGTGAAGGAAGGTGGGGTAATGCCATCCTCCTTCAATTTCTTAGACTTTTTTTGGCTGTGAGGGGGACTCTGAGATGAGAACTTCGATGTGGTCACTCATGCTAAAGCTTTAAGCTAATTATTGTCTAAACAAATCTTCATACAGGAAATATATCTTTTCAAAGTCTTCGGGACCAAAGCCTGTCAAATGGTGCACTCCCTAACATTATGTTTGGGCCCCAAGCAAAAGAGACACAAAATATATCTATCATTATAAGGGATTTGTCTACCATTGGAGCATTTGTTTGTCTCTGATTATATTAAGGAAATGCAATTTTCAAAACAGAAAAAAAAGTGGAAGGTCCCAATGAGGTACTTAGCTTTCATTGTCAAAGGCAATCCTGTTCCTTTTCAATGAAAGTTTGAGGAAACTGCCTTTCTTCTTAGACTGGTGGCAAGAAAGGTTTGATGGTTTGGTATATGTAATCCACTTATATACCAGCATGCAGTCCTCATTCCTGTATCTAAGGTCAGACATATGACACATGAGAAAGGAACTCGTGCTTTGGTATGCTGGATGGACATATGGTACTTTGATCTAATGATGAACATCTATCCTGCATGTGATGTCTTTCATTCAAAGAAGATAAAGTTATCATTCTTTCTCAGTTAAGAAAACAAACACTGATGGAAGTTCATGAATCTCACATGGGAATACCAAAAAGCTAATGAGATATCTAGAGATATCATGAACTGGCTTAGTAAAAAAAGGATACAGAAAACATGATGCACATTTGTAATCTTTATGGCACCCACAAGAATAGAAAGCAAGCTTGAGTTTTTGACATATGAATGTCTGACATTCTGATGGTTAAAACTAGGAATAAGCTTTCTACTGTGCATTAGATACTACTAAAAAAAGGTACTACAGTTACGTTTGTTAATAATGTGCTCAGTTATATTTTAGAGAGACACCACATTCCAGAATAACACATGTCAGGCAATGTACCACAGTTCACTTCTCAAGCAATTTATAGGTCCATAGGTAGTTACTATACATGGGGTCTAGGAGACCATTGAGAAGACTAGCCAAATTTTCCCTATGCCAAAAAGCATGGTTTTGTTAAGTCATAAGCTTGGTCTCACAATTGCCAAAATGGTTCATAGGTTCATAGGAGGCTACTAGGCTAACAAACCTAGAGCCTTTACAAGACTAGCCATTTATTTATTTTTTTTTTGGTGGTAGTTCACAGAATGAATTTATGAACAGAACAGGTCTGTGATCAACACCAGCTACCACTGTCCATGAGGGACATAGGTGCCACCCCAGGGGAGAATTTGCAGTCCTCCATCCAATTGTCTAGCTTGTGTTTGAATGGGGTCAGTGAGGAGTTCTGTTGTACATGAATCAGAAGTCTATTCTAGAGAAGCATTAGTCTCTGGAAGATATATATGTCTCTCCAGCATGTTCTGTTAATGTCCCAGGCTAAGTAGAGATCCCTAGTGTGAGTGATTCTTATGCCATTTGACTTAGGGATGTGCAACATTTCCATTAGGTCAGGGTACAGCTTTTCCATTAGGTCAGGGTCAGAGATTGCCCTATAGACCAGGCACAAGTCAACTCTCAGCAGTCAATAAGATACAGAATAAAGTGACAAGGCTTTCAGTGTGTCCGTGTAGGTCATGGCTTGGAGTCCCTGCATTTTCCTAGTTAGAAACCTCTAAGGTCTCTCCAGCTGCTGCTGCAGGTGTCTATTGGTGAAGTACATGCAAAAGGGTGCATTATACTCTATTAGTGGTCTGATAAGGGTCAAGTACAGTGATGTTATAACATCTTTTGGCCTGGATGCTATGGCCTTGATTTTGAGGTGCACTACATAGAAGGCTTTCCTTACCACTGTGGAAACTTGGTGGTCAAAGTTCAGATTGCTATCAACCTGTGTTTCCAAGTCTCACACCACTGGGTTAGAACTCAGAGGGGTGCTGTCAATATTGTAATTTGTAGGGAATTCTGTTTTGTCAAAGGGATCAATAATGCATGTTTGATTTTGAATTTAGTTCTAGGCCATGGCTTTGGCACCAATCATTCATTTGTGTTAGCCCTTCTTGTAATATGTTGACATTGTTGGGGGACTCAGTGATTGCTCCCAGTTTGCAATCATCAGCAAACTTGGTGAGCCAGAGGCCATCAAAGTTGGCCTGTATTTCTGAGAAACAGATAACAAACAGTAAGGGGTCCAGCACAGATCCCTGTGGTGTCCCACTGGTGATGGATTTACTGGTGGAGGAGGAGTCACCAGTTTTGACAAAGTGTGGTCTGTCAGTGAGACAATTGGCAACTCATCTAGTAATGTAAGGTTTAATCCCCAGCTGAGAGAGTTTCTCAATGATGCCAGAGTGGGGGACTGTGTTGAAAGCATTGGCAAGCTTGAGATAGGCTGTGTGCACTGTCTTACCTTTGTCCATGGCTTTGCTGGCATTCTCAAAGAAGTCTGCCAGGTTTAATAAGCATGATCTACCCTTAACAAAGTCAAACTGGGTCTAGTGTTTTGAGATCATCTGTCTCCTTGTTGATAAGGCCCATGATAATTCTTTCCCCAGGGTCAATTGTTGTCTGCCCCCTTTTATGCAGGGGGCTTATTGCTGTCGTTCAACACTCTGCAGGAACACTGCCAATTCTCAAGCTATGATTAAAGAGAATGCCAAGTGGGTCTACTATGTCTTGTTTGTTGCTTACTAAAAAACCTGCAATATTATCTGGTCTCATTGTGGCCATGTTTTTGGCCTTGGGGATTGCAGAGATGACCTGTTGTCTAGAGATATTAGGCAGAGAGCTGTTGTCAGACATTCTTTAGGATATGGTAGGTGGGGATAGGGGGTGAAGTTTGCACTGAATCTGTCAGCTAGCAGGTTGGTGATATCTTCCAGTGTAGTATGAGTGATCATATCTAGAACTAGTTTGACACATAGCTGGGTATTCCCTATTAGACTTCAAGTGTGTTTATAGAATGCCTTATGATTATCCTTGGCTAGGTATGCAATTTGAGTTTCATAATTTGATTTTGAAGTCTTTATAAGATTTCTGATTTTCTTGTTTTGGCTTAGGAGGGAACTCTTTCTCTGCAGAGTGATGTCCCTCCTGCGTTTGGACAACATTTTCTTCCTGTTGTTATATAATCTGATTATACTTGAAGTCCACCATGGCAGCTTGTTTTACAGGAACACATGGTTTTCATCCAGTCAGGTACTGCAGAGTTTATACAGTTGCTTAAGTGTTTATACAGGACATTTGCATACACTTCTGCATAGTGATCATTGATGTATGTGATTGCAGGTGGTATGAAGCTTTTTATACCATCACTTAGTAGCTGTAATTAGCATTGGTAAAGTTTTTTTTTTTTTTTTTTATTTTTGTTCCTGTGAGGGTGTCACTTCCAGTAGTTACTTCAAACAAGACTGATTTGTGGTCTGACTTAACCAGGGTGGGCATCACGCATGAAGTACGGTGACCCTCCCATGATGGAGATTACTGTGTCCAGAACATTAGAGTCTCTACTGGGGGTGCAGAGTATCTGTTCCAGAGCATTTGTGTTAACAAAGTCCTGGAACTTCTGGGCAAGTGTATTTTTGCTCGTGTATGTCCCCAGTCTATGGAAGGATAGTTGAAATCTTCCATGACTAAGGTATCAGGATGTATGGCGAGGGATTCCAGTAAATCGAGTTAGACAATGTACTTATCCTGGCTCATGTTGGGGGATCTATAGCTAGCAATGATGTGGTATGGTACTGTCCCAATAGTTAACTGGACATGGAGTAGTTTGAGACAGTCATGCTGTCTGACCAGTCTCAAAGTGTATTTGGTTTTAATGAAGATGGATACACCTCCGCCTTTGGTTCCTTCATGCTCATTTTGAGGTCTGAGCATGTGGAAGGCATTGTAACCTTGCATGGCCACAGTGCTCTCAGTAGCCTTGAACCATTCTAGGCAACTACACAGATGTTAGCATCCTCCAAGGTGAGGAGTGTTTCCAGGAGGTGTAGCTTTGTGTTTAAACTCCTAGCATTAAGCAGCATGACCCAGAGTTTGTCTCGATTAGATTTTGGAAAATGTTGTTATGGAAACTGAGGGAATCAAATATTGGACTATAAGAAGATGCTTATTGACAGTTTATAGCTGTCATTCTCTGTATTAGTTGTCAGTATATGATTTTTTTTCTAGTGACTGGAAATTTAAGCATAAAAATAAAATAAGTGGTAGCTGCAGTTAAATGAGCAGTTTGAGAGAATGATAATAAAAGTAAAAAAGTAGATTAAAAACTGTGAATTATCCAGTCATGTCAATGTTATGTGGCATTCCTTGTAAGCAAGAATATATTGTGACAGGATGCACATCTCAGGCTCTGATGGAGAAAAGACTTTGGACAGATTCATACATCATTTTTTACTTTATCTACCTGAGTGTAAATTGATAGCCTTAGAACTTCTCCATATGACTGTGACACAGTACCAGTCCACAAAGGAGCAAATGACCTGAAGCACTCCACCCAGAGGGGCATGTGGAATGATATGATAGAGCTTACTAAACGTGTTTTGGGCAGGAGAGACACTGATCTTAAGGAGTACCTTGATTTTTCCAACAGTGATGTCTAAATACCAAGACAGGATAACTGATTTCAACAAATGACTAAGCAGTTGTTGACTTTCTAAGGGGTTACAGGATGTGTCTGCCTTGGCCAGGGTTGGCAGACATCCCTATTTGAGTGGGACTGTCCCGGGATCAGCAGCCCAATCCTGAGTCCTGTACTGCCAGCTAAAATCAAGGTGAAACAGCCTCCGCTTTGTTTTTTTTTTTTTTTTGATTGGCCCTTATACCGGCATACGGGCCAATCAAAAATTGCTAAATACGAAGCTACCTTGTGTTTAATGTGGAACATCAGGCAGTTCCACATTAAACAGAAGTAGCCCAGTTTTGAGATTTTTTGATATACGAGCCAATCAAAAATCTCTAAACAACACGGACCTATTTTTGTTTAATGTTTAACGCAATCACATTTTTTTTTTTTTTTTTTTTTTTGGTCTTCACTTAGTGTGAAAGACCTTTTTTTTTTTTGTCCCTACCTGGCCCGTCAGAAACCTGGCAACCCTGGCCTTGGCTAAGATAGTGGATAAGACTTCCTCGTTTGTTAGAGATTACATAAACCTTACATATCAGGGCTTCTGCCCACTGGCTAAAGCCTTTGCTGCCTCCAAAGTGGTGTTTTTTGGCAGCATCCCCTTCTGAAATTCTTATCTAGCGAACTCACACTCAAATTCAGATAACATCATGGTAGCACTACTCTGCACTAGTAATCTAAACAGAAAGATACCTGAACTTGAGGCCCTCCTCCAACTCAAACACATTCATATTTGTTTAGTTAGTGAGAAAAGGTTTCAGTGTAATGACAGTATGCTCTCTCTACCAAGGTTTAGCATCTGTCATGCCTTCAGGTCCCTAGGTAACTGGAGGAGAACATGTATTTTTCAAAAATGCGATCACTTCACATAAAATTACACATAAACCTAACCTGGAGCTCTTATAGATCCAAATCACACTTAACAAATCCAGCTGTTATATTACTACCTGTAGATCTCATCAATTTCCCCCAAAAGACCCTGAAAATTACCTTAGCATTATTCAGGGGCAAAATATCAAACTAAACACCTGCTTGCTGGGAGAACTTCAATTACCCAATAATTGACTACATATAATTCTTACATCGCTAAATACAAACATTATAGGTTCATAGGTTCATAGATGTTTACTAGGCTAATAACCACAAGGGCTTTTTTAAGCCTAGCCATGCATCCCAAATCTCTGGCGAGTTCTGATACCCTTGATAAGTATAAGCATGGGCCAAGGAGATGAATCATTTACAGGTTACCTGTTTGCATCAGAGACATAGGTGGCAAACCAGGTATAAATTTCTGGTTTTCCATCCAATTGTCCAAGTTGCACTTGAATTGGATTATGGAGGAACTCTGCTTCACATGGATGGGGAGCCTGTTCCATAGATGGGGTAGTTTCTGGGATACATACCTATCTCTCCAGCAGGTCATATTTATATCACAGACAAGGTTTAAGTCTTTAGAACGGGTAATTCTGGTACTATTTGTTTTGTGGATATGCAGGAGGTCTATCAGACTGGGGTCTGACAATGCCCTGTATGCCAGGCATAGATCTCCCCTCAAAAGCCTGTAGGAGACAGAATACAGGGATAGGGCCTTGAGGCGGTCTGCATGGGATATATTACTTATGACCTGTATTCTTTTAGTGAGGAACCTTTGTAGACATTCCAGTTGTTGGATATGCCTTGAAACATACATAGCAAAGGAGGCATTGTGCTCAATGATAGGTCTGATAAGTGCCGAATACAGTGGAACAATGACTTCCCCGGACTTAGATGCCATACATTTGTTTATAAGTTGTGCAACATAAAGTGAGCTCCTCATCACTGTAGACATGTGATGATCAAAGGCTAGATTACTATCTGTGTGTGTCCCTACGTCCATGACTACTGGGTCAGATTTAAGGGGTGTGTTGTCAGTATGATAGTTACCAGGGATTGATGACTTCCCAAAGAATACTATTATGTATTTCTTGCCATTTAGTTTTAGTCCATGACCCTGACACCAGTTGTTTGTCTGTGTCAGCCCCTCCTGGAGAACATCTGTGTCAGTGTGAGATTGATGACAGCTCCTAATTTGCAATCATCTGGAAATTCAGTCACCCAGAGACCACTGACATTGGCCTTGACTTCTGAGAAGTAAATGCCAAAAAATAGTGGTCCAAGGACTGATCCCTGAGGGACTCCACTTGTGACTGGCCTCTTAGTAGAGGTGGACTCCCTAGTTCTAACTTCCTGGGTCCTGTCTGTGAGCCAGTTGGCTATCCACTGGGTGACATACGGGTTTGTACTTAACCGCTTGGGTTTGTCAACTATGTCTGAGTGGGGTATTGTGTCAAATGTCTTGACCAGGTTAAGGTAGGCAGTGTGAACGTTTTTGCCCTCATCCGTTGTTTTGGTGACCTTCTCAAAAAAGTCCACCAGGTTAAGTAGGCATGATCTGGCCTTTATGAAACCAAACTGGGTTGGTTCCAGTACCTGGAGGTTTACTATATCTCTGTTGATCATCCCCATGATAATTCTTTCCATGTCTTTACATATAGGACTAGTGAGACTCATGGGTCTGTAGTTTCCAGGGTCTGTAGATGGCCCATCTTTGTGCAGAGGGATGACTGTTGCCTTTCTCCATTCATGAGGAACAAAGCCTGTTTAGAGGGTACAGTTAAATATTAACTTCAGAGACCCTGATAGGTCATGTTTCATGTTATTTAGAAGGCATCCTGGGATACTGTCTGGGCCCATTGTTGCAGTGTTCTTGGTCTTAGAGAGAGCATTAAGGACCTGTTCCCTAGTGATAGTAGGGGGATTTATATTTGACGATATTTCCTGAGGGAAGGTTGAAGGGAAGAGAGGAGTAAAGCTGGAGCTGAATTTATCAACCAGGAGGTTTGATATATCTTCTGACTCAATATAAGTGGCTCCATTTACAATGAGCTCTGCACATAACTGTGTACTGCCTTTGAGATTGTGGACATAGCTAAAGAATGCTTTGTGGTTGTCCTTGGCCTGGGAGGCCAAACTTATCTCAAATTTGGCTTTGGTAGGCTTTATTTATCCTCTGAGTTGTTTGTTTAGTTTGATGAGAGTGCTTTTATCCTGCTGGGTGCTGCACCTCCTAATTTTTGCCATGATTTTCTTCCTCCTGTTATACATAGGATTTATTTTGTGATTCCACCAGGGTGGATTGTTTTTTTATTTAGTTCTGTACTTCTTTCTGGTGGGTACAGCTCCCTCTATACAACTATTAACATGCTTGTACAGGGTTTCTGTGACAGTTCTGCATAAGCAGAAGTGTTCTCAGGGTTTATAGGGGCTTGAAATTTGGCAAGGTTCTCACTTAATAGCAGGAATTTAGCCTTAGAATAGTTCCTGAATATTCCTGATTTAGCTGAGGGCCCAGGTTTTATTTTTACTTCAAAAGAGACCATTTTATGGTTTGACTTACCAGGGTAGGTATTACAGTAGGGGGTGTGCAGCACTGCCCCATATTAGTGAGTAGATCCAGTATGGTTGCACCCCTGGTTGGCGTATTAACTATCTGGTCCAGGCAAGTTCATATCCATGGCAACAGACCCTTTTTTATTTATTATTTTATTGAGTTTTATTGTGTTGGCGTGAGAATATCAATCAATGTCAGGATTGTCCTGTTTGCAACTATGTGGACAGTGGTTGTCACTGCAAACTAGTTGTCCTGTGTGCAACTAGATATTCCCAGTGTTTCTTGGACTTTGTTATATCAATGCTTTAGACCACATCGTAAAACTGCTCAGAAGATCTAACATTCGTGATTTGTTCCTTATCAACTTAACCCACAGCTTTACACCATCTCCCCATCCTTGGTAAAATCTTTTCCACAAATCTGTCATCTTCTCGGCCAGGCCTAGTGGTATCACTCAACCAGTAAATGAGATCATCTTTAGGGATTTCTCAAGAACAAAACCATCTTTAGTTTTAGTGCCTAAGCAGAACTCCTCACAAACCTCTGTAAATAATCACATGTGAGAAGTCTGCCACATTCACTTCCAAATGTTTCCAATTGCCTAAACAACTGCATAGGAAAGTCAGTGCCCATCTACCCTCAATATCGTGGTAAGTTCAAGAATAATCCTTTCTCGTGGAACTCCTGTATATATAATCTGTATAGCAAGAGAACTAACACATGCCAGAACAGAACTTAAAGGAGCAATTAGAAAATGCACATTAAAGCATGAGCATATGTCCAACAATGCAACAAACTTGTTCATAATACTATCGCATATTTGATTTCCAGGGATATTGACAATATATTAGCAAACAAATCTAGTGACAACTTTAGCCTATCAACCCACATTATTCCTTCTCTGTAGCACTGATAATTTAATTTCCACTGAAATCTTTTTGGTATAAGTCGTAAAATCCTTGTCACAGGATAAAGATAAGTGGGACCAGACAACTCAGCAGGCTGCATTCTTATCAATGACAAGTATGCACTATCTATCTACCTACTTAAACTACTCAAACTCAGCCTACTCACAGGGTTTTTATCTGATGCCTGGTGAACAGTGACTGTGGCTCCCCTATAAAATGGCTGAACTCTACAGACCTAAGTAATTTTAGGCACATCAGCCTCACTTGCTTTCTGTGTAAAGACATGGAGAGTATCATTGCATGACTCATTTTTGAAAACATGGGCCACTTAACTGATCTAAATCCCCAAGCAATTTGGTTTTGTGAAGCACAGGACTTGCAACCTTAACTTAGTAAGCTTCTTCAAAAAGGTTACAGAGGCTCTGGACAATGGCCTCTCAATGTATGCTACTTATCTCAACCTTTGCAAGGCTTTTTGCACTATTTCATGTGCTGGTATTGTTGAAAAATTAGGCAAAGTTAATATAAGACCCATGCATTACCTGTTGGCTTGCAAATTGGATTTCTAACAGTTGCTGGTACTCTTTTTGAATGTAAAATTGTATCTAGTAGGGTGCCACAGTAATCAGTGCTAGGTCTTCTACTGTTTGTCATTTATTTTGTAGACGTCTAAGCCAATATTTAGAAGTGCAATTGAACAAGTTTGTTGATGGCTGCAAGCTGCGCACTTTTTGGGTTCATCCACTGATACAAAACAGCACCAATAAGGTCTGAGATATGAGCATACCTACTCAAAAAAGTAAAAAAAATAATATAAATCCAACCAATAAACAAGACAGAAAAAAGTCAAATCTTCCATGGTGAAGAAATGAGTATTTAATAAATCCACAAACAGGCAAAAATGAACGCTTTCGTCTTGAGCACAAGACTTCATCAGATGCCATTTTTGAAAAAACAACCCATATATATATATATATATATATATATATATATATATATATATATATATATATATATATCACAGACAATAATTAAAACACTTCAGATAATTGAGTAATTACATAATTCACTTATTAAATAAAATTAAGGTTTAAAAAAAACAGGTTCACTGCTGGAGACCAACATGTGAATAAACCCTTTTCTTTAACCCTTCCAAAGGTAAAATGTATATATATATATATATATAGTTTCTGTGAGGCCATTTTTGCTTGGGCTGAAGGAGGGTCTCTGTGTTGATCAGTGGCAGTGAATAACATTGAGCAGCTTCCCTGCCCCCCGTAGAGGTGGTTACTGACTTGAAACTGTAGTTTTATTGGCCACTAGGGGTCATTTTCAAAACTCCGTCATCTTCCTCTCTTAAAACCTAGTTGCCTCGTGGTTTGGGCGTCTTTTCAGGCTTGTTGGCTGTTGGTGAAGCACCCTCCAGGAGGAAAAAACGCTGAGAGAAGAAGGGAGCCACTTTTGAGATTTTAAGTATTTTTTCTCTGTTTATTTGCTAAGTTTTTCTGCATAGCTGCCTAGCTTGAGCATTTTCTGGCTTGTTAAACTTGATTTCTGCATTAGTAGCTGTATTTAGAGCACAACCAAAAGCTGTTTGCTGAATTTCCTGTTTGCACTTAATTTTAAATCGTTTTTTTCTTAAAACTTGCATATTTTCTGTCCTTGACCTAGCACTCTTGTGTGGGGTCATTTACTGCACTGTTATAACTTGATATTACTTGTGAACCTCTGCTATCTCTGTAAAAACAAAACAAAAAAATCTTGCTTTTTCCCACTTTTCTGAGAGTTAAAAAAGTTCAGTTACAGGCTTGCTGTTCCTGAACTGTTTGAAAGTTTCTGTGAGGCCATTTTTGCTTGGGCTGAAAGAGGGTCTCTGTGTTGATCAGTGGCAGTGAATAACATTGAGCAGCTTCCCTGCCCCCCCGTAGAGGTGGTTACTGACTTGAAACTGTAGTTTTATTGTCCGTTTTGGGTCTATTCCTGCTTCTTTCCAGCCCCTGCGATCAAGCACGCTTTAACGTGCTTTAGCGAATAGCTGAGTTGCCACTAGAGCAGCATCGGGCAGCACCGGTTAAACAAGGTTAAACTCTTTCTGGCTCCAGAAAGTCTGTTCTTCAATTTTTCCCTTAGAACTGCTCTGTTAGGAACCTAAACAGTTTACACCTTCACTAAAAAGTGCAGCACTTGTTCCAATTACCTTTTTCTTCTCAAAAAGCTCAGCACTTGTCTTATAAGCATATCCCTTGTCTTATAAGCATTCTCTTTGCAGGTCAAGCACTCCTATATTATACAAATCTCTCACTAGCAAAACCCCCCAGGAGTGCCCACTTCCCTGCTAAGCCCACTACTTTTCTGTCTCATACCAACTCATAATTCTTTCTAGCATGTCGAAGGGTCAGATGCTGGCGTCCTCTCCTGCCCAGTTGGTGAATCTGGGAATTCTGAGACAATGTTACAATTGCCTCATGTACACGAACAACCCTCTCCTCCTCCCATGTAACACTAACACTTGTGAGAGATGAAGCTATTTAGCCAGACTGGAGGCTGAGCTCTCTCAACTCAGGACTGGCAAGACCAGGCAGGAGGAGAAGGCAACAACACACACCACAATACCAGTCTCACATAACTCAACCACACCACTGAATCAAACACATAAACACACTAAGACATACTCGGAGGCTCTGAGTAAAAATTTACCTAAACAGCAGAGGCCTCCAAAGCAGACACCCAAGCAACTGCAAACTCAATACACCACACAAACAACACATAAACAACAAAATCAGTGTGCAAAGCAGTCACTGCCCTTAAGGCCAAATACAACACCAAACATACTTGTCATAGGTGACTCCATAGTCAGACACACTGACGTCCCGCTCACCAGACTGAGTAAGGAGAAGGTCACAGTAAGCTGCCTGTCAGGCGCTAGAATCCACCACATAACGCAAGCACTCAGGTCTCTCAACAGCAGGTACAAGTACGACTCAGTCATTGTCCACGCTGGTGTCAACGACCTGAGACGTACCTCCTTGGACTACATGAAAAGAGACATTGAGGAGCTCTCTGATTATGTAGCCCAGGCAGGTATGACCCTGACCTTGAGCAGTATCCTACCTTCACCTAGAATGATGCCACAATACAGTGATAAGATGATCAGCTTTAATAATTGGCTTAAATTCTGGTGTCATTCAAAGGGGATACAATGTCTGTCTGCCTGGGATGACATGCTGGACAAGCCACGCTGCTTTGCAAGGGACGGCTTGCACCTGTCACCCCTAGACTTCCAGATATTGGCAAAGGCTCTTGCCACCCCCATAGTGCCTTTTTTAGGCAAGGCTCAAATTCTAAACCTACCACCCTAGAACACAAAAAAGGAAAAAAACTAAGGGTAATGCTGCTCAATGCCAGAAGTCTCAATCTCAAGATGCACGCACTCGAGGCCCTTCTCAGTATGGAGAACATCGATGTCTGTGCTGTGGCAGAAACCTGGTTCAAGGCTCCTGAGAGCACCCCAGCACTATCAGGTTTCACTTCATATCATGCCCGCCCCAAAATCCGGACAACACCAAGAAAGGAGGGGGGGTGTCCATATTCATAAAGGACACCCACACCTCAAGGTTGGTGGCAACGCACGATGCATCGGAGACCATCCAGGTGCAATTAACCATAGGCAAGACTGCTCTGCAATTTGTAGCATGTTACAGGCCACCCTCTCAAACTCAGGAACCTCACATGGCCTTCCTGAAAACATTGGGGGGATAAATGTATCACCAAACACCATCATACTAGGTGACTTCAACTACCCTAATATAGACTGGGAACACTACTCAAGCCCAAACACTCTAGCCCAAAGGTTCCTGGAGTTCATAAACTCAAATGCCATGGAACAACTAGTCACCATCCCCACAAGAGGAGAAAACATACTTGATCTCATCATCACGAACATGGGATCACAATGTTCAACACCGAAGTATACCCCTCACTGGTGAGATCAGATCATAAACTAATCTCGCTGGAGGTCCTCATCCCGCCCCCACCTGAAATAAAAAGACCACAGTGAAAAACTTCTCAAAAGCCGACTTCACACCTCTAAAAACTAGTGTGGTCTCCTTTAAGGCCCCTGAGCCAGTGGTAAACATTACTCAAACCGCTGAATCACTTACAAATGCCTTCTACCAGCACCTACAGGACTGCATGGATCAGGCAATCCCAAACAAAACTAAGACTCTTTGTACCAAAGGCAAGCGTCCAGTCTGGTGGACCCCAGCCATAAACAAGCTCTACAACAAAAGGAGGAAGCTACTACAAGATAGAGCAAAATCCTTGAAAGGTGAGACACCTTTGATCATTATAAGTAAAAAACTAAGAGCTCTCATAAAATCATCCAAGGCAAATTTTGAGAGAAAAATCGCCAAGGACTCAAAAGACAATCATAAGGCCTTCTTTAGCTATGTTAGAAACCTAGGAGGAAACTCCCAGATATGCTCAGAATTAGTTCAAAATGATGTGAAGATTACTGAACCTACACACATTGCCAACATACTGGCTGACAGGTTCAGTGCAAACTCCCCCCCCTCCCCCCCAAAAGGAGAGATATCTATACCAGAGGATTGAGCCCCCCAAACATCTCCAACGCCCAGGTGAGAACTGCTCTCTCCAAGGCAAAAAACACAGCATCCATGGGACCGGATGGTGTCCCCAGCTGTGTGCTCCACGAACTCAATGAGGAATTAAACCCGCAGTTAGGACAGCTGTTTAATCTTAGCCTCACCTCAGGATACGTACCCAAGGAGTGGTGCACGGCGACTGTGGTCCCACTTCACAAGGGCGGTGCCTCCACCGACCCTGAAAATTACCGTCCCATTAGCTTGACAAGCCTTATCTGCAAAGCCATGGAGAGGATCATAATGGAACTCATAAATAAAGACATAGGGAACTTGCAGACTTTGGATCCAACCCAGTTTGGCTTTGTCAAAGGCAGATCATACCTTTTAAACTTGGTTGACTTTTTCGAGACAGTCACCAAGGACATTGATGAGGGAAAGGCAGTCCATACAGCCTACCTCGATCTGGCAAAGGCCTTCGACACAATACCCCACTCAGGTATCATCGAAAAACTCATCAGCTTGAATGTAAACCCATACATCACAAGATGGGTTGCAAACTGGCTAAGTGACAGAACCCACAGGGTCAGAGTTGCTGGAGCCTTGTCAGACTCAAAGCCTGTCACAAGTGGTGTCTCACAGGGCTCAGTCCTGGGTCCACTCTTGTTCAGCATCTACTTTTCTGAAGTACAAGCAAACACAGGAGGGTTATGGCTGACAAAGTTTGCAGATGACTGCAAACTGGGCGCCATAGTCGAAAACACATCTGACACAGATATCCTTCAGAAGGGCCTCACAGAAACGTATAACTGGTGCCAGAGCCATGGCCTAAAGTTAAACGCCAAGAAATGCATAGTCATACCCTTCGGGAAAAACAAGGTTACCCCTAGCTACCATATAGGTGGCAATCCACTGAGCACAGAAGAAGTCATCAGGGATCTGGGAACCCAGGTTGACAGTAGCCTTTCGTTTGACACTCATGTTGCCAAAGTAGTTAGGAAAACCTTCTACATTGCACACCTGATCATGAAGGGATTCACATCTAGATCAAGGGAGGTCATCATCCCCCTGTACTCATCACTCATTAGACCTATGATTGAGTACAATGCCCCATTCGGAATGTATCTGGCCCGACACCTGCAGCAGCAGGAAAGGCCCCAAAAGTTCCTCACCAAAAGGATAAAGGGTCTCAAAAATATGTGTTATGCTGCCCAACTGAAAGAACTCCAGCTCTATTCAGTCTCATACCGCTTGCTCAGAGGTGACCTGTGCCTGACATATAAGGCCATGTCAAACCCAGATTTGATGAATATGCTTCACCTCAAAAAATCTAGATCCCTCAGAACCACAAGGGCGGGAGACTTAAACCTTGACACGGTTATTAATAGAACATGCTGGAGGGACAGATTCATCACCCAGAGACTCCCTATGCTGTGGAACAAAATCCCGGTACATGTGAGGCAGAGCACCTCACTGGCCTTGTTCAAGAGGAATCTTGACCAATGGATGGGAGATAGCAGATATACCCCAGGGATTACTTCAGTGTCACTGCTTGACAGAGGCACAACAAATTAATAGGCCTAGTTTTATTCAAACTAAAGGGGTGGCGAAAGCCACATAACTATGGGCTAGGCTTATAAATGCCCTTGGGCAGATAGCCTAGTATGAACCTATGAAACCTATGAAACCTATATGTCAATGTT
This sequence comes from Protopterus annectens, assembly GCF_019279795.1. Classification (NCBI taxonomy): domain Eukaryota; kingdom Metazoa; phylum Chordata; order Ceratodontiformes; family Protopteridae; genus Protopterus; species Protopterus annectens. Next base: position 1,424,067,058 of record NC_056732.1, read on the forward strand.
TTTATAGTTGATATAAGAAAATATATTATACTTGTGAAGCTTTCAAAAATAATACAGGTTTAATTAAAATGTATTCATTAAGTTCTGTGTACATACTAGATTTAAACCTAAGCTGCCATCTAAGCTCTCTATTCAGTAATATATTTCTAATGTCCCCTCCCCTGGAATTGTTTCTTACATCTATGATCCCAAACTTAAAAATACTGGGGGAAACACAGTCTAAAGTGTGTTTATATAAAGCACTTGTCTCTTTTTTAGACTTGATATCGTATAGGTGTTCATATAGCCTATCTTTCAAAGCCCTCTCCATTTTCCCTATATAAAATACCATGCATCCCCCAAACACAACCAAATAAACTAACATCCTGGTGTTGCAGTTACCTTTACAAAAATGCACACAGCTATTTAACCCATTTTGTAAATGTAAAATAAATTTCCTTTACTATGTAGGGACAATATCTACATCTTCCACAGGTGGTTGTACCTTGTTTGTCTTTAACATTTCTAGCATCTACCTGTTCAAATTCACTTACTCAATTATCTGAAGTGTTTTAATTATTGTCTGTGATGTATATATATATATATATATATATATATATATATATATATATATATATATATGGGTTGTTTTTTCTAAAATGGCATCTGATGTAGTCTTCTGCTCAAGATGAAAGTGCTCATTTCTGCCTGTTTGTGGATTTATTAAATACTCATTTCTTTGCCATGGAAGATTGGACTTTTTTCTGTCTTGTATAGGAGCATACCTAGTCAACCAAAAATAGTCTCAAGCTGAATGTGAAAAAATGGAGTATAATATTATTTGAAGAAAAAGCTGCTCCTAACACATATACTATAAATTGAACTTTTCTTCAAGCATATACGATAAGAAGAGACCCAAATACTTACAAGAACAATTGTTTCTTATTCAATTATGTTTCCATTATAGTCAGGAAATCATTCTATCTGGCATAGCTACTTTCCAAGGAATATCTTCAAGATACAAGCAAGTAATCCAGCCACTGTAGTCTTCCGTTAGCAGACCCATTACTGATTGTAGTACATCCCTAAGTATGTACAAATCTAAGCACAGCACTCAACTGCAAATACACTAAATACTGTATTTCTAACTAAGAAAATGAAATACTTTAAATCCTCCAACTACTCCAATAGATTAACATGAATTTCTTTATTTTCAGTAGCCTAACTGCTGCTCCAAAATGAACTGGTGGCTGCCTTTCAAGTCATGAAAACTCCAATTAATTTTGATTTCCTATTTCTTTGCAAAACCAGTGCCACTACAATTAGCTGCAATAGGGATCTATATCTATACCAACAAATAAATAAGATGTGCTGGAGGGATAGGGACCTAACCCAATTGCCAGACTGAGGAATACGTTGCCATTACAGATCAAATTAAGTTGTATGTGGGCTACCTTTAAGGCTATTCTTGAGGATTGGAAAGACAGATACAATTTTACAACAGAGTTCTCATGCACACACGTGCTTAGTTTGGGAGGTGAGCACTATTAAGTGCTTGAAAATGCTGGAAACGTCTTTTAGTTATGTCTTCTCAAAGCTGTATATGGCTAAACATCTTACTGTCATCAGGATCTTACTGTCATCAGGATCACTTGCCTAGATTCATTCATCAGAATCAGAAACAATTCTATGATAGAAGAGAATGGAATCTTCCATTGATAAAGGAAGAAAAATAATTAGAATGATTCCAGGAAATTTTTAGGAATACATCTAAAAATCAAGCCTGTCATCTAAATATATGATCACGTATGCTACAGGGAAATAAAACATAGCCGAACTTATTTAATTAGATACATATGTTAAAGTTTCTAGAACAAGCACTTCTACCTGAGAGACATTTAAAAACAGCTACTTAGAAAGTTTATGAGACTCTAGTGAAGACCTCTAGATATATATAAATCAGTTCTCAATTGCAGCAACTGAATCAATTGAACTGTTGCACACCACCTCTCATGATGCTAATGAGAGTGCTGCTGGACTTAATCAAAGCATTACTAAATACATTATGGTAGGCTACTCAAGTACCACTGTGATATCCTTGCTGCACATAGTTTAACATAAGTATGTTACAGATTAAAGCAATGAGTTTATATAGTATGCAACAGGCTGTTAAGCTAGGTTTATCCACACATCATCATCATCATCAACAACCTCCTTTTTTATTTTACTACAAGAGTTTACCACTTCTCATCACTTAGTGTCATTCTCTTACCTTCTTTGTCAGTCATGCATATCATTAGTCTTCCCTCATACAATCCAGCTCTTTGCTGGACATCCTCATTTTCTCTTTCCTTCTCCATATATCTCCCAAATCTTCTTCACCAAATCATCATATGCTTTCATGTATCTGTGCCCAAACTGCTGTAATCTGTTCTCTTTGACCTTCTCTGTAATTGGAGCTACTTTGGCTTCTGCTGTGATGTCATAATTTCTTCTTCTCTTCTACAGTGCACATCCTGAAATCAGTCTCTGGTACTTCATCTGCAACAATTCTAGTATCTTCAACTGTTCTAAAACCACAGAACAGATTTCTGTACCATAAAAAAAGCACTGATCACACCATTGTTTTGTACACTTTTTTCATCATATTTTGCATCTTTCTGTCACACAATACTCCTGTCAATCTGTGCCACTTGGCTGCAGTGCCTCTTAATCTAGATTTGACTTCCCACTTCAGAATTCCATTCTCTTCAACCACAACATCCAGATATTTAAAGCTGCCTATCTGTCCACTGTTTCCCTTTTATGTAAATTTTCAGCTTCTTCTGCTTTTCCTTATTAGCTGTCATGACAAGTGTCTTCAGCTGTCTCGTTTGTACTCAGCTTTGCCCTATGTACCTTTAGTTTTGCATTTCGTTCTGCATCATTTGCTAAAGTAACAATTCAGAATCTGCTTACATGCCACATACTTTGCATACAGCAACATTGTTGATCTTGCTCCCTCCAACATGTGTGCTTAGTCCACCATCAGTATGAACAGCAGTGGCCTAAGAGATGATCACCTTATGCATACACACTCTCACAGTCAACCCTTGCATCACTCTGAAAACTGTTATTACTAATGACATTAGGTCCTTGTAAATAGCTGGCACAAATTTTGCTAATGCTTCTGAGACTTTGGACCACTGTAGGTCTGCACAAATCAGCTTTCTTTATGCTTTGTCATATGCTTTCTGAAAACCTAAGAATGCCCAGTTGGATTCTTTCCTCATCTGTAGCTTCTTCTTCTTCTTCTTCTCCACCATCTCTCTCACTGAAAACATCAGGTTGGTCATGCTGCATTCTAATCTGAATCCAAACTGTTCATCTTCCATCTTAGTTTCTACTGTTCTGCATATTTGTTTATCAATCGCCTTCTCCTGGACTTTCATGCAGTCTGACAGTAGCTTGATAACAGTACACTGTCCACACTTGTGAATGTCCCCTTTGTTCTTATACAATGGCTCTAGAATGCTTATTCTCCAGTCCTACAGGATACATGCTTCAGTCCATACTGTAAAGGAGTACACAGAGAAGCCATTTCTCCCCTAACTCACCCAACATCTTGATCATATCTGACTTGACCTCAGTTGAGCCTGCTGTTTTTCCTGGCATTATTTTCCGTAGGGATGTTCTTTCTTCTTAATTCTCCCAGGGTGGATTCTCCTCCCTCTTTCATTGTAGCCTGTGTGTGGGACAGTACAGCTTCTGCATGGTTTTCTTCATTCAGAACCTTCTGGAACTGCTCATGCCATCTGCTTTTGATGTTCTGTGGACTGGTGAGCAGGTAGTTACATCCGTTATGAATGCTGTCTGATGACAGTAATCATTATCTTTCTGTCTTTGCTTACAACCTGATAGAGTTTCTTTGCACCATCTTCTCAGTCACTTTCTAGAAGCTGTTAGAGTGTGTCTGATGCCTTGTTCTTTGCTATTGCAACTGAACCCTTAGCCTCTTTGTTGGCCAGCAGTTTTTCCATTTAGGCTTGGTCTGCCTTTTCTATTTCCCAGTTTTTCTTGCACTCCTTCTTTCTTTCGATAAGTTCCCTGATTTCTGCATTCCACAACCAGTTTCCTTATACACTTTATTCCCGTACCTGGCTTAGATGCATAACCATTCTACAGTCTTCACACATGCTGTTTTGGAATGATGCCATTCTTCTTTCATTCCACCTATTTCCTTTTCTTCCTGTTGTGCTAGAGCCCTGAGTATTTCCTTAAACTTACATGCATTCATTCTGGTCACTGTCCAGCTCTTTCAGCCTATTAACTTTTGAACTTTGAGCCTTTGCTGACCACTAATTGCAGCTGATGTTGGCCACAGATGGTATATCCTGTGGGGTGAATTTCACAGTGTATTACTTTGCAATCTCTGACTCTATTCCAATGTCCTCTACTTACTAAGAACTAGTCTACTTGACATCATGCGTGTTGACCACTCTTGTATGCTCACTTGTTACCATCTCGCTTGCTAAACCATGGATTGTCAACCATCAAGCCATTTGCCAGGCAGAAGTTCACAATGGTCTCTCCTTTATTCCTGTTATCCCACCAATCTGGACACAGGCAGTCCTCATACCCTGTTCTATAAGTCCAGAATGAACATTCGGAGCCACACAATGTAGAATTATAATGATGTGGTGTGTGTGTGTGTGTGTGTGTGTGTGTGTGTGTGTGTGTGTGTATGTGTGTGTATGTGTGTGTGTTTGTGTGTGTGTGTTTGTGTGTGTATGTGTGTGTGTGTGTGTGTGTGTGTGTGTGTGTGTGTGTGTGTGTGTGTGTGTGTGTGTGTGTGTCGCACTCTCTCTCTATATCTATATATATATATATATATATATATATATATATTTATATGGGTCTACCTTTACTCACCAAAATTACACTTGTTTGAATTCCATACAGCCAACTCTAGTTCAGCAAACTTCCATTCAACCAAAAGCATGGACTAATGAACTCCTTTCCCTGGGAAATAAACCACTTGGCCACCAGGGAAAAAAAACTGAATGGAAACAAATTAAACCCACCCAAGGGGATGCTTTGCCTGCAACACCCCCCCTAACTTAATATTCCAACTTTGAGATCACACTACACTGGGAATAGGGCAAAGTTCACCCTGGTGGCAAGTGGTTAGTTTCCCAGGGAATGAAGTTCAGTAGTCCATGCTTTCGATAGAATGGAAGTTCACTGAAGTGGAGCTGGCTGATTGAAATCCAAAAAACTGTTAGTTCGGGGATATATATATATATATATATATATATATATATATATATATATATATATATATATATATATATATATATATATATATGTATATGGTTCCCCTGCATTTGGCAAAATTCTGCTTCTTCAATGATTTAATGTCAATAGTATGGATAGTCAGGCAGTGAAAATGTTGAAACAGGTAAGTGGAGTTGGAGTCATGAGAGTGTCTGTATGTGTGTATGGGAGTTAAGGTTAGGGTCGTGTTTGAGTGAAGGATAGCTGCTGTATGTGTGTGAGTTTGTATATTTTAATGTTAGGGTCAGGGTTAGGATAGGGGGGTAGATTTAATGTTGTTTCTGTGTTTGTGAATGCTTGTATGTCCAGTTGTGCCTTGTGTAGTGGCAGTGTTACAGGAAACATTTTGGGAAGGAAAATTGTATGGTTAGGTTTGAGGGAAGAGACAGCATTAGAGTTAGGCTTAACACCTATTACTAAGGTGGTTCCTTTTCAGTAACGGGTGATGACCCTAGCCCTAAACTTAATGTTGCCCCTTACCTCAACCATAACCCTACGCCTCACCCAATAGTGTAGGTGGGGTGAGGTAGGAGGGGCATCTGCCCTGGGTGCAAAGTGTTCAGGGGAATAACTAGCCAATCCCAATCTATCGTTAATGCAATATCAGCTTTTAAAACCCAGTATTGCATTTACAGTGAAACCTGAGCATTGTACCACTCCATGTGAGACCTAAACTGAAACAACTGTTTGTAACATTGTAACAAGCAGTTTGCTACAGTTTCAAAGTAAAAAAAAAATGTTTTTTGTTTAAATAAAACCAGAGCACTGTATCACTCTGTGCAGGCAGGGTATAAACCATAGAAACTGTTTGCTACATTTTGTAGCAAGCAATTTGCTACAGTTTAAAAATATGATTTTCTTTTTTTTAACTAAACATGAATATCAAACTGCTCTGTGAAGACAGGGTATAAACTGTACCAACTGTTTGCTGCATTTGTAACTAGAAGTTTGGTACATTTTAAAAAGGAGATTTTTTTTTAACTAAAATGAAAACTTTGTAGCACTCCATCCATAAACAGCTGCAACTGTTTACTACATTTGTAGCAGATCTTCTTCTACAGTTTAAAATAAATCATTTTGATGGTGAGTTGGAAGTAGAGCACCACAGAAACAGGTCCTTAGTAGCTGGTGCAGTGGGGGGGGGGGGGGGTCCTACTTCATCTGCACACCAGGTTGGTGTGCCAGTAAGAGTAACATTCTTTTTTCCTTTTTTTTTTTTTTTTTTTTTTGCTGATTAGTGGAAGACCTTGGGGGGGGCATTATTATAACTGTAAAAAAAATAGCTTATTATACTGATTTATTCTGAGCTCTTCACTTAAAGAATAGAGGAGTGGGATGCAGGTCAGGCAATAGTTGAACCAGCTATGCTTCTGACCTTACCTTCCTAACAAGCTTCCTGTAACTTTTGCCACTGTTCAGACAAATTTGAGGCTAGTGTTATACAGGGTTAAGTGTTAATAGCAAGTGAGGAAATAGTTTTCCTTTGTCTATATTATTGCATTCAATGTTTTTTTTCTTTTCACTATTGTATATGTTCGAACTGTGTTTATCTGTTTTTAATTTGACATTAAAGTAATTAAATCATGCACAGTGGAACCATATTTATATATATATATAAATATATATATATATATATATATATATATAGAGAGAGAGAGAGCGAGCGAGAGAGGTGTGTGTGTGTGTGTGTGTGTGTGTGTGTGTGTGTGTGTGTGTGTGTGTGTGTGTGTGCGTGTGTGTGTATACATACACACACACACAGACATGCACGTATACATAAATACAGATATAGATATAGATATAGGGGTCTATATTGTCACTGAAGGTTCACTTCAGTGAACCTTTCTTCTTCAAACCTTGCCATCGAACATTCATTTTAGCAAACCTTCTCAGTGAAAAAAAAAATTAAACAGGGAAACTAAGCAGTTGGCCAAAATAACATCGGAACAGACACTGCAGTATGTAAAACCCACCAGCCCCAACTTTATATACCAATGCTAAGATCGCACTACAGTGGGGAAAAAGGCAAATTTGTGCTGCTAGCTAATTGCTTCATTTCCCTATGTAGTGTTTTCATTGATATAAAACTCACTGAAATGAACGTTCGATGGTGAGGGTTCAATGAAGAAAGGTTTGCAGTGATCCTTTGATGAATTAATACAGACCTTAGATATATAGATCTATCTGTCTATTTATATAAATAGAATGATATCTATATCAGTCTAGCTATATAATATATGAAATATACATTATATAGAGAGATGTGTGTGTGTTTGCCTATGTATACTTAAAATAATCAATTTACCCAAATGATGACATTCATAACGTCAAACATGAAATGTTGACAATGTAGACATCAACCGACACAAGCAAAATTAAACCACTATACCCCCTGCTAATTCTGTATGCTAACTCCAAGACTGTATAATGTAATGGAAAAGGCATATTCCACAACCTCTAGAATTGTGCAGGTCTTGTACATCTGTCAACAATTTATTTCATCAACCAAACTGTTTTCACTAAACCGATGTTGAATAAAATTATATCGAACCAAATTTACTGCCCTCCTACACCCACAAATGCATGCATGTGTGCACTCATGCACACGTACCCATTCACACACATACATAGATAGATCATTTGATCGATATATAGGTAGACATGCATGTCTCATAGTCACACAATAGGTATGTGTCATAGTTTTAACATATTTAAGAAGTACAAGTTGTCTGACATGAGTCATTGACTGTGAGTAGCGCCATACTCAGGAGAAAAAGCTTAATGAAGAAGTTTCACTGTGTGTGTGTCATGTATCTCTATTTTCCAACCAGATACACCTGTTAACTAGTCTCCTCCATTGCAGATCTGACACAAAGTGTTTAATGAATGCCATTTCTGCCTTTCCATATCAGGACTGTTATCTGCTTTAAGTGTTTCATGGATCTACATTGTTTTTGCAGCAAAGACATATATGCACAGTCAGACTTCACTGGATATATCAATAAGAATGCCCTACATATAGACTGGTGAACTCAGCATTCACGTTTATGATGCATGAATGTCCCCTTATGCTCTCTGACCAGTGGCTAAGGTACATATTACATGTTCAGGGATATCAGCATCCATGAAATGTGTACATGTATGCAGTCAAACTGTAATGGTATGTGCTGCCATTCAGGATCAATACTGCACTACTGCTGCACAACATTGATGGCATTTCTGATTCTCAAATTCATGGTGTCGATGTTGACATTGCACAAATGCTTCACATTATTGCTCATTATTTTGGTAGTATTCTAGTCTGGTCACATATGAGATCTGCAGCTGATCTGTTTATTCCACTGACTTGTTATTTTATTGTCATGCTATGTTACTGGCATACATTTGGAGGTACACATGTCTATTGTACAGTCATGAACCATGCTGCTAGATGGCACATGTACTTGTAAATCTTGACACTCACCTGTGTCCATTTACTGGTCTGTTTGGAGACACGTGTCATAATGCAAATGAAGCATATGATGACACCAACATCTGCTTTTCCTTGTGCATGACTGTATTGCATGTTACATATGTGTACATGTTCACTGTTGTTGCCCACTTGTGTACTGCAGATAGTAAACAGCAGAAGAGGGAGACATCGCTGTGGGCAGTCAGGGATAGGATGGCATTTGCACTGAGTAAGAAGGTATGTAGGTCTGTGAAGTGTATCTATACACTGATTGCTCATTTAATGGTCAAAGTGATTGAGACAATCAAAGACATTTAAGAACTCTAAACAGTCATGGAGTTGTAGGAGAAGGATGCATACTGGACACCTGATACCAGTGGGAATCTCAGGTTCTAGTTGTTGGGTGACCTGAACTGAAATTAATGAGGACCACACTATGCTAGAGCAAAGTATTCTGTAGCACCCCATAATATCTGCCAGACATGTTTCCAATATGCAATCCAACATATATGGCAGGCCTAGAGTCTATCATCACATCCCAAGGTTCTTTGCCCCTGGCTACACCAACATGATCTACCATGGTTGCATGGAGTTGATCAGAAAAGTGGCCTTCTGTCATCATAACAGACAAAGGCATACCCTGTTCTGAGGCATTCAGTCAAAGGGCACCCAACCTCCTCATCTCTATATAGAGACAAATGTCTGTCCAATCCAAACTCAGGATGGTCACAGAGATACAGGAAAGCCCATGAGATATAGTTCCTGACTATTTGTTTTCATTGTTGCTTGTTTTGCACAAGTCAGTGTTTTACTTTTCTATAAATATGTTGAAATATTATACTTTTATTGATTTGTGGGCTATTTTGTGCATTCATGCATACTATATTTCAGACATATTAATGATTTTCACACCAATGGAAGGACTGACCTGATGACATTTAAGATAATAATACCTGCAGTGCCACTAAATGCAATGGCTACAAAAACATTTGCATTTTTATAGGTTCATAGGTTCATAGGTTTATACTAGGCTATCTGCCCTAAGGCATTTATAAGCCTAGCCCAAATTTTTGTGGCTTACGCCACCCCTTATATGAAAAAATACTGTGCCCATTAGTTTGTTGTGCCTCTGTCCAGCAGTAACACAGAGATGATTCCCGGGATAAACCTACGATCTCCCATCCACAGGTCAAGATTTCTCTTGAACAGAGCCAGCGAGGTGCTCTGCCTCACATGGACCGGGATTTTATTCCACAGCATAGGGAGTCTCTGAGTGATAAATCTATCCCTCCAGCATGTCCTATTTATATCCGTGCTAAGGTTTAAGTCGCTTGCTCTAGTGGTTTTGGTGGATTTGGATTTTTTGAGGTGGAGCATGTCCATTAATTCCGGGTTGGACATGGCCTTGTATGTCAGGCACATGTCACCTCTGAGCAGATGGTATGCAACTGAATAGAGCAGAAGTTTCTTCAATCTGGCAGCATATGACAGATTTTGGAGTCCCTTTATCCTTTTGGTGAGGAACTTTTGGGGTCTTTCCAATTGCTGCAGATGTCGGGTGCGATACATCCCGAATGGGGCATTGTACTCAATCATTGGTCTGATAAGTGAAGAGTACAGGGGAACAATGACCTCACTAAATCTGGATGTGAATCCCTTCATGATCAGGTGGGCAATGTAGAAGGTCTTTCTAACCACTTTAGCAATGTGAGTGTCAAAAGAAAGGCCACTGTCAACCTGGGTCCCCAGGTCCCTGATAACCTCTTCTGTGCTTAGTGGATTGCCACCTATATGGTAGCTTGGGGTTACCTTGTTTTTCCCGAAGGGTATGACTATACATTTTTTGGTGTTTAACTTCAGGCCATGGCTCTGGCACCAGCTATCTGTTTCCGTGAGTCCCTTCTGAAGGATGTCCGTGTCCGATGCACTTTCCACTATGGCACCCAGTTTGCAGTCGTCTGCAAACTTTGTCAGCCAAAGTCCTCCCATGTTGGCATGTACTTCTGAGAAGTAGATGCCGAACAATAGAGGGCCAAGGAACGAGCCCTGTGGGACACCGCTTGTGATCGGCTTGGAGTCTGACATAGCGCCAGCAACTCTAACCCTGTGGGTTCTGTCCTTAAGCCAGTTTGCAACCCATCTTGTGACATATGGGTTTACATTTAAGCTGGTAAGTTTTTCTACAATACCCGAGTGGGGTATTGTGTCGAAGGCCTTTGCAAGGTCAAGGTAGGCTGAATGGACTGCCTTTCCCTCATCAATGGCCTTGGTGACTGTTTCGAAGAAGTCGACCAAGTTCAAAAGGCATGATCTGCCCTTGACGAAGCCAAACTGGGTTGGGTCCAATGTCTGCAAGTCCCCTATATCTTTGTTTATGAGCTCCATTATGATCCTCTCCATAGCTTTGCAGACTAGACTTGTTAAGCTTATGGGGCGGTAATTACCAGGGTCCGTAGAGGCACCGCCTTTGTGGAGTGGGACCACAGTTGCCATACGCCACTCCTTGGGCACGTATCCTGTGGTAAGGCTGAGATTAAACAGCTGCCTTATGTGCGGGTTTAATTCCTCATTTAGCTCGTGTAGCACACAGCACAGCCGGGGACACCATCCGGTCCCATTGATTTGTTTTTAGCTGTGTTTTTTTTTTGTTTTGTTTTTTTTTTTGCTGTGTTTTTAGCTTTAGAGAGAGCAGCTTTCACCTGCGCATTTGAGATGTCTGGGAGGCTACACTCTGCTGGGATAGTTATCTCTCCTTTAGGGGGGGAGAGGGGGGTGAAGTTTGCACTGAACCTGTCTGCCAGTATGTTGGCAATGTCTGTGGGTTCAGTGATTTTTGTATCCTTTTGGACTAATTCTGAGCATATCTGGGAGTTTCCACCCAGGTTCCTAACATAGCTGAAAAAGGCCTTATGATTGTCCTTTGAATCCATGGCAATTTTTCTCTCAAAATTGGCCTTAGTTGATTTTATGAGTGCTCGTATTTTTTACTAATAATGATCAGGGTGACTTCCCTTTTATGGATTTTGTTCTATCATGTAATAGCTTTCTCCTCTTATTGTAAAGTTTGTTAATGGCTGGGGTCCACCAGTCTGGATGTTTGCCCTTTGTGGAAAGAGTCTTGGTTTTATTTGGGATTGCCTGATCCATGCAGTCCTGGAGGTGTTCATAGAAGGCATTTGTAAGGGCTTCCGCAGCTTGGGTTGTGGTTTCCACTGGCTCAGGGGCCTTGAAGGATACCACACCAGTCTTGAGTAGTGTGAAGTTTGCTTTAGAGAAGTTCTTCACTGTGGTCTTTTTTGTTTGGGGTGGGGACAGGATGTGGATTTCCAGTGAGATTAGTTTATGATCAGATCTCACCAATGAGGGATATACTTCCGGTGTGGAGCATTTTGTCCCCATGTTTGTGATAATGAGATCTAGTATATTTTCTCCTCTCGTGGGAACAGTGACTAGCTGTTCCACGGCATTTGAATTTATGAACTCCAGGAACCGTTGGACTAGAAAGTTAGGGCTTGAGTAATGTTCCCAGTCTATATTCGGGTAGTTGAAGTCACCCAATATGATGGTGTTTGGAGATACATTTATACCCTCCAGTGTCTTCAGGAAGGCTGTGTGGGGTTCCTGAGTTTGAGAGGGTGGCCTGTAGCATGCTACAATTTGTAGAGCAGTTTTGCCTATGGTTAGTTGCACCTGGATGGTTTCTGAAGCTTCGTGCGTTGCCACCAACCTGGAGGTGTGGGTATCCTTTATGAATATGGATACACCCCCTCCTTTTGTGGTGTGGTCCGGGTTTTGGGGCCAGAACGCATGATATGAGGTAAAACCTAATAGTGCCGTGGTGCTCTCAGGAGCCTTGAACCAGGTTTCAGTTACAGCACAGACATTGATGTTCTCCATACTGAGAAGGGCCTCGAGTGCGTGCATTTTGAGATTTAGACTTCTGGCATTGAGCAGCATTACCCTCAGTTTCTTCCCATTTTTGTTTTCTAGGGTGGTAGGTTTAGAATTTGAGCCTTGCCAATATCCAGAATCCCAGGGGTGACAGGTGCAAGCTGTCCCTTGCAAAGCAGCGTGGCTTGTCAAGCATGTCATCCCAGGCAGGCAGACACTGGATCCCCTTTGAATGACACCAGACATTAAGCCAATTGTTAAAGCTGATCATCTTGTCTCTATATTGTGGCATCATTCTTGGTGAAGGAAGGATACTGCTCAGGGTCAGGGTCATACCTGCCTGGGCTACATAATCAGAGAGCTCCTCTATGTCTCTTTTCATGTAGTCCAGGGAGATACATCTCAGGTCGTTCACACCAGGACAATGACTGTGTCATATTTGTACTTGCCGTGGAGTGACCAGAGTGCTTGTGTTATGTGGCGGATTCTAGCACCCGATAGGCAGCTTACTGTGACCCTCTCCTTGTTCAGCCTAGTGAGTGGGACGTCAGTGTGTCTGACTACGGAGTCACCTATGACAAGTATGTTTGGTGTTGTATTTGGCCTTAAGGGCTGTGACTGCTTTGCACACTGCTTTTGTGGTTTATGTGTTGCTTGTGGGGTGTCTTGAGGTAGCAGTTGTTTGGGTGTCTGCTTTGGAGGCCTCTGCTGTTTAGGTAAATTTTTACTCAGAGCCTCCGAGTATGTCTTTGTGTGTTTATGTGTTTGATTCAGTGGTGTGGTAGCATTATGTGAGGCTGGTTTTGTGGTGTGTGTAGTTGCCTTCTCCTCCTGTCTGGTCTTGCCAGTCCTGAGTTGAGAGAGCTCAGCCTCCAGTTTGGCTAAATAGCTGCATCTCTCACAAGTATTTATGTTATGTGGGAGGAGGAGAGGGTTGTCTGTGTACATGAGGCAGTTATAACATTGCCTCAAGATTCCCAGATTCACCAGCTGGACAATGGAGAGGAGATTGACAACTGACCTTTGGACATGCTAGAATAATATTGGGAATTCCTTAATAATTGAAAACAAGGGCCAGTGGGGAGTGAGGGTGTAGTGCTTTTAATTTTTAGTGCTGACTTATATAATTGCTTTAGTGAGCAAGTGCCAGGTAACTTGAGTGCAATGTGTTACAAGTAACTAAATGCAAAAATGACAAACAGTAACTCTCTTTCAAGTGAAACAAGGAACTAGTACAGTAAGCAATGCAGATATCACTAGTGATCCACAGAAGCGCTGAGAAGCCAGTATTAGGTGGAATTAGCTTCCAGGGAAATAACAAGCAAACAAACAACAAGCATATAAACAAAGCTAGATTCAGCAGGCCTGGATCTAGTCTATGCTAGAGCAAACAAGGTGTACCAATTTCAGTAAGATACAGTTCAAATATTCAGGCACTATAAAACTTTAACCAGAAATTCCCAGCTCAGAAGGGCAGAGTCCAGCCTCTTCTCCCACAAGAGTGCAGACCACGAACCTTCTTAATGTAAAATAACTGGCCTGAAGCCCAAGTGCCTAAACCAGAACTAATACCCTTGGACACTGGGCTCTCAATCAGCAGTTCCCAACTTAGAAGGATGAAAGCTACCTGTCCTGCCACCACAGTGCTTGCCACAAACCTTCCTAATGTAAAACAACTGGTCTGAAGCCCAAGTGCTTAATCCAGAAGACTTAGAATGATAGCTACACTTTAATCAAGTTACAACCAAGCAGTAATAAATACAATTGAATACTTTAGAGAATGTCTGGATTAGTGCTCAAGTTACACAAACAAAGCTAGATCCAGCACGCCCGAATCCAGTCTATGCCACAGCAAACAAGGCGCAACAACTTCGGTAAGAAGCAGTTCAGATATGCATGCACTATAAGCCTTTAACCAGAAATTCCCAGCTCAGAAGGGCAGAGTCCAGCCTCTCCTCCCAGAAGAGTGCAAACCATGAACCCTCTTAATGTAAAATAACTGGCCTGAAAGCCCAAGTGCTTAAACCAGAATTAATACACTTTTAGAATAACAGACACTGAGCCCTCAATCAGCAGTTCCCAACCTAGAAGGATGTAAGCTACCTGTTCTGCCACAACAGTGCAGACCACAAACCCTCTCAGTGCAAAACAACTGGTCCGAAGCCCAAGTGTTTAAACCAAAAGGCTTAGAATGAGTTACACCAAGCAGTAATAAATACAATTGAGTATTTTTAAGATGATGCAAAAGTAAAATGAAGTAGGTAGAAACACAAGTACAGTAAAAGCAGATAAATTTTTTTTTTTTTTTTTTTTTTTATCTGAACAAGTGCTGAGATCAAAGAAACAGATTTGAGTGCTGTAACTAGAAAACTGGCTAGTTATAAGAAAAAAAAAACAAGCCAGAAGGCTTCCCTCAAACACAGAAGGGCCTGGGGGCTCAGAAGCCTACAAATAGTCTATACCACTTAACAGGAAAGGCAGGAAATAAGCTTATTTTTTTTTTTTGTCTGTTTCCCAGATGCTCTCTTTGTACACAGTATTTCAGTAACATTAAATATTATGTATTTCAGTAACATTAAATATTAATGGAGTTGTAAATTGGGGGTTGGCATAATGGTTAATGTGTTTACCCTACAAACCCAAAGTGCAGGGTTTGATCTTCAAATGGAATAATTAACTAGGTTTTAAAGTGTTCCGCAAAGGTAGTTCACCTAATACTTCTGTAAAAAAAATACAGAGTATTTTAGGTTATATCAGAGAAATCAAATGAGATATGAAATATTTTTTGGAATAGAGAAGGCCTAGTAGGCAGACTGAGAGAAAAAATATGTGGCATATTCAATAATTTGGGTTCCTATTAGATGACTGAAGATGCATTATATCGAATACGTTTTGGTCGAACTTAAAACAACTAAAAGGCAAAATAGAAAAGTGGCATTTAAGCAAATTATTTTCCTGGGAAAGAATTTGCTTGGCTGCTTCTGTTACTTTGCCATTTTCGGCATTGCAGTGTGATCTCGGAGTTGGTATATTTAAGTAGGAGGGGTATGGGGGGGGGGTGAAGCCCCCCACTTTATGTATTATTTCAATTTTTCTTTTTTTTTTTTTCGAAATTGTAAGCTTTCACTTACCTGGGTTTGATTATTCATCGTTCACTTTTTTAAGCATTCAGTGATATAATATAGACTCCAATAATTTGATGTACAACTGCAAGACTATAAAACTTTGGATATACAACTCTCTGTAATGATGCATTTATATCGGGAAATATGTGCTCTTAATCACAAGGACTGCATAGTTAAAGCTGTTATAGGTCCTCAGGATGGAGTCAACAATGATGGAAGAAGGAGGAGAAGGTGAAAGGTTGTAGGAATAGAGAAGAATAAAGTAAGTGGAAATAATAGAACAACAAAGTGGGACGGAAGAAGCAGATGTGCTGTAGTCAACAATTATGCTGAAGGGTAGAAAACAAGCAGACTGGATGATTTTCCCATACTGTTGTGCAAACCTGTATGAAACTCAACAGAGGCAGAATTCTGTAGAGTAAAAAATTCTTCTAGTGCTCTCCAGGTGAGGCCATCAAAATCTAGTACCTTGGTCAAATACTAGTAGAACTCACACATTATTCACAATCCCCTTATAGTTTTCACAACACTCACATCCAATAACACAACCATATCTGTATCTTATAATCAACAGCAGACACTACCTGCTAAGCATTGGTATTAAGGGCTGTAATGAGCCATGGAATCATAGAAATAAAAATAGTCAACAGATGTGTTAGGGTAAAGCAGATGCCAGTCTTTGTCAGAGCAGCCAGTGTGGGGCTGGTTCTGATCAAATAAGGAGGATAGCAGAGTCCCAGGAAACCACAGAGTAATCTTACACATTAATTTCTGTTAAAATAAATATCAAACATACTGACTATGGTAAAAGGTACTACTATTTTATTTATTTGTTTATGTACATATGTATGTATCTATATATCAGTGTATTACATTTGTTAACAGGGTAGCCTGACTGAGCAAAAATTAATTTTCATGAGGCCTAGGGAAAAAACACTCCAGGGGTAAAAAGTGAAAAAGGACAATAAATAATAGTAAAAATAATGATGATGATAATAATAGCAACAATGACAAGGCATTGATGAGAACACTAAAGATTATAGCAATGTAAATAGCAGTTTGTGTGTATCTAATGTGAAAGTGGTGACATGTGAGAAGGAAACATGAAAAGAGTCAGATGAGTTATAAGGAGAGAAACTGAAGTGCATATTGTGAATGCCCTAAGATATGAGGGATGGTCAAGCTAATTGGTGGTTGCTATATACCTACATGGGACAAGCAAGTAAGAAATTATTAGATATACCAGGAATGCTGTTATTTGATATTTAATATAAAAAAAAAAACTTTTTATTCTTTTGAGTGGCCATGCTGGGAAACATCAGATATGGGATTCCAAAATACTTAAGGTAGCATACAGCATAATGTCATACTAGGAAAGAAGGGTGCCTACGATTATAAAATGCTACTCTAACACTGCAAGTCTATGTACAACATGCTACACCTTATGGTTCCCCTTCCCTCAACTCTAACCATACACCTTACCCAGTAGCATAGCTAAGGTGGGGCAAGAGGGGTAACTGCTCTGGGCATACTACTCCATGCATTGTTGTGTGATGTCATCTTCAGTAAAACTTCTGAACCTGATAAAATCTTCTCAAGTTGGCTACCTCCAGAGTACCACCTATATATTAGATGTGATAATGCATGCATGCTTGACAGGTAGAAAGCCGGTTGTACATGCAATTATCATATTTGGAAATACTGGGAGGGGAGTGCATACTGTGGGACTGCACTAACAGCTCATATTTTAAATTTAGAAAGAAAATTATTTGTGCTATCCCTTATATAGAGTGCAGCATGTTATAGCAAACCCTGAACTCATATGTTATTCTCAGCTGACCCATCCAAGCAGTTTGCATTCTGCAGCACAGCCACACCTGTATGCCAGTGCTGGTATTGCAGACTAATGGCCTTTCCACCATTTAATGACTTTAGTGCAAGTACTGCCACTCAGGTTCAGCCACCATCTGTACCAAGAAGGCCCGTTATGTCGAATGGTTCACACGGTTATTTAGGCATTTTACATCGGTATTCATTATCAATTAAAAATTCTAGTTGTACGGCTCCCATTTTGAAATTTGATACTGGGCTCTGTGATTTCTAACTAGTCTGTATACCATGAGGAATATCATAGTTCTTTTCTTAGAACTGGCACTAGTGTAATTGCTTTGGGAAGGGAACTAACAAGTCACAAATTAAGGTCATAGATAGAGGCATGATTTCAATACTGATATTAATACAAATGGTTACTACAAATGGATTTTTCCTTTTACAAATTATTAATCAGTCAATAAATGGAAACAAAAACTAATATTTCAAGTAGCTAAATGTGTTACAGTGTTAATATATGGTGTTGTGAATAAGCATCTGGACTGCAGGATGGTATAGGAACTGTAATCTTTCAAGAGAATACACCTGTGAGTTGAAAGCATTTACAGATGCATAAAATACATATTCTCAGATAGAAGAAAAACTCCTTAACAACAGTGTATGGATAAGAGAAACTCCATTAATATAGCTATGGTAAAAAAATCAAGTGGAAAATTATCAAAAATGCTTGCGAAGCTTATTCTGAAAAGTCTTGTACAAGTCATCTCCAAGATTAGAGAGGACACACATTATTATGTAGATGTATGATCTGAATGCCAAATATAAAACAGATTGGGAATTACATATAGCAATTATGCTGCACATGGCATATTTATCAGAGAAGCACAATTAGTTGTTAAAACAACTAGAAGCTGTTTGTGCAATGACAGATTTACCAAAACCAAAACCTAAAATAAGTTAGCAATGTACTGGTACTGACTTAAAATGCAGCTGTGGAAGGATGTCAGTATGAACAGATGCCGTGAGCCAAAATTATCAGTGAAAAAAAACAAGAAATAAAGAATTTCAGTCTTAATTTTACTACAAAGAAGAAATAAGAGGTGGGCAGGGTTTTGATTTCAAAGCTGACAAAACAATAGTGTCTGATAAACTGAGAAAACAATTGTTGAAGAGGATACATGATACATGCATGAAAATAATCAGGTACAAAGGAAGGAGTAAGAGATACAATGCTTTCATTACTCATGCCATCTCACAAAGTACAGGTAGCATACAGCAGTACCTACTCAACAGCATTACTAAGGAAGATATGCTGACATACCCAATTTGAAACCAACCGTGGTACAAAGGAAGGAGTAAGAGATACAATGCTTTCATTAATCATGCCATCTCACAAAGTACAGGTAGCATACAGCAGTACCTACTCAACAGCATTACTAAGGAAGATATGCTGACATACCCAATTTGAAACCAACCGTGGTACAAAGGAAGGAGTAAGAGATACAATGCTTTCATTACTCATGCCATCTCACAAAGTACAGATAGCATACTGCAGTACAAACTCAACAGCATTACTAAGGAAGATATGCTGACATACCCAATTTGAAACCAACCGTGGTACAAAGGAAGGAGTAAGAGATACAATGCTTTCATTACTCATGCCATCTCACAAAGTACAGGTTGCATACTGCAGTACCTACTCAACAGCATTACTAAAGAAGATATGCTGACATACCCAATTTGAAACCAACCATGGTACAAAGGAAGGAGTAAGAGATACAATGCTTTCATTACTCATGCCATCCCACAAAGTACAGATAGCATACTGCAGTACCTACTCAACAGCATTACTAAGGAAGATATGCTGACATACCCAATTTGAAACCAACCGTGGTACAAAGGAAGGAGTAAGAGATACAATGCTTTCATTACTCATGCCATCTCACAAAGTACAGATAGCATACTGCAGTACCTACTCAACAGCATTACAAAGGAAGATATGCTGACATACCCAATTTGAAACCAACCGTGGGACAAAGGAAGGAGTAAGAGATACAATGCTTTCATTACTCATGCCATCTCACAAAGTAGAGGTAGCATACTGCAGTACCTACTTAACAGCATTACTAAGGAAGACATGCTGACATACCCAGTTTAAAACCAACCGTGGTACAAAGAAAGGAATAAGAGATGCAATGCTTTCATTACTCATGCCATCTCACAAAGTGACATGTTGACATACCCAGTTTGAAACCAACCGTGTTACAAAGGAAGAAGTATGACATACAATGCTTTCATTACTCATGCCATCTCACAAAGTAGAGGTAGCATATTGCAGTACCTACTCAACATGCATTACTAAGGAAGACATGCTGATATACCCAGTTTGAAACCAACCATGGTACAAAGGAAGGAGTAAGAGATACAATGCTTTCATTACTCATGCCATTCACAAAGTACAGGTAGCATACAGCAGTATCTACTTAGCAGCATTACTAAGGAAGACATGCTGACATACCCAGTTTGAAACCAACCATAGTACAAAGGAAGGAGTAAGAGATACAATGCTTTCATTACTCATGCCAGCTCACAAAGTACAGGTAGCATACTGAAGTACCTACTCAACAGCATTACTAAGGAAGACATGCTGACAGACCCAGTTTGAAACCAACCATGGTACAAAGGAAGGAGTACGAGATACAATGCTTTCATTACTCATGCCATCTCACAAAGTACAGGTAGCATACTGCAGTACCTACTCAACAGCATTACTAAGGAAGACATGCTGACATACCCAATTTGAAAGCAACCATGTTACAAAGGAAGGAGTAAGAGATACAATGCTTTCATTACTCATGCCATCTCACAAAGTACAGGTAGCATACTGCAGTATCTACTCAACAGCATTACTAAGGACGACATGCTGACATACCCAGTTTGAAACCAACCGTGGTACAAAGGAAGGAGTACGAGATACAATGCTTTCATTACTCATGCCATCTCACAAAGTACAGGTAGCATACTGCAGTACCTACTCAACAGCATTACTAAGGAAGATATGCTGACATACCCAATTTGAAACCAACCGTGGTACAAAGGAAGGAGTAAGAGATACAATGCTTTCATTACTCATGCCATCTCACAAAGTAGAGGTAGCATACTGCAGTACCTACTTAACCGCATTACTAAGGAAGACATGCTGACATACCCAGTTTAAAACCAACGGTGGTACAAAGGAAGGAGTATGACACACAATGCTTTCATTACTCATGCCAGCTCACAAAGTACAGGTAGCATACTGAAGTACCTACTCAACAGCATTACTAAGGAAGACATGCTGACAAACCCAGTTTGAAACCAACCATGGTACAAAGGAAGGAGTACGAGATAAAATGCTTTCATTACTCATGCCATCTCACAAAGTACAGGTAGCATACTGCAGTATCGACTCAACAGCATTACTAAGGAAGACATGCTGACATACCCAGTTTGAAACCAACCGTGGTACAATGGAAGGAGTACGAGATACAATGCTTTCATTACTCATGCCATCTCACAAAGTACAGGTAGCATACTGCAGTACCTACTCAACATCTTTACTAAGGAAGACATGCTGACATACCCAGTTTGAAAGCAACCATGTTACAAAGGAAGGAGTAACAGATACAATGCTTTCATTACTCATGCCATCTCACAAAGTACAGGTAGCATACTGCAGTACCTACTCAACAGAATTACTAAGGAAGACATGCTGACATACCCAGTTTGAAAGCAACCATGTTACAAAGGAAGGAGTAAGAGATACAATGCTTTCATTACTCATGCCATCTCACAAAGTACAGGTAGCATACTGCAGTATCTACTTAACAGCATTACTAAGGAAGACATGCTGACATACCCAGTTTGAAACCAACCATGGTACAAAGGAAGGCGTAAGAGATACAATGCTTTCATTACTCATGCCATCTCACAAAGTACAGGTAGCATACTGCAGTACCTAATCAACAGCATTACTAAGGAAGACATGCTGACATACCCAGTTTGAAACCAACCATGGTACAAAGGAAGGAGTAAGAGATACAATGCTTTCATTACTCATGCCAGCTCACAAAGTACAGGTAGCATACTGCAGTACCTACTCAACAGCATTACAAATGAAGACATGCTGACAAACCCAGATTGAAACCAACTGTGGTACATAGGAAGGAGTATGAGATACAATGCTTTCATTACTCATGCCATCTCACAAAGTACAGGTAGCATACTGCAGTACCTACTCAACAGCATTACTAAGGAAGACATGCTGACATACCCAGTTTGAAAGCAACCATGTTACAAAGGAAGGAGTAAGAGATACAATGCTTTCATTACTCATGCCATCTCACAAAGTACAGGTAGCATACTGCAGTATCTACTCAACAGCATTACTAAGGAAGACATGCTGACATACCCAGTTTGAAACCAACAGTGGTACAAAGAAAGGAGTATGAGATACAATGCTTTCATTATTCATGCCATCTCACAAAGTACAGGTAGCATACTGCAGTACCTACTCAACAGCATTACTAAGGAAGACATGCTGACATACCCAGTTTGAAAGCAACCATGTTACAAAGGAAGGAGTAAGAGATACAATGCTTTCATTACTCATGCCATCTCACAAAGTACAGGTTGCATACTGCAGTATCTACTCAACAGCATTACTAAGGAAGACATGCTGACCTACCCAGTTTGAAACCAACCATGGTACAAAGGAAGGAGTAAGAGATACAATGCTTTCATTACTCATGCCATTCACAAAGTACAGGTAGCATACTGCAGTATCTACTTAACAGCATTACTAAGGAAGACATGCTGACATACCCAGTTTGAAACCTACCATGGTACAAAGGAAGGCGTAAGAGATACAATGCTTTTATTACTCATGCCATCTCACAAAGTACAGGTAGCATACTGCAGTATCTACTTAACAGCATTACTAAGGAAGACATGCTGACATACCCAGTTTGAAACCAACCATGTTACAAAGGAAGGAGTAAGAGATACAATGCTTTCATTACTCATGCCAGCTCACAAAGTACAGGTAGCATACTGAAGTACCTACTCAACAGCATTACTAAGGAAGACATGCTGACAAACCCAGTTTGAAACCAACCGTGGTACAAAGGAAGGAGTACGAGATAAAATGCTTTCATTACTCATGCCATCTCACAAAGTACAGGTAGCATACTGCAGTATCTACTCAACAGCATTACTAAGGAAGACATGCTGACATACCCAGTTTGAAACCAACCGTGCTACAAAGGAAGGAGTACGAGATACAATGCTTTCATTACTCATGCCATCTCACAAAGTACAGGTAGCATACTGCAGTACCTACTCAACATCATTACTAAGGAAGACATGCTGACATACCCAGTTTGAAAGCAACCATGTTACAAAGGAAGGACTAAGAGATACAATGCTTTCATTACTCATGCCATCTCACAAAGTACATGTAGCATACTGCATTACCTACTCAACAAAATTACTAAGGAAGACATGCTGACACACCCAGTTTGAAAGCAACCATGTTACAAAGGAAGGAGTAAGAGATACAATGCTTTCATTACTCATGCCATCTCACAAAGTACAGGTAGCATACTGCAGTATCTACTTAACAGCATTACTAAGGAAGACATGCTGACATACCCAGTTTGAAACCAACCATGGTACAAAGGAAGGCGTAAGAGATACAATGCTTTCATTACTCATGCCATCTCACAAAGTACAGGTAGCATACTGCAGTACCTAATCAACAGCATTACTAAGGAAGACATGCTGACATACCCAGTTTGAAACCAACCATGGTACAAAGGAAGGAGTAAGAGATACAATGCTTTCATTACTCATGCCAGCTCACAAAGTACAGGTAGCATACTGCAGTACCTACTCAACAGCATTACAAAGGAAGACATGCTGACAAACCCAGTTTGAAACCAACCGTGGTACAAAGGAAGGAGTACGAGATACAATGCTTTCATTTCTCATGCCATCTCACAAAGTACAGGTAGCATACTGCAGTACCAACTCAACAGCATTACTAAGGAAGACATGCTGACATACCCAGTTTGAAAGCAACCATGTTACAAAGGAAGGAGTAAGAGATACAATGCTTTCATTACTCATGCCATTCACAAAGTACAGGTAGCATACTGCAGTATCTACTTAACAGCATTACTAAGGAAGACATGCTGACATACCCAGTTTGAAACCAACCATGGTACAAAGGAAGGTGTAAGAGATACAATGCTTTCATTACTCATGCCATCTCACAAAGTACAGGTAGCATACTGCAGTACCTAATCAACAGCATTACTAAGGAAGACATGCTGACATACCCAGTTTGAAACCAACCATGGTATAAAGGAAGGAGTAAGAGATACAATGCTTTCATTACTCATGCCATCTCACAAAGTACAGGTAGCATACTGCAGTACCTACTCAACAGCATTACTAAGGAAGACATGCTGACATACCCAGTTTGAAACCAACTGTGGTACATAGGAAGGAGTATGAGATACAATGCTTTCATTACTCATGCCATTCACAAAGTACAGGTAGCATACTGCAGTATCTACTTAACAGCATTACTAAGGAAGACATGCTGACATACCCAGTTTGAAACCAACCATGGTACAAAGGAAGGTGTAAGAGATACAATGCTTTCATTACTCATGCCATCTCACAAAGTACAGGTAGCATACTGCAGTACCTAATCAACAGCATTACTAAGGAAGACATGCTGACATACCCAGTTTGAAACCAACCATGGTATAAAGGAAGGAGTAAGAGATACAATACTTTCATTACTCATGCCATCTCACAAAGTACAGGTAGCATACTGCAGTACCTACTCAACAGCATTACTAAGGAAGACATGCTGACATACCCAGTTTGAAAGCAACCATGTTACAAAGGAAGGAGTAAGAGATACAATGCTTTCATTACTCATGCCATTCACAAAGTACAGGTAGCATACTGCAGTATCTACTTAACAGCATTACTAAGGAAGACATGCTGACATACCCAGTTTGAAACCAACCATGGTACAAAGGAAGGTGTAAGAGATACAATGCTTTCGTTACTCATGCCATCTCACAAAGTACAGGTAGCATACTGCAGTACCTACTCAACAGCATTACTAAGGAAGACATGCTGACATACCCAGTTTGAAACCAACCGTGGTACAAAGAAAGGAGTACGAGATACAATGCTTTCATTACTCATGCCATCTCACAAAGTACAGGTAGCATACTGCAGTACCTACTCAACAGCATTACTAAGGAAGACATGCTGACATACCCAGTTTGAAACCAACCATGTTACAAAGGAAGGAGTAAGAGATACAATGCTTTCATTACTCATGCCATCTCACAAAGTACAGGTTGCATACTGCAGTATCTACTCAACAGCATTACTAAGGAAGACATGCTGACCTACCCAGTTTGAAACCAACCATGGTACAAAGGAAGGAGTAAGAGATACAATGCTTTCATTACTCATGCCATTCACAAAGTACAGGTAGCATACTGCAGTATCTACTTAACAGCATTACTAAGGAAGACATGCTGACATACCCAGTTTGAAACCAACCATGGTACAAAGGAAGGCGTAAGAGATACAATGCTTTCATTACTCATGCCATCTCACAAAGTACAGGTAGTATACTGCAGTATCTACTTAACAGCATTACTAAGGAAGACATGCTGAAATACCCAGTTTGAAACCAACCATGTTACAAAGGAAGGAGTAAGAGATACAATGCTTTCATTACTCATGCCAGCTCACAAAGTACAGGTAGCATACTGAAGTACCTACTCAACAGCATTACTAAGGAACACATGCTGACAAACCCAGTTTGAAACCAACCGTGGTACAAAGGAAGGAGTACGAGATAAAATGCTTTCATTACTCATGCCATCTCACAAAGTACAGGTAGCATACTGCAGTATCTACTCAACAGCATTAATAAGGAAGACATGCTGACATACCCAGTTTGAAACCAACCGTGCTACAAAGGAAGGAGTACGAGATACAATGCTTTCATTACTCATGCCATCTCACAAAGTACAGGTAGCATACTGCAGTACCTACTCAACATCATTACTAAGGAAGACATGCTGACATACCCAGTGTGAAAGCAACCATGTTACAAAGGAAGGAGTAAGAGATACAATGCTTTCATTACTCATGCCATCTCACAAAGTACATGTAGCATACTGCATTACCTACTCAACAAAATTACTAAGGAAGACATGCTGACACACCCAGTTTGAAAGCAACCATGTTACAAAGGAAGGAGTAAGAGATACAATGCTTTCATTACTCATGCCATCTCACAAAGTACAGGTAGCATACTGCAGTATCTACTTAACAGCATTACTAAGGAAGACATGCTGACATACCCAGTTTGAAACCAACCATGGTACAAAGGAAGGCGTAAGAGATACAATGCTTTCATTACTCATGCCATCTCACAAAGTACAGGTAGCATACTGCAGTACCTAATCAACAGCATTACTAAAGAAAACATGCTGACATACCCAGTTTGAAACCAACCATGGTACAAAGGAAGGAGTAAGAGATACAATGCTTTCATTACTCATGCCAGCTCACAAAGTACAGGTAGCATACTGCAGTACCTACTCAACAGCATTACAAAGGAAGACATGCTGACAAACCCAGTTTGAAACCAGCCGTGGTACAAAGGAAGGAGTACGAGATACAATGCTTTCATTACTCATGCCATCTCACAAAGTACAGGTAGCATACTGCAGTACCAACTCAACAGCATTACTAAGGAAGACATGCTGACATACCCAGTTTGAAAGCAACCATGTTACAAAGGAAGGAGTAAGAGATACAATGCTTTCATTACTCATGCCATTCACAAAGTTCAGATAGCATACTGCAGTATCTACTTAACAGCATTACTAAGGAAGACATGCTGACATACCCAGTTGGAAACCAACCATGGTACAAAGGAAGGTGTAAGAGATACAATGCTTTCATTACTCATGCCATCTCACAAAGTACAGGTAGCATACTGCAGTACCTAATCAACAGCATTACTAAGGAAGACATGCTGACATACCCAGTTTGAAACCAACCATGGTATAAAGGAAGGAGTAAGAGATACAATGCTTTCATTACTCATGCCATCTCACAAAGTACAGGTAGCATACTGCAGTACCTACTCAACAGCATTACTAAGGAAGACATGCTGACATACCCAGTTTGAAACCAACTGTGGTACATAGGAAGGAGTATGAGATACAATGCTTTCATTATTCATGCCATCTCACAAAGTACTGGTAGCATACTGCAGTACCTACCCAACAGCATTACTAAGGAAGACATGCTGACATACCCAGTTTGAAACCAACCATGGTACAAAGGAAGGAGTAAGAGATACAATGCTTTCATTACTCATGCCATTCACAAAGTACAGGTAGCATACTGCAGTATCTACTTAACAGCATTACTAAGGAAGACATGCTGACATACCCAGTTTGAAACCAACCATGGTACAAAGGAAGGTGTAAGAGATACAATGCTTTCATTACTCATGCCATCTCACAAAGTACAGGTAGCATACTGCAGTACCTAATCAACAGCATTACTAAGGAAGACATGCTGACATACCCAGTTTGAAACCAACCATGGTATAAAGGAAGGAGTAAGAGATACAATGCTTTCATTACTCATGCCATCTCACAAAGTACAGGTAGCATACTGCAGTACCTACTCAACAGCATTACTAAGGAAGACATGCTGACATACCCAGTTTGAAAGCAACCATGTTACAAAGGAAGGAGTAAGAGATACAATGCTTTCATTACTCATGCCATTCACAAAGTACAGGTAGCATACTGCAGTATCTACTTAACAGCATTACTAAGGAAGACATGCTGACATACCCAGTTTGAAACCAACCATGGTACAAAGGAAGGAGTAAGAGATACAATGCTTTCATTACTCATGCCATCTCACAAAGTACAGGTAGCATACTGCAGTACCTACTCAACAGCATTACTAAGGAAGACATGCTGACATACCCAGTTTGAAAGCAACCATGTTACAAAGGAAGGAGTAAGAGATACAATGCTTTCATTACTCATGCCATCTCACAAAGCACAGGTTGCATACTGCAGTATCTACTCAACAGCATTACTAAGGAAGACATGCTGACCTACCCAGTTTGAAACCAACCATGGTACAAAGGAAGGAGTAAGAGATACAATGCTTTCATTACTCATGCCATTCACAAAGTACAGGTAGCATACTGCAGTATCTACTTAACAGCATTACTAAGGAAGCCATGCTGACATACCCAGTTTGAAACCAACCATGGTACAAAGGAAGGCGTAAGAGATACAATGCTTTCATTACTCATGCCATCTCACAAAGTACAGGTAGTATACTGCAGTATCTACTTAACAGCATTACTAAGGAAGACATGCTGACATACCCAGTTTGAAACCAACCATGTTACAAAGGAAGGAGTAAGATATACAATGCTTTCATTACTCATGCCAGCTCACAAAGTACAGGTAGCATACTGAAGTACCTACTCATCAGCATTACTAAGGAAGACATGCTGACAAACCCAGTTTGAAACCAACCGTGGTACAAAGGAAGGAGTACGAGATAAAATGCTTTCATTACTCATGCCATCTCACATAGTACAGGTAGCATACTGCAGTATCTACTCAACAGCATTACTAAGGAAGACATGCTGACATACCCAGTTTGAAACCAACCGTGCTACAAAGGAAGGAGTACGAGATACAATGCTGTCATTACTCATGCCATCTCACAAAGTACAGGTAGCATACTGCAGTACCTACTCAACATCATTACTAAGGAAGACATGCTGACATACCCAGTTTGAAAGCAACCATGTTACAAAGGAAGGAGTAAGAGATACAATGCTTTCATTACTCATGCCATCTCACAAAGTACATGTAGCATACTGCATTACCTACTCAACAGAATTACTAAGGAAGACATGCTGACACACCCAGTTTGAAAGCAACCATGTTACAAAGGAAGGAGTAAGAGATACAATGCTTTCATTACTCATGCCATCTCACAAAGTTCAGGTAGCATACTGCAGTATCTACTTAACAGCATTACTAAGGAAGACATGCTGACATACCCAGTTTGAAACCAACCATGGTACAAAGGAAGGCGTAAGAGATACAATGCTTTCATTACTCATGCCATCTCACAAAGTACAGGTAGCATACTGCAGTACCTAATCAACAGCATTACTAAGGAAGACATGCTGACATACCCAGTTTGAAACCAACCATGGTACAAAGGAAGGAGTAAGAGATACAATGCTTTCATTACTCATGCCAGCTCACAAAGTACAGGTAGCATACTGCAGTACTTACTCAACAGCATTACAAAGGAAGACATGCTGACAAACCCAGTTTGAAACCAACCGTGGTACAAAGGAAGGAGTACGAGATACAATGCTTTCATTACTCATGCCATCTCACAAAGTACAGATAGCATACTGCAGTACCTACTCAACAGCATTACTAAGGAAGACATGCTGACATACCCAGTTTGAAAGCAACCATGTTACAAAGGAAGGAGTAAGAGATACAATGCTTTCATTACTCATGCCATTCACAAAGTACAGGTAGCATACTGCAGTATCTACTTAACAGCATTACTAAGGAAGACATGCTGACATACCCAGTTTAAAACCAACCATGGTACAAAGGAAGGTGTAAGAGATACAATGCTTTCATTACTCATGCCATCTCACAAAGTACAGGTAGCATACTGCAGTACCTAATCAACAGCATTACTAAGGAAGACATGCTGACATACCCAATTTGAAACCAACCATGGTATAAAGGAAGGAGTAAGAGATACAATGCTTTCATTACTCATGCCATCTCACAAAGTACAGGTAGCATACTGCAGTACCTACTCAACAGCATTACTAAGGAAGACATGCTGACATACCCAGTTTGAATCCAACTGTGGTACATAGGAAGGAGTATGAGATACAATGCTTTCATTATTCATGCCATCTCACAAAGTACTGGTAGCATACTGCAGTACCTACCCAACAGCATTACTAAGGAAGACATGCTGACATACCCAGTTTGAAACCAACCATGGTACAAAGGAAGGGGTATGAGATACAATGCTTTCATTACTCATGCCATATCACAAAATACAGGTAGCATACTGCAGTACCTACTCAACAGCATTACTAAGGAAGACATGCTAACATACCCAGTTTGAAACCAACCGTAGTTTAAAGGAAGGAGTAAGAGATACAATGCTTTCATTACTCATACCATCTCACAAAGTACAGGTAGCATACTGCATTACCTACTCAACAGCATTACTAAGGAAGACATGCTGACATACCCAGTTTGAAACCAATTGTGGGAGTCAATGAGTATGATGTTTTTTTTTTTTCATTTCAAAGGAGATATTTATCTCATGTTAGTGGATTATTATTAGTTGCCTAAAATGATCAAGCTGGCATACACAACAGTGCACTATGTTTATATTCTCAGAACAGTAATGTGATGATTTCCTATCAGATAGTGGTCCTAATCACTTTAATCATGAATTCATAAAAGTTTATGTGTGAATGGAAAACTATGTGAATAGTATTTAGTTCAATATACAGGGAAAGAGAACTATCTAAGTACAAAACAATTTCATGGTAAAGATTTATGACAAATCTAAGAGGACTGTCATTTCAAAATGTTAGACTGTAGGAGTGCTTCACTTCAAAGATTAAGTCTCTCATCAGCTTACATGTCGAATGCCAAAATGTTAAGATGGAGACTGCCTACTTCAGCTACTTTGTTGATGTCAGGGAAGTGACATAATGTAAAGAAAATATTGGAAAGAAAAATATACAACCAAAATTAGATGAAATAGATGAAGTAAAATGATGAACAGGCTAGAGATCCAAGCAGAAAATCCAAATTGTCTAATGTACAGCGTCAGAAGATTAGCAGCCTTGAAAGACTATAAAACACTATAAAAATAACCAGCTATATATAACAGAAACAATCAAACAATTAACAATAGCTAATCACTTTAATCAAATACCTCCAATTACATTCAGCATTAAGACCTGAGGGAGTTAAAGTACCATACTTTAAAATACAGACTCTTTATACAATTTATGTCGAAGAGCAGCTAAATCACAATATTTCATAGAGGCATGTTCAAGAATAGTAATTCGTGAACCAGAAGGGTCTCCATTATGACATAAATAAACATGTGAAACAATAGGGCTATCCGATTTAAACTTTTTGATATCCCTCTCATGTTTGTGCAACCTAAGTTTAAAAGCCATCTTGCTTTCACCCACATAGAACAGGTTATAGGGGTATTTAAGGGCATGTATAATACTTTCTGTATTACATGTATATTTTCCATTAGGCTCAAAAATCATCCCATTAATTTTAGAAAATACATTTTTAATAAACAGGCAACTAAAATATCTACCACAAGGAAACATGCCAAAGTCTAAAGGATTCCTACAAATAGTACTACTAGATATTTGAAATTTACTATGAACTAACATGTCCTTAAGGCTTCTACCTCGTTTATATAAAATAAAAGGATACTAGAAAACACACAAAGTTGCAACAAGAAACCCCAATAATATTTGGGTCTATATTATATCATCAAATGCTTAAAAAAGCGAACGCTGATTGATCGACCTAATTTAAGCGAAAGTTTACAATCTCGAACTGTCAGATAAGCGATTTTTTTCCCAGGGAAAAAAATTGCTGATCCAAAACACATACACACAACACAAGCACACCAAACAAACAGAAATCCAAACACATACACCTAAAATCTGATACCTAACCCTACAGTAAACTATGCACACACCACTAACTTCCCACTTACCTTAAGCCAAACCCTAACCCTAAGGTCCGTCACTATCGCACACTCACCTCACTCGCTCCCTAACCCTAACTCACTTAAATCCACCCTAACCCTCATGTCCACTCAATTGCACACACACCTAACCCGAGCCCAAACCCTAACTCACCTAAATCAACCTAACACTCACATCCGCACAATCGCACACTTACCTGAATCCGACCGGTAACTTTCCACCATAACACTCAAAATACCGAAGCAACAGAAACGGACAACCGAATTCTTTCCCTAGGAAAAAATTTGAGTTTCTGCTGCTTCAATATTTTGCAGTTTCACGAAAATAAGTTCGATCAATCAGCGTTCGCTTTTTTAAGCGTTCGAGGATATAATATAGACCCTAATATTTTACAATGTCTATCAACTTCTCACTCAACACAGTATAAGTAGTCACAAAATATATATTCTTTCTATTATGATTATTACCTATAAAGTGCATATTATTTTCACTATTTCTTAAACTCCTAGGGATATAAGAACTATTAATTTATAGGTTCATAGGTACATAGGTTCATACTAGGCTATCTGCCCTAGGGCATTTACAAGCCTAGCCAGAGTGTGTTTGGCTTTCGCCACCCATTTTAAAATGAATTTTGCAATGCCCTTTTTCAAGGTTAGTATACTGTGCATCTGTCTAACAGTGACACAGAAGTGATACCCAGAGTAAATCTACGATCTCCCATCCACTCATCAAGATTCCTCTTCAAGAGAGTCAATGAGGGACTCTGCCTAACCTGGACTGGGATTTTATTCCAGAGTGAAGGGAGCCTCTGGGTTATGAATCTGTCCCTCCAGCATGTCCTATTTATTTCAGTACTGAGGTTCAAGTCTCTTGAGCGCGTAGCTCGATGGGATTTGGATTTTCTGAGGTGCAGCATGTCCATTAATTCCGGGTTAGACATGGCTTTATACGTCAGGCACAGATTGCCTCTGAGCAGGCAGTATGCCACTGAGTAGAGCTGGAGTTTCTTTAACCGGGCAGCATATGGCATCTGCTTGAGCCCTTTGATCCTCTTGGTGAGGTACTTTTGGGGACTTTCCAGTTGCTGCAGGTGTCTGGTAAGGTACATCCCAAAAGGGTCATTGTACTCAATTATGGGCCTGATGAGGGATGAGTAAAGAGGCACGATGACCTCCCCTGATCTAGATGTGAATCCCTTCATGATTAGGTGGGCTATATAAAATGATTTTCTAACCACTTTGGCAACGTGGTTGTTGAATGAGAGATTGCTATCAACCTGGGTCCCCAGGTCCCTAATTACTTCTTCCGTACTTAATGGATTACCATCTATATGGTAATTTGTGGGCACTTTGTTTTTGCCGAAGGGGATGACTATACACTTTTTGGCATTTAGCTTGAGGCCATGGCTCTGGCACCAGTTGTCTGTTTCTATGAGGCCCTTTTGTAGGATGCTTGTGTCGGCTGGAGAGTTGATTATGGCGCCTAGTTTGCAGTCATCTGCGAACTTGGTCAGCCACAGTCCTTCCATGTTGGCCTGTACCTCCGAGAAATATATACTGAACAAGAGAGGTCCCAGGACTGAGCATTGTGGGATGCCACTTGTAACTGGTTTGGAGTCTGACATGGCTCCAGCAAGTCTAACCATGTGGGTTCTGTCCTTGAGCCAGTTTGCAACCCATCTAGTGACATGGGGGTTTATATTTAGGCTGGTGAGCTTATCTATAATGCCCGAGTGGGGTATTGTATCAAAGGCTTTTGTGAGGTCCTGGTAGGCTGTGTGGACCACCTTCCCCTCGTCAATGGCCTTGGTGACTGTTTCAAAGAAATCGACCAGGTTTAAGAGGCAGGATCTGCCCTTAACAAAGCCGTACTGGGTAGGATCCATTGTCTGTAGGTCCCCAATATCTTTATTTATGAGGTCCATGATGATCCTTTCCATAGCTTTGCAGACCAAGCTAGTCAGGCTTATGGGGCGATAGTTTCCAGGATCCGCTGAGGCACCACCTTTGTGGAGAGGGACCACTGTTGCTGTACGCCACTCTTTGGGTACATATCCTGTAGTAAGGCTGAGATTGAACAGCAGTTTTATGTTTGGGTTTAGTTCTTCTTGGAATTCATGTAGGACGCAGCCCGGGACACCATCTGGTCCCATCGATGCTGTGTTTTTTGCTTTGGAGAGGGCGGCTCTTACCTGAGCATCTGAGATGTCAGGGGGGCAGCACTCTGCTGGGATAGATATTTGCCCTTTTGGTGGGGAAGGGGGGAGAAGTTTGCGCTGAACCTGTCAGCTAGGATGTTGGCAATGTCTGTGGGTTCGGTGTATTTTTTGTCATTTTGGACTAATTCTGAGCATATCTGGGAATTCCCACCCTGGTTTCTAACATAACTAAAGAAAGCCTTTTGATTATCCTTAGTGTCCTGTGCAATTTTTCTCTCGAAGCTGGCCTTAGACGATTTTATGAGTGCCCGTAGTTTTTTGCTAATACTGGTCAGAGATGCTTTCCCTTTTTGGGATTTTGCTCTATCATGTAGTAGCTTCCTCCTTCTATTGTATAGTTTGTTTATGGGGTCCACCACACAGGACGCCTGCCTTTGGAGGATTGGGTCTTGGTTTTGTTTGGGATTGCATGATCCATGCATTCCTGAAGGTGTTCATAGAATGCGTTTATAAAGGATTCGGTGGTCTGGGCCGTATTTTCCACAGGCCCTGGGGCTTTGAAGGATTCCACCTTGGTTTTGAGGAGTGTGAAATTTGCTTTAGAGAAGTTTTTCACTGTGGTTTTCTGGGCAGGGGCTGGGGTCGGGATGTGAATATCTAGTGAGATTAGTTTATGGTCTGATCTTACAAGTGAGGGATACACTTCTTGTCTGGAGCATAGAGTCCCCATGTTGGTGATGATCAGGTCCAGCATGTTTTCCCCTCTTGTGGGAGTGGTAACAAGCTGTTCCATAGCATTTGAGTTTATAAATTCTAGGAACCTTTGGGCTAGCATGTTGGAGCTAGAGTAATGCTCCCAGTCTATGTTTGGGTAGTTAAAGTCGCCCAATATAATGGTGTTTGGAGAGACCCTCATATTTTCCAGTGTTCTCAGGAAGGCCGAGTGGGGTTCCTGGGTTTGGGAGGGTGGTGTGTAGCAGGCTATAAACTGGAAGGCAGTTTTACCCACTGTTAGTTGCACATGGATAGTCTCTGATGCTTCGTGCTGTGCCACCAACCTGGAGGTGTGAGTATCTTTGACGAATATTGATACTCCCCCTCCTTTTGTGGTTCGGCCCAAGTTTTTGGGCCGAAAAACATGGTATGAGGTATAACCTGGTAGTGCTGGGGTGCTCTTGGGAGCCTTGAACCAGGTTTCTGTTACTGCACAGATATCGATGTTCTCCATGCTAAGGAGAGTTTCGAGTGCGTGCATCTTGAGGTTTAGACTTCTGGCATTGAGTAGCATTACTCTTAGTTTCTTATCCCTTGTGATACCTATGGAGGTGGGTTTGTCTTTTGAGCCTTGCCTAAAAAAGGCACTATGGGGGTGGCAAGAGCCTTTGCCAATATCCGAAAGCCCAGGGGTGACAGGTGCAAGCCATCCCTAGCAAAGCATCGTGGCTTGTCGAGCATGTTATTCCAGGCTGACAGGCATTGGATCCCCTTTGAATGACACCAATACTTAAACCAGTTGTTGAAATTGATTATCTTGTCTTCATATTGTGGCATCATTCTTGGTGAGGGTAAGATGCTACTCAAGGTTAGGGTCATACCGGCCTGGGCTACATGCTCAGAGAACTCCTCTGTCTCTTTTCATGTAGTCCAGGGAGGCACGTCTCAGGTCATTCACACCAGCATGGACAATGACTGAGTCATATTTGTACTTGCCTTGGAGTGACCTGAGTGCTTGTGTTATGTGGCGGATCCTAGCGCCCGACAAGCAGCTCACCGTGACCTTCTCCTTGTTCAGCCTGGTGAGCGGGACTTCAG
The DNA here is from genome assembly GCF_019279795.1 of Protopterus annectens. Classification (NCBI taxonomy): domain Eukaryota; kingdom Metazoa; phylum Chordata; order Ceratodontiformes; family Protopteridae; genus Protopterus; species Protopterus annectens. Next base: position 1,424,102,571 of record NC_056732.1, read on the forward strand.
TGTGCCTGATGATAGAGTCACCTATTACAAGTGTATCAGTTGTGTTGTTTAGCCTTAAGGGCTGTGACTGTTCGGCACACTGGCTTTGTGAGCTATGTGTTTGAACAACACATGTTTCTACCTTCACTCTATGTAATGCTTCATCAACTATAGTCTTATCATATCCTCAACACAGAAACATATTAAAAGTTGACTTAATTTCCCTTAAAAAAATCAACTTCATTATTGCACAACCTCGTTAATTGTAAAAAGTCACCATAGGGTAAGAAAGATAAAAGATGTGGAGGGAGGCAACTAGTACCATGTAGGTAGTGGCCATCATCTTCAAATTTTTTATGTGTAGAGGTCAGAACTTCCCCATTATTACAATCCTTCAACTTTACATGTAGGTAAACAATATCCTGGCCCTATTGTAAACCATCAAAGGACAGATGAAAACTATTCCTTTGTAAATCCTCTACAAAGTTCAAAATTTGATCTTGACCACCATGGCAAACAAAAATTAAATAATCAATATAAGAAAAATAATGTATAAAAAAATTATTAACAAAATCATGTTTATAAATATATTCAATTTCAAATAATCCTGCCACTGAAAGAAGTTTAACAACATTTTATTAAACACATTTTGTATGGCAGAATACTACTTAACATAGTTTTGCTTTTTCCAAAATTTGAACCCAGTTTTGGTGCTCAAAACACTGTAATGAAAGGGCTCAGTAACTCCTAGACAGGTAAGTGTACCCAAAAGGACATCCAGGAGATTATGCAACATTAAAGGCATGGCAGCATTTTGTACACTTCAGTCTCTTAGTGTCATGAAAGTCCTCCTTTATTATGTGTTCAATGTCTTTTACTTCATGATATTGTTCACGTCTAGAAAATTGTGTCTCCATTTTGAATAGCAGTTCAGTTTATAAACTTGAGTATAACCTAAAATGTATTATTTGTAGCGTCACTTAACTTTGTACTTCCTTAACATCATGCATTAATCTTTTCCATAATTTCAGTCTGTCATTTTTATGCAGCATATTCCAGTTTTTATTCAGTGTTGTTTACACCTCATTATCTGTTTAGAATGACTGTGTTCTATAAAATGCTGATCATGGTGGGCGTGGCAGATATTGAAGTAGCAGGTATGGTGAAGCTGGAAGACAAGTGGAAATTTTTATCTTCTGTACCTTTGAGCATGGCCCAGAGTAGGTCCTTATGGAAGACCATGACAACTGAGCATGCATTAGCATGGCACTGCTTACTGGGAATTATCATATATATGGAAGCATCCATGTGTGTCTTACAGGTAAGCAATGTATGTGGTGGGGAGGCTAGGAGATTAAAAATACCTATAACAGCATATGATGACACTGCTTTTGGTTATTTCCTGCAGTAACAAATGGGGTAGTAATCTTTCACTCCTAAGGGAAGTAAATAACTCATTGTGATGACTAAGTGAGAAGTTTAATAGTCAATGTAGGTGTGGGAAACCGAAAAAAAAAAAAAAACTAAAAAAAGATAGTACTCTTAATGGTGAAGGTCAGCAGCATCTTATTTTGACATTTGTGCTAATTTATGTGATCACCTAGTTTACAAATACCTTTTCCATCTATGTTATAGCTGTTGCTGTTTCCTCTACGTGCCAGAATCTGATTTGGAAAGTACAGACTACAAGCAGTTTCACATACTAGCATTATTCAGTAAAGTACACGGGTAAAAGACTAAAGACAGTAAGAGCATACATAACAATACTGCCATTAAAATATTAAGGAAGAAACGAACCATTAAAATCATTGGTAGCACAGGTGGTATAACAAAATACTTCACCAAAAGCAATGATATTTCTATAGTTTCAACTGTATTTCTTTATAACATTTAGGATGAATGACATCAATGTTTCTCCATTCCATAAAGCAGTTTACTTGAGAACTGTTTCTTACAGTCAATGCATTCAAAGATTTTTCAAAAACATATCTCAGCCATTCAGTATAGCCTGTTATACAGTAATTGTCTCTTAATAATTAAACATTGTAATGAAATTCTGTTTTGAAATGCTTCTGGCAGTATATTCAAAATACACTGCATAGTTATTCATATATGTTTTATAAATCAATGCAGGAGTATTAGAGTTAAACAACGTATTTGGTATTCTTATGACTACTTGTCCTGGATAAACAATAAGAAATGCATAGCTTGCTAAATTGCACCAAGGGTAGCTGATCTCAAGGGAGAAACTGTGACAGTCATCAGAAAAGTGGAAACTAAAATTACTTTGGTTCAGCCTTGGACAGTGACTGATGAGATGTTTAACATTCATCTATACACTTTCTGACTGTAGTTTCCTCTCCGCATGTGTCCACAGCAGATTCAAAATTTATAAGCATGCTTATTTGTTGAGGAAATTCACTGTTATTCACAATCTGTGTTCTATGCCTTTCTCATTTATCTCATAAATTACTCAGCAATGTTCTTAGCTCCTTTAATCCTTGTACAAATATTTAGACTAACATCAAGATCTGACACACTTTTGCTGGTCTTACAAGAAATGCTTAGCTTTTAAGCTCCCAGGCTTCTCAACATCCATTTTCATATTCTGGTATCTGGCATATTTCTTTTGCAAAAATAATCATTTTTTGCATTTTGGAAAATATTACCTACAGCAGGAACAAAGCTATGAAAGAACTTGATTATGTGTTGAAAATATGTAAACCTGAGTCTAACTGAAGCATAAAATGCCCCTGTTATGTACTTTATCTATCTTTAGTTAGATATGCACTTTCTTGAAAAGTGTATTACAAAGCAGAATGCTATAACAATGCTTACTGGTTATGGCGCTTTGAAATAAATAACATAACTGCAAGTCACAGGGAGGAGTGCAAAATATATGCAGCAGGTCCACTGAACAGCATTTTTTAAGTTGCTTTAAACTGCTTAGTTTAGGAAGGCATAAAACAGACATATACACACACAAATATAAACATATCTATATTTATCTATATATAGATTGATAGACAGATAGATAGGTATGTATGTATGTATGTGTGTGTGTGTGTGTGTGTGTGTGTGTGTGTGTGTGTGTGTGTGTGTGTGTGTGTGTGTGTCTGTATCATGTGTACACCTGGAAATACAAGGTTGTTTAACTGAATGTCTAGTTTATTGAACGGACATTGTTGAATATTTGCTTTGCCAAAAAAGAAAAGTGATATGTATACTAGATGTGTGTGTTTTTGTGAGTGTGTGAGGGTTATGGTTACAGTAACGGTTATATAAAGGGTTTAGATTAAGTGTGTGAGCCTCTATGCGGTTGTGAGTGGTTAGGGTTAGGGTCAGGATTAGGTTAGGGGATGGGCAAGAGTGTGTGGGTGAGTGTGGACATATGGTGAGAGTCTGAGTGCCTTGTTTAAATGTAGTTTTATGGGAAGGGCTTTTTTAAAGTTAAAATGCATGTTAAATTTAGGGGCAGAGCGTGGAATAACATGTATTACTAAGTTGGAGTTGGGGTAGCTGCTCAACCTTAGTAATACGTGCCAACCAATACCCTAACTCGGCCCTTGTCACTAACCCTAGCATACGTCTTAACTTACAAAAAACACTTCTCATAATGCTACCTCTTTTCAGACAACTTTTTGTTCTTTTTCAAAGTGCTAAGTGTAAATGTGTTTTTGGCACAATGTGATGAGAGGTTGACATGTCATGGTGCATGTCAACCAAGTGACACATCAACCATTCATTATATAATCATATATAGATATAAATATAGATATAGATATAGATGTAGATATAGATAGAGGTATAGATACATACATGCATACATACATTGATGCACATGTATAGCTGGATGTGTGTTGAATCTTTGACGTAATTACACATCAAGATTCAATATACCAAATGATATGGATAATAACAATAAAACAATAACAATAAAAGTATATCAGACAAATGAAGTGTCCCTTGAAACACCACCCCCACACTACAACAATTTGCTGATTCCAAGATCACTGAATGGGATAAGGAAAATTTCCTTACTCTCTCTCTCAGAGAATATAAGCAAAAACATACTCAGTGCTGCTCAGTAGCAATATAAGCGAAAGGAATAAGCATTCTCTTCCTCTTCTCTTACACTATAATTCCCAAGAATGGACCATCAGTCTATTTTATGGACTAAAACAAAACTCAGAAATTGATTACATTCCAGCAAAATGCAGGAGTCTGTTTCTCTCTATATATACATATATTCTTTTATATATATATATATATATATATATATATATATATATATATATATATATATATATATATATATATATATATATATATATATATATGGGTCTACTTCAGTCGATCGAACTTTTAAAAGTTCAAACCACATATGGCCGAGACCATATGTTTGAACTTGTAAAAGTTTGAAAATTGACGTAAAACCACAAAAAACAAAAAAACACAAAATTAAATGTCTATAGCAGGGGGCTATGCCCCCCCTGCACCCCTCTTACTTAAATATACCAACTCCGAGATCGCACTACATTGCAGAAATGGGAGATCTTCCCTTTTTGCTCTGTACGGAGATCTACATTCAGTCAGACAGGACGTTTATAAGTTTGAATGTATGGTATATGGTACACATATATATATATATATATATATATATATATATATATATATATATATATATATATATATATCGAGAGAGAGAGACACGGCAGTTGTACTATGGTGAGGTCAAGAAATGCAGTGTCAAAACTCACTTTATCAGTTCTGAAACCCCAAAACTCCAAATACTAAAAACAAAGAAGTCTGAAAACTTGGACATGCCCCCCCCCCCCCCCTTCAGGCCCCATAGTAGTGCTTGTTCCTGGATCTGGAGCAGTAGGGATTTTTGGTATTTGGTGTTTCATGTGATTTTTAATTTTGGATATTCAGAGTTTCAGAGATGCAGAATCAAGAACTTGAGTTTTAATACGACAAACCTTGACCTTACCATAGACATTACCATAGTAAACCATTACACTCCTCACACAAGCACATGTACACACACACACACACACACACACACACACACACGCGCGCGCGCGTGTGTGTGTGTGTGTGTGTGTGTGTGCATGTGTGCATGTCTGTGTGTGTTTGTAAGTGTGAGTCTGACTGCATATGTGTGTGTGTGTGTGTGTGTGTCATATGTATGTTGGTTACTTCAAGTATGTCATCTGAAATGGAAACCTCCCCTGATCCCATGCAAGTTCATGCACCATAAAGTAAATAATATGATAAAAAAATACATGTACACGTTATGGCAAATAACATTTATACTTAATAAGTCCAAGTCTTGACAGAGGGTTATTGTCAGTGTCGAAATAATTATTTTCTATAACATGCTTTCCTGGACGGTATCTCAACAATTTAAGGAGTTGTCAAATTACTTTCAGTGATACATGAGGTCATGAAAAGTTTTATTTTCTATTCTTTTGACTAAAATCAGTGCTTCTACCTCACATTCAAGACAGTAAGTGCTCTTGTATGATCTTTCTATCACTGCTTGTAACTACAGTAACGTTATACAATATAAATAATGGCCTTATCTCTGCAGGAGTATGTATAAACAAGACTTGGACAACAACACTATCGACTGATTGCATAGCTACCTAAAAGAAAGATCATTGCAAATGTATGCAAATAATTCAATATCCAAATAAGATACACTAAATATTGAAGTTCCATAAGACTCTGAGCTAGAGCATCTCTTTTCCTTTCTTTATTCATGCAATGGCCTCTGAACTCCAAAGCATTAATCTGGTTATCTATGTAGACGACTTTTTAATTCAGAATCCAGTAGAATAACATTAGTCACTACAACATAAATGTCAAATAAGTTTCTTAAATATGTTCTCCTGGTTATATAAAAACTATATGCATTTCTGAAATTTATGATTGATATCATTACAATATTTCTAGTATTCTCAGTTACAAATTGGCAGTGCTGATTTCATGCATTTATAATATGCCACTGCCACAACCCTCAGTAAAAAAGTAGCACATATTTCTGACTACTTTTTTTACTGTAACAATGCATCATTAACAATACATGGGATCCTTTGTAATGATTACATAGTTATTTTTTATTTCTCAATATCTGCTGATGCTAAACCATATTTACAGGATTGGAGGAGCAGCCTTGCTTGTCTATTCAGGTACAGGCTACAGTCAGTGTCGTTTTCATGTGAATCTATCTAAATAAGAAGAATATTAATAAGCATTATTATTGTCTGTGCAGTGTACTTCAAATTCTTAACTGCATCTGTCAAACTTTGAAATGCAAATATAAACTTTATTCACAAAAAAAATAAATAAATTCCTAGCTTGTTTCCTGCCTTTCCTGTAACTTGTCTAGTCCAGATACAAACTTGCTGTATCCAGGACTGTTTGTAAGCTCCTGAGCCCCCCAAGCCTTTCTGTGTTGGAGGGATGCCTTCTATCTTATCAGTGGGAGTGGTAAGCATTAGGTAGCCTATCTACCACAAGAGGAGTGGTTCCTGGCCCAGAAATTGTAGCTGCTGGCCATTTGGGCAGTTTTTCCCATATCTTTCAACTTTCTGGTTTAAAAGCCACACTTGCGCTGTTTCCCACCTTTACTGTTACTAGCCTAGTCCAGATACAGAGTTGCTGTATCCAGGACTGATGGTAAGCTTCTGTGCCCTACAAGCCTTTCTGTGTTGGAGGGACGCCTTCTAGCTTATCAGTTGGAGTGGTAAGCACTAGGTAGCCTATCTACCACAAGAGGAGTGGTTCTGGCCCAGACATTACCATAGTAGTTTATTGGCCATTTGGGCAGTTTTTTCCATCTCTCTCAACTTTCTGGTTTTAAAGTCCATGTTTGCTCTTGATCCCCACCTTTCCCGTAACTAGTCTAGTCCAGGTACAGATTTGCTGTATCCAGGACTGTTTGTAAACTTCTGAGCCCCCCCAAGCCTTTGTGTTGGAGTGCAGCCTTCTAGCTTATCAGTGAGAGTGGTAAGTACTAGGTAGCCTGTCTACCACAAGAGGAGTGGTTCTTGGCCCAGGAATTGTAGTTTATTGATCATTCGGGAAATTGCCCATCTCTTTCAACTTTCTGGTTTAAAAGACCACATCTGAGCTTGTTTCCCATCTTTCCTGTAACTAACCTACTGGAAAGCACTAGAAAACCTTAAACTGATACAAGCCTTCTAGCTTAAAAGAGAAACTTTGGTGTGATTTAGTATCAGTTTTCTGTATTTTTTTGCTGTACGTAACTGTTTTCTGCCAAAATGCTGATTTTTCCAGCACCTATTATGATTTAAAAGCTTGTTTTTTTCACATATTGTACTTATTCGACTGCCTGCACTTTTAAAAAGTTGTTTTTTGTTTAAATAAATTGTTTAACTGTTGTAGGCTAAAAACAAAAGTGCAATAGCCTTTTCTGATCGTTTGTAGTCATTTAAAGTTGTTTTAAGTGTACTTTTTACTGTTTTTGCCTTATCTTTTAAAAAAAAAAAATTCTTGTTTCCCACCTTTCTAAGCTAGTATAGTCCAGTTTTCAGGCTAGTGCAGAATTCAGGGCTGTGTTACAAGTTTCTGAGTTGCCCATACCTTACTTGGATAGAGGGAAGTTTCTCTGTTCACCTGTGAGAGAGGGGAACTTTGAGCAGCCATCTGTCCCTGGAGGAGTGGTTCCAGCCCAGAAGTTAGTAGTTTAAAAAACGTGTTTGCACGGTTTTGTGCGCCGGGCAGTACCGGTTAGCTCGGGTTAAATTATTCCCTGCTCCACTAAGTCTCCTCTTCAGTTTTTCACTTGAAACTAGTCTAACTCTCAACCTAAGCACTCAAAAAGCATCCTACAGTCCATCACTTGCTCAGACCTAATAGCAAGCACTAATATACCCCGACACTTAACTGGCCAGCAGAGCAAGGCTCTTTATCCACCCCTCACCAACCAAGCAACTAAGCAGCTCACCCTACTATTCAGGCATGACCAAAGGGCAACTTCAGGTGTACTCTCCAGTCCAGCTGGTGAATCTGGGTATCCTCAGGCAATGTTGCAACTGCCTCATGTACACAGACAGCCCTCTCCTCCTACCATAAAACACTAACATATGCGAGAGATGCAATTATAAAGCCAAAATGGAGGCTAAGATCTCTCCACCCAAGACTGGAACAGGCAGTCATGAGGAGAAGGTTAACACTTGCACCACACCTCCAGCCTCACATAAACCTACTAAAGCAGCACTGGCAAAAAATACACATAAATACACAAAATCATACTCGGAGGCTCTAAATAAAAACCTGCAAAAGCATCAGAGAGCTCCAAAGCAGACACACACAAAACCTGCACCTCCCATCACAAACCAGACAACACATAAAACACAAAATCAATGTGCTGCACAATCACAGCCCTTAAGATGAAATAACATACCTAACACACTAGTAATAGGTGACTCAATAGTCAGGCACACTGACGCCCCACTCACTAGGCTGGACAAGGAGAAGGTTACTGTTAGCTGCCTATTGGGAGCCAGACTCCACCACATAACACAAGCACTCAGGTCACTCCAGAACAAGTACAAATATGACTCTGTCATTGTTCATGTTGGTGTGAATGACCTGAGATGTACCTCCCTGGACTACATGAAAAGAGACATGGAAGAGCTCTCTGATCATGTAGCGCAGGTGGGTATGACCCTGACCCTGAGTAGCATCCTGCCCTCACCAAGAATGATACCTCAGTATAAAGAAAAAATGATCAATTTCAACAATTGGCTAAGCTTCTGGTGTCATTCAAAGGGGTTCCAGTGTCTGTCAGCCTGGGATGACATGCTCGACAAGCCTCATTGCTTCACAAGAGACAGCTTGCACTTGTCACCCCTTGGATTTCGAATACTGGCCAAGGCTCTTGCTGCCCCCATAGTGCCTTTTTTAAGCAAGGCTCAAAATTCAAACCCACCACCGTAAACAGCACAAGTAAAAAAATGAGGGTTATGCTACTCAATGCTAGGAGTTTAAATCTCAAAATGCATGTGCTCGAAGCACTCCTAAGTATGGAGAACGTCAACATCTGTGCAGTAACTGAAACTGGTTCAAGGCTCCAGAGAACATCCCAGCACTACTAGGCTACAACTCATACCACACATTTCGGCCACAGAACACGGACCGAAACACAAAAGGAGGGGGTGTATCCATATTCATCAAGGATACTCACACCTCCAGGTTAGTGGCGCAGCATGATACCTCTGACATCATCCATGTGCAGCTAACATCGAGCAAATCTGCAATGTAAATTGTGGCCTGCTACAGATCACTCTCCATGACCCAGGACCACCACTCCACCTTTCTGGAGACACTGGAAAACATGAAGGTCCTACCGAACACCCTGATATTGGGCGATTTCCATTACCCTACCATTAACTGGGAACTTGAGTACAAACTCCCAGGCTCAGAGCTTCCTGGAATTTATCAATGTAAATGCCCTGGATCAGCTGGTAAACTCCCCTACCAGAGGCCACAACATATTGGACCTGGTTATCACCAACATGGGCGACAGGTGTTCCGTACCAGAGGTCAACCTGTCACTGGTTAGATCAGGCCATAAACTAATCACCCTGGATGTCCACATCCCACCACCACCCCCAACCAAGGAAACCACAGTGAAAAACTTTTCAAAAGCAAACTTCACCTTACTAAGGCAGAGGTGGTAAGTTTCACAGCCCCCATGCTAAAGGATAACACTGCCCAAGATGCTGAATCCTTTACAGTTGCACTCTATGAGCACCTACAAGGATGCATGGATCATGCCATCCCTAGCAAGACCAAGACTCACTCCCCTAAGAGAAGGAAACTAGTTTGGTGGAATCCTGCCATAAACAGGTTATACAACAGAAGGAGGAAACTAGTTCAGAAAAAAAGCAAATCCCAAGAAGGAAAGACATCCCTGATCAGTATCAGTAAGAAACTAAGGTCCCTCATAAAATCATCCAAGGCTAACTTCAAAAGAAAAATAGCCAAGGATTCGAAAGATAACCACAAAGCCTTCTTTAGCTATGTCAAGAATCTAAGTGACAACTCACAGATAAGATCTGAGCTAGTGCAAAATAGCACAAAATATACTGAACCTACTGATATTGCCAACATCCTGGCAGATAGATTCAGTGCAAACTTCACCTCCCTCTCACCTTCAAAAGGGCCCACATCAATACCAGAAAAGTGTAATGTCCCAGAAATCACAGAAGCACAGATGAAAACAGCCTTTTCAAAAGCCAAAAACACAGCATCAATGGGGCCAGATGGTGTCCCAGGCTGCGTCTTGCATGAACTACAGAGCAAACTAACCCCCCACCTAAACACGCTGTTCAACCTCAGCCTCTCCACAGGCTACATGCCCATAGAATGGTGCACAGCAATGGTTATTCCGCTCCACAAAGAAGGGGCCACAACTGACCCTGGTAACTATCACCCCATAAGCCTGACTAGCCTGGTTTGCACAGCTATGGAGCGCATCATCATGGAACTTAATAACAAAGACATTGGGAACCTCCAAACACTTGACCCGACCCAGTTTGGCTTTGTTAAGGGCAGATCATGCCTACAAAACCTGGTTGACTTCTTCGAGACAGTCATCAAGGCCATAGACAAGGGAAAGGTGGTTCACACAGCCTATCTTGATCTCGCCAAGGCGTGCGATACCATTCCTCACTCGGGTATTATAACGCACCAGCCTGAACATAAACCCCTACATCACAAGATGGGTTGCCAACTGGCTTACAGACAGAACTCACACAGTAAGAATAGCAGGCTCCAGGTCCAACTCTAAACCAGTCACAAGTGGTGTCCTGCAAGGCTCGGTTCTGGGAACCTTACTGTTCAGCATATATTTCTCAGAAGTACATGCAAACACAGGAGGACTATAGCTAACCAAGTTCACCATGACTGCAAACTGGGAGCCATAATTGAATCTCCGGCTGACACGGACATCCTTCAAAAAGGCCTTACTGAGACAGACACCTGGTGTCAAAGTCATGGCCTCAAGCTAAATGCCAAAAAAATGCATAGTCATCCTGTTTGGAAAAACAAAACACCCACGAATTACCACATAGGCGGCAGCCCCCTTAATACAGAAAAGGTAATAAGAGATCTGGGGACCCAGGTAGATAGTAATCTCTCCTTTGACAATCATATTGCTAAAGTAGTTAGGAAATACTTCTATGTGGCCCATCTAATTACTAAGGGGTTCGCATCTAGAAATAAAGAGGTTATAGTGCCCCTCTACTCGTCACTCATCAGACTCATCATAGAATGCAATGCCCCATTTGGGATGTACCTCACAAGACACTTCCAACAGCTGGAAAGACAACAAAAGCACCTCACCAAGAGGATTACTGGCCTCAAACATATGTCCTATGCAGCCCGACTGAAAAAACTCTGGCTGTACTCAGTGGCATATCACTTACTCAGAGGTGATCTCTGCCTGACTTACAAAGCCATGTCCAACTCAGAATTGATGGACATGCTCCACCTAAAGAAATCCAAGTCACTGCGAGCCACACGCTCTAGTGAGATAAACCTCGCCACAACAATAAATAGAACATGCTGGAGGGATAGATTCCTGTCACAGAGACTCCCCATGCTTTAGAACAAAATTTCTAACTACATTAGGCAGAGCTCCTCACTAACACTCTTCAAGAGAAGCCTTGACGAGTGGATGGATAACAGAAAATACACCCCTGGGATCACTTCATTGGCTCTGCTTGACAGAGACTCAGTTAATTAATCAATGGGGCAGCGAAAGCCGACACACTCTGGCTAGGCTTAAAATTGCCGTCGGGCAGATAGCCTAGTACCTACCTATGAACCTATGAACCTATCTGTTGCTAGACTAAGTACATAGATGTAAATGCTTTGGTTGTTAAACTTCTGTCCCACCCACTTTCCTACAACACAAACAGCTTTGCTTCTCTAATTTGTGTGTTAGCAAGTAAAGCACATAATCCTGTAAATATAAGTCCCAGTCTGAGACTGAAAATTGCCATTTGTAATCAGTTATCTACTCCAGTTAACAAATTCAAATAAAATAAATAATAAAATAAAATAAATAAGTATATTAAGATGCAAAGCATAGGAGAACTGAAATGTTTGTTGTCTTCCAAGTAAGTCAGTAAGAACTCCATCTTACAATACAAACATGTCATGTTTGCCTTTAGAAAAAGGAAGAAATACTTTGCAAGTGATATGAAATTGTTATAGGCATTTTTCCCTTTCTGCAGTTAATACACTCAGAAATGCCAAAAACGTTGGTTGGATAGGGTGGCTGATGTTTTGACCTACCTATAGGTGAAAACATTGCTGCTTTGATAATGTTTAAGGTACTCTGATTCAAGAAGGCCACATTCTTACAGATATTTCTGAGGTGAAAAGCAAGTTTCTAGTGTTATCAGAAGTCTAAACTGTTTTTCTCACATTACGTTTGTAATATTTGCATTTTACACCATTGATATTTATGTTTTTTTCACTAACATTTTCCTCAGTAGATAAACCAACAAAAATATAGCACTGACCAAGGGCACACGCAGTATACTTAGGATTACAGCAAACCTTATGTCCAGTACACAGTTCAGTAAGTCCCTCATCCCTCCGCTCCCTTAGGTGTGAGGTGCCTCTGATGGTATGTTTTGCAAAAGCTCTGGATATCCACAGTACATTATCAATAGTATGTCATCTGTGTTAAAGAAAGGAGGCACTGTGGCCTTTTTACTGCTACATATAACTTAAGAGTTAAATTAATTAATTTTCCTTGAACATTTTGTCAGATGAGCTGAGTTCCTAAAATGGCAATGCAGCAGCAAGCATTCATACACTCAGAAAGGGCAAGACTGCATTAATTACTACAAAACCTATATGTCTAGGGAAACAATATTACAGTATCAGAGAACAAAGCACAAGAGATACCACGTTACTATTGAGAAAACCAGTTTGTTCAATGCACTTAGGGTAGTTTTAGAAAATGGTGTAGGGTTGAAAGCAGACAGTGAGCAAATTAAGTATTTTTAGGTCCATTGAGTGTGAAAGTGGGATTGGACAAATTGTTTTTGAACCATAGCAGGATGTCTTTATAGAGGCGTGCCTAACTTAGTCATGCCTCTCACTTCTTTGTTCAGGAATTCTGGAAAAATGCAAAAATAATAGAGGGACAAAGGCCCAAAAATCAGAGATAGTTTTCAAATATTATTCTAATTCACCTAAAAAGTTAAAAGAATAAATGGATTAGTTTCAAGATACATTTTTTTTAAATAATAAAGAATATGAAATTCTAATGTTTTGCATTGCTAACTGTTATCCTCAAAAATTACCTGAAAATCAGACATTAAGATAGACATGGCAGAACTATGAGGCCAAGCCTTGGACACTGTGAGAAATCAGGGACACTTGAGAGGTATGGACTTAGTTTATGAAGCAGGAGAATGATCAACTGCATCAAAGATATTCCTAATATCAAGAAAAGATTATTCCAGTAAGGTTGCCTTGGTCCATGTTGCAGCAGATGTGTTCAGTAAGAGAGAAGATAACTATATTAGTACTGTAAATGGGCCAGAAACCATGTTGCTTATTACTGAGTGTATTGTACCTGGTAACATAAGCTACTCATATCGCCTACTTAGTGACGATCTCTGCTTGACATACAAAGCCATGTCTGATCCAGCTCTGTTAGAAATGCTACATCTAAAGAAATCCCAATCCCGCCACATCACATACTCCAGTGACCTCAACCTCATTACCCCAATCAACAGAACATAATGGAGGGACCAGTTCATAACCCAGAGACTGTCCTTGCTATGGAATAGACTTCCCATACATGTCAAACAGAGCACCTCACTGGCCCTCTTCAAGAGAAACCTTGATGAGTGGATGGGAAATAGAAAATTCACCCCGGGAATTACTCCAGTAGCTCTACTCGACAGAGGCACTGGGAACTAAGGTCGGGTGGCACGATGTCAGGTTAATCCTATGGGCTAGGTTTGTAAAGGCTCCAGGGCCATTAGCTTAGTACACACCTATGAACCTATGAACCTATAAATTGATTATAAATTATCTTTTTAAAGAATCTTAATGAGTAGACAAAGATTAGACATTGAAGATTAGTCATTAGTTGATGAAGGGATGCAGACGTTTGGTAAGGGAATGGCCAGAGCACATGCAAAACAGAGGTTTGCTGAGTAGTTTGTTGCCTAGTCTAAATAGGTCAGGATATATAGAATGGAAGAAGGGTTGATAGGACCAGTCCCCATCCCCTTTTTTCTAAATGTTTTTCTACCTCAGATTTAGTAATGACCTTAAAATGAAAAGGAAAACATTGTAGGAACTTGTACAGTGAGAGGGAAGGTGTAGTGCTGGGGGGTTTATCAATATACAGTTCATAGTATGAGTTGGAAAATTGATGTTGACCGCATTTCGTGAAAAGTGATTTGGAAAGTCTGTGACTAGGAATGGTCTTGAGGAAGAGACCTGAAGCATTTTGGGGTGCTCCAGAACTTCTTTGGATGACCTAGAGAAGTCATTTGAAGTTTCCTACAGTATTCAGATTTGGTCTCATTTGTTGCTACTGTGGTTTCTTTTTTGACCCTCTGGTGTGTATTAAGTTTGCCTAGAGTGGAATGGTTAGCTTTCCAATCTGAGCAGGACTTGTGTCTGAGTTTAATAAGCTACTTAATGTTGTCACTAATCCATGGACTTGGTGTACCACAAGTTCTTATTTTTTGATGGAATAAAATCTGTCCTTATGGGGTAAAGAAAGTCGTGGAATGTAGAGCCCACTTGGACAGAATCAGGGCATTCATAAATGGAGGCTCGGTTGATATTTGTACATTCAAAGAAAAAGTTGCCTGTTAAAGTTATTTAAAATAGTCCGAGTGTGTGAGATTTTAAAATAAATTTCTATCCTTTTAAATGACAGTGTTCAGAAGTTCTTAATACGTTCATAAGTAGTATTACACTGTTCAGGATTAATAGCAAACTAGGACCACCGTTTCCATTAAATTAGGTACGTACACATTATCTTTCATCCACTGAGTGAAATAGGCAATACCTGAAGATCAAGTAGTTTTTTTTTTTCTGGTATATCAGTAAAAACAAAACATAAAAGGCTGAATTTGGAGTTGACATGATTAGTCAGAGCCCCATTAATGACTAAAATGATAACATTATGGGAAGAGGCAACTTGGATTAGTTGTAGTTTTAGTGAGCCTAGCTGTTTAAGATTTAGATAATCCACAATTAATAGTTTATTATATTTTGTGTGTTAAAGAATGCACCATAATATAGATTCAAAGAGGATGGTATAAGAAGGGGTGGTATCTTGTACTAATAGCCAGTTTGGATGGTTAGAGGTAGAGTTATTTTCTGCTGTTAAATTGGCATGAGATTAAAAAGGTTTTGGGGAAATAATACTTTGCCACCTTCACAGCGAATGCTATTTCTGGTGTCCAGAAAATAGCATAATTAGAGGAAAAGTGTGGTGGGATATGTGATGTGTCCTTTAGCCAAGTTTCAGTGATGGATTGCTATTGATGCTGCAATGTTCAAACAACTCAGGGAGAGAGTTTTATTGTAAGACGTAAAAAAGGAAAATGGCAGCACAGGCCTGGAGTCAGAATGAACTTCATCAGTAAAACAGTGCATAGTAAGGACATAAGTTACTGGAATTTCTTAACAAAGTCAATAATATTGTTGCTAAGTAGCAGAGGAAGTGTAATAATTTACTGATGGCAGTAAAGCAGGGTAAGAAGTTCATGTATTGGAATGAAAACTGGTTTAGTGTTGTCAGTGTTAAAGAAACTATGAAGGAATACTGTCAGGTTTTGTTTATAGCATGGGTGAGAAGGGGCAGTGGGAATAAGTAGGATGACAGGGAGCAGCAGTATATCCATATCTAAAAAGGAGAATACAAGCAATGATTGGAAATAAGAAGGAAGCATATATTAAGCTGAATGGCAGAGAATATTTGTTTGGGAAATATAGAATGTGAGGTAGAGAGGCAGGTGAGTTATTATTAATAAGGTACAGAATTGGGAGGAGCTGAAAGCTGGTTGGACAGAAAGATAAGGGGTGGAATACAAACAGTATAAAGGAAATAATGTAAGGATGTACGGAAATGGTGCTAGGTTAATGGAGAGAAGCAAAGCAGAACACTGAGAGGCAAAGATCTGACCAGAGCAATGTCTCAGTAGAAACACTAAGTGAAAGCCTTGCAAGCTCAGTTAAGAGATAGTGCAAGAGATTCTGATGTTAGACTACTAGAAAAAGGGCAGTGCTGTAATATAGAATAGATACAGAAAACCCGAGAGAGTAATGGAGGACTAAGAGGAAGCCATTATTTTTATTACGCTCGAGGAAGTAACAATGCACTAGAGGTAGCACACTGAGAGTTCAGTATAGAAACTGTGAAGGGAAGATAGGTATTGACAGGTGTCACAACAAGAAGAAAGAAACATAAAATAATAATTGGTATGCAGGAAGGAACTGCCTGTTTATCAAACTTCATTTACATGACCGCAATCAAAAAATGAGCATGAACAACAGAAGTAGCACGCAAATGTGAGGTAGCGAGATGAGTCCTTACCTTTGAAAAAAGTGGAATAAATTAACACAGTTCAGAAAATTACGATTTTTTTTTTGCTGCAGGAAGCTGATTCCCACATATAGAACAGGCTTTTTATAAGGAGAAGGCAATGTAGGTTTGCACTACTAATAAGACTCCATCTAGTCAATTAAATGCAATCTACTTTTGTCCTAAGAGTAAGGGCTTCATGTTAGGAAAAATGTAGAGAGACACTATACTTCCATGTAGCATAAAGTTAAAGGAAAACAAGAAAAGAAAATTAAAATTATGCAAGTCTGAGCTATTGGATAGAAATAAAATATGAATAAAGTTCCCTTTTCCCCTAAATACTGCACACTAAGTAACTCATGAGATGGAAATTTAATAAATCACAACAAAACACAAATGAAAGTAATGGATGATAGTGGGTTACGAAGGAAAAAGAAGAAATGCACAATACTCTTTAACAGTCAGAACAAAACTGCAGCATTGACATTAAGCACTGTGAAATAAATCATTCAAAGTAACACTGACTGCACAAATTTTAAGAACTGACCCACAACCAAAGACACCTTCTAATATAAAATCGAAATCATCTTTAAGTAAGTTGTACAGATTAACTAGCACAAGCAGAGAAAATATTGTGATTATTCCATTATACAGAAAGCTTAAGCTACCTAAAGAGTCTATACCTTGTGTGATGGTTTGCAGCATAGAGATTCAGAAAGGAAAAAGGTGGATTACGTTGCAGCAAAGTGCCAAAAAGACAAGCAAAAACAGCTATTATATGAAATACACAACATTATTTTTCAATGATTAAAAAATAGTATTCGACAGAATAGATCGAACATCACAGTGCAAACCAAACAAGTGTCAAAAAACTTTATTTGGAAATTACAGAAAGATACTACAGCAGAAATGATTCCAGTAACATGAAGCAACAAAAAAGGCCCTACTTCAGAAAGTGTGAAGAAAAGGGCATGAGGTAATACTACAACATGCATACCTTAAGTGTCAACATTATCAATTAGGAAAGAAGCATAGTGCATAAGAAACTAGTAACCAGAAGTATAAAGCTGCCTATTATCAGTTAAAGTACAACAGATGCAGTTGCACTGAGCAGCTGTAAACTACTTATAGATAAGTGGGATGTTGACTACACTGCAAGCAGAATTAGGTTATTAAAAGGAATTCGTTAGGTGTCTACCTCCAGTAAGGCATACAACATCACAAATAATATGCTTTTTAGTCAAACAGCATTACAGATTACCATTAGACATCTCCACAAACCAAGAACCACAATGAAGGTAAGGAGCAAGCAACACCAGGAACAGAGAACCAGAATTTATTGAAAACCTTAGGGCTTTCATCAGATTATATCCACAGACTTCTTCAGAGATCACGTCGCCTTCTAAATATCCCTCCAAATTAACAGTTAAAGGAAAATCCACCTAAAAAAAATATATATATATAAATATATATATATATATATATATATATATATATATATATACAAACATACAATGCATATAAAAGCACTGCCTAAAACAATGTATGAATAAAACAGTTCATAAATGCAATAAATGTTAATAAATATTATTAATAAAAATATTCACGTGCAGTTTAAACATTTACACATAATAACAGCAAAGTTTTAAAACACTGCTAATAGAAACACATTCATTCAGTCCAGGGTAAACACAAGCATTTAATTTTAATTGCCAACTAAGTTCTTGAAGTTCTAAAAAGTCATTCCAAGCCCCCCCTCCTCACATTTCTAACCACATGGCCAATACCAACAAAACCAAACTCATGACCAGGATTCTCACCAATATGTTTGGATAAAGCATTCTTATGGTTTCACTTCCTGATATCTAAAGTGTGCTCATATATATGTTCTTTCAGTTTTCTTTGTGTTTTCCCAATGTAAAAACAACTACAAAATTTACAAAGAGCAAGATACACTATGCCCTCAGTGTTGCAATTACAATAAAAGGAGACTCAAATACAGGTCCCATTTACATACACCCTATCCAATTCAATGAGGCATTTACAGTAATTACACAAGCCACATCTATGAGTGCCCTTCTTTCTTGTAGAGCCCATCTTTTCTACATCCACATTTTCTAATATTTCTTTAAAACATCTACCCCTTCGATACACCATTCTAATGCCTTTATTATAAATTTCCTTAAATTCATCATGAACACTAAGTGTGTGCCAATATGTGTTCAAAATTTTGTATATTTGGGCACATTCAGGAGTATAAGTAGTAATAAAGGAAATGTTATAATCAGTGTTAGAGTCAGAAACAGTCTACAAGACAGAAATATTTGTCACTTCAACTAAACCTGAAAGAAGGGGAGGGTAGAAACCAGACCATCTCTTCATTGTAACTTCAGAACAAATAGCTTCAACCAAAGTCCTGGGATAACACCTAGATAAAAACATATCAGTAAGAACTTTGGTTCCTCTTATGTAAATTGCATCAACAGTCATTCTAGTAAGGCATCCAAATTGTGCCTTAGCAATGCCTTTCTTTTGATGTATAGGGTGACAACTATCAAAATGCAGGTACCCATTAGAAAAACTGATTTTCCTGTATATCTCACTAAGAAACCTTTTATTAACTGTATCCTTGGAAAGAAGTACATCCAAATAACTGATGTCAGTTTTACTCCAAGTAGCAGTAAAAGTAAGAAAGGGGGTGGTTTGGTTCAAATATTCAGTGAATCTACACAATTGGTCCTCAGGTTCTTTCCAAAATATGATGACATCATGTTGTTTTTACATTGGGAAGACAGAGAAAACTGAAAGAATGTATATATGAGCACACTTTAGATATCAGGAAGAGAAATAAGAATGCTTTATCCAAACATATTGGTGAGAATCCTGGTCATGAGTTTGGTTTTGTTGGTACTGACAATGTGGTTAGAAATGTGAGGGGGGGACCTTGGAAAGACTTTTTAGAACTTCAAGAACTTAGATGGCAATTAAAATTAAATGCTTGTGTTTATCCTGGACTGAATGAATGTGTTTCTATTAGCAGTGTTTTAAAACTTCGCTCTTATTATGTGTAAATCTTTAAACTGCAGGTAAATATTTTTTATTAATAATATTTATTAACATTTATTGCATTTATCAACTGTTTTATTCATACATTGTTTATGTAGTGCTTTTATATGCATTGCATTTTTGTATATGCATATATATATATATATATATATATATATATATATATATATATATATATATATTTTTTTTTTTAGGTGGATTTTCCTTTAACTGTTAATTAATTATGTCGCATGACTGTTTTTGGAGGGATATTTAAAAGGTGAAGTGATGTTTGTTGGTTTTAATACCTCTGAAGAAGTCTGTGGATATAATCTGATGAAAGCACTAAGGTTTTCAATAAATTCTGGTTCTCTGTTCCTAGCATTACAGATTGTGCAGGAGACTGGTCTAAAACAAAATAGAGTGAAGTGAAAAATATTAAAGGTATTAATTTCCAGCAAATAAATTTTACTGCAGAATACTTTCAAATCAATTTTTATAAGATCACCTTGGAAGAGTAAATGAAAACAAAGGGTAGCTGAATCTATATATTATATACAGAGTAGCTGCCTTCTGAGACTGAGAGGGGGAGATGTGAAATGAAAGGGTGCTTCTTGGTTAAATATGATTAACAACATTATAATAATCTGCAATTGCAAATAAGGTGACCATAAGCAATCCTACCATGCAGGAAGTGGCAATATAGTGAACGTGTCTGTCATAAGTTGATGTGGGAACATGAGCACTGCCAGGATGCTGGGCTGAACAGCTGGCAATACACACATTGCATGCCACATTACCAGGGAGTTCATGTAATGATAACCTTTTCTGTTATGGCACATCTCCCCTATGATCAGGATGAGACCCGTGTAGTCACATGGGTGCTCACAGGAAACACCTCAGAGAGGCATAGCATGTCATACAAGGCATGTATGGTACTGACTCAGCCTTGTGGTGACACTGCAAATTGATATGCTCATGTCTATGGGGTAAAAGTATATTTAGGGACTGTTGTAATATTCTGAAGACAGAAGCCTGTGAGATATGTAATTGGTTCATCATGTTGCGCAACTAGCCTGGAGGTGTGGATATCCTTAATGAATATGGACACACCTCTGCCTTTGGTGTTCTGGTCCAGGTTAGATGGCCGAAAAGTATGGTATGAGTTATAGCCTGGTAATGAAGGGGTGCTCTCTAGAGCCTTAAACCAGGTCTCAGTCACTGCACAGATATCGATGTTCTCCATTTTAAGGAGTGTCTACATTTTGAGATTTAGACTTCTAGCATTGAGTAGCATTACCTTCAGTTTTTGCTTGGCTGTTCCTGTTATGGTGGTGAATTTGTCATTTAAACCTTGCCTAAAAAAGGCACTATAGGGGTGGTAAGACCCTTAGCCAGTATCCAGAACAGCAGGGGTGACAGGTGCAGGCCATCTCTGGCAAAGCATCATGGTCTGTCGTCCATGTCATCCCAGGCAAACAGATACTGGTTCCCCTTAGCATGACACCAGAAGCTTAGCCAATTGTTGAAGTCAATCATTTTGTCCTTGTACTACGGTATCATTCTGGGTGATGGCAGGATGCTAATCAGGGCTAGGGTCATACCTGCCTGGGCTACAAGATCGGAGAGCTCTTCCATGTCTTTTTTCATGTAGTCCAGGGAGGTACATCTTAGGTCATTCACACCAACATGGACAATGACAGAGTCGTATTTGTACTTGTTGTGGAGTGATCTGAGTGCATGGGTTATGTGGCGGATCATGGCACCTGACAGGCAGCTGACAGTAACCTTCTCCTTGTTTAGCCTGGTGAGTGTGCCTGACTATAGAGTCACCTATGACTAGTGTGTTGAGTACATTGTTTTGCCTTATGGGCTGTAGTTTATTGGCACACTGAGTCTGTTGGCTATGTGTCATTTGGGTTGTGTTGGGGGGTGGAGGTTGCTTGCGTTTCTGCTTTGGAGGTCTCTGTTGCTTGAGCAGAATGTTAATGAGAACCTCCGCAAATGTTTTTGTGTTTCTATGTGTGGATTTTGGTGATGTAGGTTTAGTGAGACTATGTGATGAGTGTGGTGTGGTGTGGTGCAAATGTTTACCTTCTCCTCTTGACTGTCAAGTCCATTCTTGGTTGGAGAAAGCTTTACCTCCAGTTTGGATAGATAAGTGCATTTCTCACAGGTTGTGGTGTTGGGTGGTAGGAGGAGAGGTTTGTCTGTGTAGATGAGGCAATTGCTATATTGCCCCAAGATGTCCAGATTCATCAGATAGAGAAGTGAGGAAAGTGAGTATAAGAGCTGTTTTTCTCTAAGCAAGTGAGGAAAGTAAGTACAAAAACTGTTTTCCTCTAGGTAAAGAGGAAGGTTGAGTGTTGTAGTAATTTTGTAGCTTATTTAGTGCTAACAAGTTCTGAAAAAGTGTTGAGCACGAATAAGCAAATTCAAGTGCTAAAACTAAGGATCTGTACCTGGATCTTGTGGTAGATAGGCTACCTAGTGCTTACCACTCCCACTGATAAACTAGAATGCTTCCCTCCAACACAAAAAGGATTGGAGGGCTCAGAAGCTTACAAACAATCCTGGATACAGCAAATCTGTATTTGGGCTAGATTAGTTACAGGAAAGGTGGAAAACAAGCTCAAATGCGGGCTTTTAAACCAGAAAATTGAACGAGATGGAAAAACTGCCCAAACAGCCAATAAACTACAATTTCTGGGCCAGAAACCACTCTTGTGGTAGATAGGCTACTTACTGCTTACCACTCCCACTGATAAGCTAGAAGGCTTCCCTCCAACACAGAAAGGCTTTGGGGGCTCAGAAGCTTACAAACAGTCCTGGTTACAGCAAATCTGTTTCTGGACTATACTAGTTACAGGAAAGGCAGGAAACAAGCTTAGACTTTTTTTTTGTAAAGTGGAAAGGGAGAAAGGAGAAACAGAAGATCATTCAAAATTAAGGACCTAAGTGGCTTGCCCTTCACAAATGTTCTCTCTGTATTAAGTAGAATGAGCTAGTGACACTAGACTGGAATAGAGCTGGGATAGAGCTGAACAGATGGGACTGGTAGGAGTGATTGAAGTCAAAATATGATCTCACTGTATTCGGTTGAGTGAGCAAATGAGATAGATCCAGGAGGAGTGTTCAAACACAAATTTACAGGAGGGGCGGGCAATTCCAAAGCCACTAAGATTAATACCAGATATGTAATGCGTCTCGTCTGTGTCTCAGAAAAGTCCATGCTGCAAGTATAGTGAGGTCTATACAGTATATACCTTGGTATACACAGGAATAGAAGGACTTATCATTCCCCCAGTTCATATGGGCCCTGCAAGATCTACAAAGCTATATCCCTGCCTCCTCGAATTCTTTTCAGTAACTCCTTTTTAGCAAAGATCAAGTAGTCTGTTCTCTGTGTATCTCTCTTTCTCCTAAGTCAAAGACAGCCTGTGAGTGCACTGGTTTTCTATATGGTAGCCACAGATTTCTCAAAGAGAGAAACAGAAAGGTCTGTAGCAAAAGTAAGCATCTTCAGCAACTGCAAAGTGACTTAGACAAGGTAAGTATTGACATTTTATAACAGAACTCTGCACAGTGAAGATGTGCATCAGAAAGGCATTGTCCATTGCAAAAGGTGGGAAAACATACTCATTTGAAGAAGTAAATGACACTTTTGATACACATTTCTCATTTCCATCTCATTATCCCCTCATATGCACAAGAGTTTCTATATCAGTTACTGTGTACAGCTTTTGTCTCTGAACTGTGCCTCACTTGCAGTTGTGTGCAGTCAGCAAATGTGCTTACAACACTGAAGAGTAACAACTATGAATACCACCCCAATTATATCAGGGTACTGAAGTGTAATGACTAGGAATACCACTCAATTATATCAGGGTACTGAAGTGTAATGACTAGGAATACCACCCCAGTTATAGCCGGGTACTGAAATGCAATGACTAGGAAGACCACCCCAGTTATATCAGGATACTGAAGTGTAATGACTAGGAATACCACCCCAAGTATATCAGGGTACTGAAGTGTAATGACTACGAATACCATCCCAATTACTATATCAGGGTACTGAAGTGTAATGACTAGGAATACCACCCCAGTTATATCAGGGTGCCGAAGTGTAATGACTAGGAATACCATCCCAATTACTATATCAGGGTACTGAAGTGTAATGACTAGGAGTACCACCCCAAGTATATCAGGGTACAAAAGTGTAGTGATTAGGAATACCATCCCAATTACTATATCAGGGTACTGAAGTGTAATGACTTGGAATACCACCCCAGTTATATCAGGGTGCTGAAGTGTAATGACTAGGAATACCATCCCAATTACTATATCAGGGTACTGAAGTGTAATGACTAGGAGTACCACCCCAGTTATATCAGGATACTGAAGAGTAATGACTGGGAATACCTTCCCAATTATATCAGGGTACTGAAGAGTAATGACTAGGAATACCACCCCAATTATATCAGGGTACTGAAGTGCAATGATTAGGAATACTACCCCAGTTATATCAGGTTTGCATATTACATACAAAAGTTTGTATACATTTGGCTGCTAATGGATGAAAATACACACTGGCTTATCTTTTGGAACTCAATGTGGACATGCATGCAAAATCAGTCATTAAAAACAAGTAATCTCTGTGGTATCCTCGAAGTCTCAAAACAACCCACTAAACAAGTGTAGTGGGTCCAAAACAAAAACAAAACAGTTTAAGAAACTTCTGTGTGTGGAAGATTTTCAGTCCATATATCTCTAGTTAATCACTGTATATTAATCAGATCAGATGATAGTAGTAGAAGTAATGAACTTAAACTCGTCTTAAGTAAAAAAAAAAATGAATAATAATAAAAATATATGTAACTGTACAGCATTACTAAGTATTCGAAAGTAATCAAACAAGGCAGGCAGGCAGTCTGTTTCCAATCGAAAATCCTTTATTAAGTACACAGACAAGCGATCCAAGTAAAACAAAAATACAGTAATAATTTCCTCACAAGCTTTATATATATATATATATATATATATATATATATATATATATATATATATGTATATATACTTTTTAACAGGCATGGGAGTGGTTTATTGTGCTGTAAAACAAAGTGTTATTGGTACACATGTTAAATTCACATCCCTTCCTCCATCAGTTTGACATTCGAGCTGGTACTGCCCTACTTAGTAGCTGTCATAATAATATTATAACCCTCATGTACTTTAAATAAAATTTATATTGATGTGGTACCTCTTATTTAACCAGATTATTAAGTAGATTATTAAGTCTGTGATTTTATCCAAGACAATATACTAAATGGCTGGAAATATATCAACCTTAGTTCATTTGGTAATCAAAAAAAATATATACATATACATTTTGCATGTAAAAATCAATTTCTATTTTCATAACCTATTGTTAACAAAGATCGCTTTTGTCCTTCTAGACTTCTTCAGGTCTGTGTACAAGAACCCTAAAAACTATCTATAAAAGTATATATAATTGTATAATTAGTTAGTATTGTTATTACACATCATTTTGAATAAAGTGGAAAAAAGAACCAGAAAAAAATAAAAATAAGAAAAAAATGTATGTATGATGATGGAAACAAAATATACACTTAAATTACAACTGATTTAAAATTGTATTTATAACCAACTGGTAGAATAAAATAAAATAAAATACAATTAGTCATGTAAACAATTTGGTGATTTTCTAAGTTCCAGTGCACTTTTAATTGAACAGTACTTAAGATGAGTTTAAGTTCGCTACTTCTACTACTATTGTCTGATCTGATTAATATACAGTGATTATGTAGAGATATGTGGACTGAAAATCTTACTCACAGAGAAGTTTCTTACACTGTTTTCAAAATCAGTCATTACATACATTCTAGTTTGCTGCTATAATTTGCCTGCTTAAAGTTCCATTGCAGTGCCTTTCTGTTTGTTAAGTTGCTTCTGTTTTTCTGCTGTGTTTGTGTTTGCCCCAACCCCACTGATACATGATGCACTACTCTCCCTGCAGCTTCCAACTGCTTGTACACTGGTGACAGTTTCACCCTGTTCCCACTACAAAAAGGTAATGTTTCTGAAATTAGGTCATAGGACTAAGAAAACTGTGAATTGCTACAGGTTCTGAGGTTAGAGAAACCCACTACTGGCTTGATTGGACCCCTCTCTACCTAGTCTGTGATAATCAGCACAGAGCTATGCCTGCCGAGGGTCTTTTATTCAAAGCTCTGAGAAAAGTGAAAACTCCTAAACTGTATAAAATTAGCTTTTCATCAAAAAGATAAGAAAAAAAAGCTCTCTTTTTTGTTTAACTAAACGCTTGCAGACTGGATATACTCAGTAGTATTTATAAACTTCTTATGTTAATCTGACTCCCAAAGTCTCTTTTCCCTTTCTTTCATTCCTCTTGTCAGTTGTGTAAGCTGTTAAAGTATTTCTCCCACCCACCATTTTCATAGATCCATAATAGTGAGTGTCCATCCAACAAAGCAGAATTGCTCTTGAGTTAACCTCCCTTACTACAAATTGTTTCTGTCTCATTTTCCCAGAGTTCCCATCTGCTTGGTATTTTTGCCACACTCTGTGAGGATGCTATATTAATCTTGTTCCATCCTAATACAGTATTGTTGGCAGTCATCTTTAGCAATTATGCATGACAAATATTGTTATTCCTTCATGTACAAAGGTCTGATGTGTGTGCATGCATGCGTGTGTGTGTGTGTGTGTGTGTGTGTGTGTGTGTGTATGTGTGTGTGTATGTGAGTATTTGTGTGTGTGCGTGTGTGTGTGCGTGTGTGAGCGTGTGTGTGTATGTGAGTGTGTATGTGTGTGTTTGTGTGCGTGTGTGTGTGTGTGTGTGTGTGTGTGTGTGTGTGTGCGTGTGTGCACGCGCGTGTGTGTGTGAGTATGTATACTTTTGTGTGTATGTACGTGTATACATGTGCGAAAGTGTGTTTGCGTATGCATGTGTTTGCGTGTGTGCGTGTGTAGGCAAATAAGGACTGTAATACACATTGCACTTCATCAATGTAGTAACCCCAAGGTCAGCTGCAGGTATATACAACAAAACACAGTGTGGTTATCAATCAGTTCTATACTGCATTATTCGCAGACAGTCTTTAGATGAGTATGGTGATAAGCTCCATTTCCAATAGTTTGTGTGTGTGTGTGGGGGTGCATGTGTATGTGTGTGTCTCTGTCCCATAAATTACATGCTGTGTAAATGGTGGTATGCGTTGGTGAATGAGATATTGCCATACTGACTGCATCTTGTCTTCATATAGCAATGAGCATGCCTAAGTGGTGTTTCTGATATCTGCAACATGAAAATACATCTATAAGTTAGTATAGTACATGGGGAGAATTCATCTGCAGATCCTCAGTGAGGAATGTAGCACAGATATGCCATGACTACAGTGCATAGGTTCAAATCTACAGAGGAACACACACACACACACACACACACACACACACACACACACACACACACACACACACACACACACACACACACACACACACACACACACACACACACGCACGCACACACGCACACACACACACACACACAGACACAGACACACACAGACACACAGACACACACACACACACACACACACACACACACAGTGGAAATGAATATAATTTCTTTTGTTTAAACTCAGTATATGTATTTTTTGTGTTTTCAGGCTTTTGAGTTTCAAGCTTTTGACTTTTCAGGCTTTTGTTTTCAGGCTTATGAGTTTCAAGCTTATGTTAATTCTGTCATATGAAGGGGAACCATATATTTATCTATGTATATATATATATATATATATATATATATATATATGAAGAAAGAATGACATAACAGGAATGAAAAGGGAATCAACAGCAACCCCCAGTGTATGTCATATCAAGCTGAAGTGAGCAAAGCACTGCTACTCACACCACAGGCAGGATATTACCAGTGAGAGTAACATTGTTGATCTGCTAAGTCTACTTTACACACAGAGGGTAGTTCCTGATAGGACTACCCAAAAACTGATAGGCTATTAGGCCATCCAACCATTACACAAGCTAGGGCAGGTATGTTCAAGGACTAAATGTTGGGAGAGCCTGAGAATACATGGGTTGGGACAACATATGTGTAGGGCCCCTAAAGCTCGGGAGAGAGCAATGTGTGGAGGTGTGAAATGGCTGCGATAACAACTGGACAATGGATGGTATTCATGTATGTTGAACTCGGGTGGGGTGGAGGAACTATGGGTATGAAATTATGGAGCTAGGCATGCCAGGGTTGGATGGGCTGATTCTAATTGGACCGCCCATTGGAGGTCAGCGAGTTAATTATAAGTATATATGCATACAAACATGCAGGCATCAATATGTAGAAGTACATTCTCTGCAACACATTCATTCCATTTGCAGATATAAATAACATGAATGTGCTCTTAAAACCTTGACAGTAGATAGAATAATAGGTTGCGCATAAGAGGGAAGGGACGAAACTGCTAAAATGCAAAAGTGTGTACAATGTCCAAAGTCAGTGCTGTGCTGAAAAAAATCAAATGTGAGGACTTTCCCACACATGGAATCATTCCTGTGATCTGCCTGCTACAGAAATGCCAATTACTAAACCGGTCGATTTGTAAAAGAAATACGCCGAACACATACATAATTAGGCTCTCATGTGTAACGTGTGCATTATCACAAGGTCATACTTATTAATTTATTGTAGTGTCATGTTAATGGTGGTGAAGATGTAATGCAGTACAGAGTCTAATCTTGACATAAACACATGCGTGGGACAACCCAAAAATTGTGAATAGTGTCCTTTTGGTCGCTCATGTCACCAATGTTTGTGGACTATAAGTTTGGGTGTTCTGATGATATGTGGAGTGAGTCAACTGAAGGGATGGGTCTATAGGAGTAGGGAGTAGCCAATGTGTAGTGGTGTGGATATACCATGAATCCATCTGGAGAATGGATGACTGCAGTGTTAGGGAGGCATTGGGGTGGGTGTTTGGGGAACCAGGAGCCATGGGTATATGGGTATATATGCAAATGAAGCAGCACAGCAATAGTGTATGAGTTAGAGCAACCGCCTCATGAACAGACATTCCCGTTCTGAATCCCACTGCATCCCATACCATTTACCATCAGTAATCTGTACATGAACATATTGCGACATCTGTCTGCTGTATAACCTGCAAAAGAACAATTAAAAGTTAACTGGAGCGAAGTGTCAGTATCATAATGAATAAGGCACTAGTAAGCAGGTTTAAGCATGTATAAACATCAGTAAGCATGTGTAAGTGTATTTGCGTGGGGTATGCATTGCTTTACAGACACATACACACACACATACATATATATATATATATATATATATATATATATATATATATATCTAGTGTGTGTGTGTGTGTGTGTGTGTGTGTGTGTGTGTGTGTGTGTGTGTGTGTGTGTGTGTGTGTGTGTGTGTGTGTGTGTGTGTGTGTGTGTGTGTGTGTGTGTGTGCACGCACGTAGATATACACAGATATGCAGCTATGATAGGAAACAGCACACAAGAATGACATAAGTTCACAGGCTATGCCAATGGAAATGAGGGGCTCAAGCAAGAAACATGAAACATGTAGCATGACCTTCCACCCTCCCCAGCCAGACATTGGAAACACACACACAAACAAAGTAAAGAGTCCACTGCTCTCCAGACCACAGGCAGGATACAACTATGGGGGTACACAGTGCACCCTTGAATTCTAATCTTGGAACACAGACAGGAGTGTCCCTTGCGGGACACCCCAAAAATTGGCAAGACCAAAAGAAGGTGATAAACCGAACATTCTGGCTGGGGTGTATACATACTCAGAATACAAGGGTGGGAAAGCCTGATGACCCATGGGTCGAGAAAATTGTATGAAATGGGGTCCCGTGAAGTGGAGAGTGGGCAGCGTGTAGTGGTGTGTCCAGAACCGACCAGGACCCAGAGTAAGGATGGGTGCTGTAGAGGAGGTGCGGGTGGGGGAACTATGGGCAGCTACTTACAGGTCTAGGTGTGCAGGTGTTGGCTGATGTGGGCCTATATGGGCAACCCTAGGGATGTAAGCAAATGTGTTCATTGGGCAGAGGCGTTGCCCAATGAGCAGCCACACCCACTACGAGTCCCACTGCAGCAAAGTGTAATCTATATGGCAAGGAATGGAATAACCGGATGAAGATGTATATATGTAGAGGTATGTGTGTGTATATCTACCCACAGCGGCATTGAGATAAGCATCTCCCTCTCCGTAGTACAAATGTATGCATACAGAGACAGAATACATATACATACCCACATATAAATATATACATTTTATATAGCCCACCTAATCATGAAGGGATTCACATCTAGATCAGGGGAGGTCATCGTGCCTCTTTACTCATCCCTCATCAGACCCATAATTGAGTACAATGCCCCTTTTGGGATGAACCTTACCAGACACCTGCAGCAACTGGAAAGACCCCAAAAGTACCTCACCAAGAGGATCAATGGGCTCAAACAGATGCCATATGCTGCCCGGTTAAAAAAACTCCAGCTCTACTCAGTGGCATACCACCTGCTCAGAGGCAATCTGAGCCTGACGTATAAAGCCATGTCCAACCCGGAATTAATGGACATGCTGCACCTCAGAAAATCCAAATCCCATCGAGCTACACGCTCGAGAGACTTGAACCTCAGCACTGAAATAAATAGGACATGCTAGAGGGACAGATTCATAACCCAGAGGCTCCCTTCACTCTGGAATAAAATCCCAGACCAGGTTAGACAGAGTCCCTCATTGACTCTCTTCAAGAGGAATCTTGATGAGTGGATGGGAGATCGTAGGTTTACCCCGGGTATCACTTCTGTCTCACTGTTAGACAGAGGCACAGTATACTAACCTCGAAAAAGGGCATAGCAAAATTAATTTAAAATGGGTGGCGAAAGCCAAACACACTCTGGCTATGCTTATAAATGCCCTAGGGCAGATAGCCTAGTATGAACCTATGTACCTATGAACCTATGGTATGTAGACACCCATAAACCCATGTGTTGTTATATATATATATATATATATATATATATATATATATATATATATAGACAGTAATATATAAATATATAAAATATATATATATATATATATATATATATATATATATATATATATATATATATATATATATGACTGTAAATATACACATGCATATAGCTAGGATATGATACAGCAGTTGCGAGTTACATATGTTCACAGGCCGTGCATATGGAGGTGAGGGGTCCAGTAATCAAATGTGTAACACATAGCATCAACCCCTCCCACCCCCCAGCTAGGCCAGTGAAACATACAGACACACAATGAAAGTAAACACACCACTGCTTCCCAGACCACCAGCAGGATACTACCAGTGGGAAAGACCTGCCAGGGCTAATCTTGAAACATAGACATCAATGTCCCTTGTTGGACACCCAAAAATTAATGATCATTGGAGGCAGTCCCAGTGATGATTCATCAAACCAGGCTGTAGATGTACACGGACCAGTAGGTTGGGCAAGTCTGATAACCCATGGGTCGACACAATGCACGACATGTGTCCTGACATGGGTAGAGTGAGCAGTGTGTAGTGGTGTGTTTATACCCCACCTGCACCCACAGTAAGAATGAGTGCTTTAGTGGAGTGGCAGTTGGGGGAACTATGGGTATGCAATTATGGGCCTAGGCGTGCATGTGTTGGCTGGTGCAGTCATATTAGGACCGCCCCAGGGATGTAAGTAATATTCCGAAATGTTCATAGCTGACACCCATACCTCTCAACCCCTAAGAGCAAATCCATTGGACAGGACATAAACCATTGGGGGAGCAAATAGGGACCATACCTCTGAACTGTCCCCAATTTCCAGGGACATCCCTGATTTCGAGTAAATTTCTAACTCTGTCCCACTTAATCCCTCCTAAAACTAGTGACGTTTGGAGGAAGGGTTGTGAATTACATCTAATTAATAATGACAACAATTAAGAGTTATAAACATCATTTACCTCAGAAAATGTGTATGAATTCATATGCTCTGAGTCTGTCAGTGTCAGGTTAATATCACCAATAATTTAAATGTGTCCCTGATGTTGTTCTGACATGTCCCTAATTCAATTGGTATTTTTCCCCAATTATATGAGAAGTTTGATAGGGACAGAAAGCACATATTCCACAGAAAACCTTAGAAAGATGATAGAATATTAGGTATACAGTAGCATGACTCGGCTGAAGGATGTGGGTTCCAAAACCCAATTTCTTGTTTGTATTGAAGAGTGTAAGTTCCCATGTATTAGCCAGACAGGTGCTGATTGTAAGAGGAACACAAACTCTGGACAGGCTGTGGATTCCTTGCAGTCAAATGGCATGCTTTCGCCTAATGGGCAGCCATTCCCGATACTGTAAGCATGTAATCCGATGTAATAGGCATCACAAGGTAATATAATAGTCCTCACTCCCACCCAGGGGTGTGAGTGTCAGATTCAAACACCAAATGCAGTGCATTTGCAAGGGCGGGAGCAAGTGGGTGTAAGCCTGTTTGGCCGCCAGTATGTGAATATTACACTGGTGAAGCAATGTAGAGGCTGAGTGTAAGAAACTGTAACTGGAGGATAGCATTGCTTAGCTCAGTGCAAACCCACACACACCTGCTCACAACTGCTTTAATGTGCCTTAATCACTCCGTATCCAACGGCCTTGTTCTGCCCAGCAACAAAATAAACGGCCCCTGCAAGGCTCAAAATCAGGACCCTGCACACACAGCTATTGTAATTTACCACAAAGTCATGGCAGATATACAGACATCGGATCTTATCACAAACATATCATCCAGTGCAGTCATTCAACAGTATAGGAAATGTATTCCATCATGTAGATGTATGTGTGAGTGTTTACGTCCAGATATAGATACATACATATATATAGATATATCAATAACATCCCATGTGACAACAAAGCATTACAAAGGAATGAAAAGAGTAACACCAGCAATGCCTGTATTATGTAGTGGTGTTGTCCTATGTAATATCAACACTCCCTCAGACAGACAGGTTTCATTAATACACGCAAACATTTGTACATTGACCAAGTACATCACTCTGTGCATTTTATTTACATTAACACAACAGTTACTGTCCAATCATTATGTTAGAACAGTACTCTTGCAAGGTGCTGTGTGTGACATCATCATCATGAAAAAGGTAAATGGGGTAACCACAGAGAGACCAGTAGTGTTGTGTGTACAAATAGGTTGTCTGCATCATGTGTACCTGGAACCTTTAGGAGTCATGTGCATACCATGATCGTGCGCCTGAGAGACAGGGGTGAGGACAACTGGAGTATATTGTGATGCATATTGAAAGGGTTACATGTGTCCAGTGGACACATGTGTGAAATGGACAGCTATGTATGGGGCAAATGTTGTTCTAGGAACTGATTGGCCTTTTGTTTTCATAGGGTGAAAGTGGGATGTGGGGAAGGAGAGTAGGTATGCTCGTGCAGGATAGGTTGGTTAGGATGACAGACAAGACAGAATGCAGGGTCGGTATATGACACATGTGGGGGAATACATCTTGGAAGGGGAGGGGTGATTGGCAGTCACAAGTCCATGAGCCCCCCAATAGAAACAGTGGGATGCAGGTCCCCAGCCATGGGCAGCCACCACTGCACCTAAACAGCTGCAAAGGTGGTAGTGCTGGGGGCTGTCTAGGAGGGGCAGGCTCACCCTGTAA
This sequence comes from Protopterus annectens, assembly GCF_019279795.1. Classification (NCBI taxonomy): domain Eukaryota; kingdom Metazoa; phylum Chordata; order Ceratodontiformes; family Protopteridae; genus Protopterus; species Protopterus annectens. The sequence goes on from NC_056732.1 coordinate 1,424,135,996, forward strand.
ATGTGACAGTCTGCCCTCAAGCTGGCATATCTGGCCTTGAAACCACGTATTGAGCCTCCTACGCACCATGTCTGGGACTGTATAACAGCGGACACGTTCCTGTCTGGACCTGCTCCCAGGGAGGACAAGTCCCATCTCCTGGCGGTTCCACTAGAAGGTGGTGCAGAGCCAACAGAGGTGGAGGTCCAAGGCTGGGCCCCAGATGTGCTGGTGCCCAGTGCCATGGTCAGCTGATGTGGGACAGGAGGTTCTGCCGGGACCTCCAAACCCATACAGCCTATGGTGTTGCAGTTTAAACACAGATATGGCTTAGTAATAGTCAACAACATTCAGGATTACTTATAACAGCATGCATAGATATGACCATCAACCCAACACAACAGATCGTATACATTTCCAGAGGGAGCACAACACATGCATATATACTGCATGACATCTGTACAAAGTGTAGAAGACTTGTGACTGCAGCTATGAACAGTGGCCCATTATTGGCATGTCACTGAGAACCCCAGACAGTGTCTGTCATATCACTGTTTCATGTGACATATGTCCAATCGGGGATGCGAT
>NC_056732.1:1424141562-1424179062 GCF_019279795.1 Protopterus annectens
CAAGGCAAATGTCCTACACCCAGAAGTAATATGCTGATACCTACAAGACAATTGCATTGGATGCTTATGCTAACCAGTGCTACATGTGTGGCTTTAGTAATCCATTTGCTCAATGTAGAACCTACAATGGGGAATACTGACATCTGTGCAGTGAGGAACACCTGGCTGAAGGCTATGTAGTGCACAATTGCACTACCACCATATAACTCAGATCCAGGCATGTGGGCCATAACGGTGGTATGGACCATTCCAAGTGGTGGTGTACACATATTCATAAAGGCTACTCACATGTAAAGACCACTACTCTGACATAACGCATCACATATGAGTCAGGTACAGGTGACAGTGGCAAATGCTGCATTCTAGGTTATATCCTCATATACATCCACCACCTTGTCCCCAGACTACCAACACACATCCATATGTGGTATGACATAGTATGGTAGACCACCAGATAACCCTCGATCAGTGGACTGTACCTAGGCCTACATCAACTGTGCAAAGTACTCATGTACAGACACAGCTGCATAATGTGTTATGCAATGCAATAATACCACTGTTTGTAACCAGCTCAGTTGTACACATACCAGGGTCCCTCAGATGTCAGCATTAACATGGTCGACTGTTGCTGTACACCAGTAAACAACACCCTCATGGTTGGATATGAACTAACTGTACCTGCCCTGGATATGTACATCCCACACTCATACAACATAAATGACATTACCATAGTTTTTGTTATCCTTTCTACATACAGGTGGCTACAGTCATTACACACATGCACATGGCAGATAGCATGCTAACAGTACATAAGGTTTGAGATCTATGTTAACAGAGGTAATATTCCCTCTCTACTGGTCACCCATGACACCTATCATATCATACAACACCCCATGTGGAATGTATGTCTTTAGACATATCCAGTTAATGCAATGCCTACAAACATACCCAAATAGCAGGATCATAGGACCTATGCAAGGCCCGTATTGACAGACTCAAGGAAATCCAGCTCTGCTTTGTATGTTCCTGAGTAGTCACAGGTGATATGTTCATGACATGTACAGCCATGTGTGGCCACAGCTCCTACATATACCCCATGTCAACAATTGCAAGCCATGCATGCTGTGTGCTGTCTGGACATTAGCCTTAGTGCCACAATAGCCAGTACATGTTGGAGTGAGATGTTTACAAGCCACAGACCTCGCACATGCCTGAATGTGTGTACTGCCTAGCTCTAACAGAGCACATTGCTGGCACTCTTCCAGTAAACATGAAGTGTGTGTGGCAAATATGATGTGCTCACTGTTGACCATTACATTGCCCTGACTTCACCATGGCACTGTCAAGTAACAGTGTGTAGGAGCATGGCATGGAATAATGCTGTGTGTGTCTCGCTGATATGTCCTGTTGTCATATATGTACACTTGGCTACTCGGTGAAGGTGGTGGTGTCCTACCAGTACATACATGAATACAACATCCATTATGGTGTAATGCTTGGCTATGTTTCATACATGGCATAGGGAAAATGTGGAATGTATCCTCTTGACCTGCTAGTGCACTTACTGATGTAGACCGCATATGTGTACATGTATTGATGTTTGTGTAGATTCCATGTGTGTGCAGTGTCTGACGTCTGAAGGTGACTGTTGTCTTAGTACACCATGCTGTTGCAATACAGCCTCAACATTGCCAATTGTATATGGTGATGTGCTCTAAGTACAGTAAGCCATACATGAGGTATGGACAGATGTTTGGACATAACTACTAAGTGGTGGGGCTTCTTTGCAGATGAATTATTATTGAGGACAGCTCACTGGTGTGTTACAACCAGTCCTACAATAACCTGTGTAACTGCTAAGGTCAGGTTTTGTTAATTGAAGTGGAAGACAGACAATGCTGTAAGGGTGATACTGAAGGCAAACCTCATGACACCTCTAACAGTAATACCTCCCCTGTGCATATATTGTGCATATATCAGCACATTTGGCAAAGGAATAAGTCGGTAGGCTTTGTACCAGATGCAATAGTGCTGTACTTCTGTAGCATCTATCATGAGATAGGCAGGTGTTTGATTCACAGTTCTAGCATGTGTGGGTGTGTGTGTCCATATATGTGATGTATGGTTGGGAATACATCTCACATATTATCACTCTCCTGAACACTGTTGGTGACACCAGTACAGAGTGAAGTGTAGAAAGAAAGGCATAGGCAGGTGGTTCAGCCTCACACATGTAAAGTGTCTGTATGTGTGTGACATAAGTGTATATCTTTGTGAATGCCACAGTGTGAGTGTGTGTGTGTGTGTGTGTGTGTGTGTGTGTGTGTGTGTGTGTGTGTGTGTGTGTGTGTGTATGTGTGTGTGTGTGTGTGTGTGTGTGTGTGTGGCTGTCCATGTGTATGACTGTCTGGTCCCTGGAGTGAGACTGTATTTTACCATAGTGAAATGTTAATGCCCTTTTCCCCCATCCACTCAATGCAATTTAGCATCCCTGTTGATATCATCATTCATAGATGGGCATTCTAACCGCCTGTTAACATGTACACCCTGGGGTGTGACCTGTTGTAACATAGCCTACTGATGGACCCCCCTCCCCACATACAGTCACTGCACTGTAGTATCCCTGTCGATGTCCTCGATCTTAGGCCATTCCAACTACCTGTACATGTGTAATCTCTGTGGCATGTCTTGTAATTGCATAGTACTATAATGATGATATGCACATAGGCAGTGGTTCTCATCTTTTTTTTTTTTCAAAACAGGTTTATTGTTTTAACATATAAGATAAATATCATAACAATTTTATACAAGTAATTAAAAATAGGTATTATTATAATATTCAACAAAACAACTAAAGTATTTACAAAGACATCCACTACAATCAGATCAATTAATTAAACTAAAATACCATGCTATTGAAATTAAAATTTTTTTAACAAATTTTGTAAATTATCCCATACAATAAAATAAGATGTTTTTCTATTTGTTCTAGTCCTAATTGTGTTTATTTCCATATGGCACACTATATTCATAACATTTTTAAATTCATTGAACGAAGGAGGTGTATCTGAAATCCAATTTCTAGTTATTATTTTCCTAGCCACTGCTAGAATAGACCATAACAAGGGAAGCTTAACCTTTTTAACACTTTGAGGTACAGGTGTGTTGAATAATATAAGAGATTTAGAAATAATGAAATTATCTGTAAAAAGAGCCTGCAAAAATTCATTAATTGACTTCCAGTATTCTTTCAATTTTATACAGTCATAAAAGCAGTGGTTCTCATCTGAATACTGGCATCTGTGTGTGTGTTTTATTGTGTCTGTGAATCCCTGAGTGTGTGGGTGTGTCTGTGTTTGCATGCTGTCATGGCAATAGGTGTTACTGCTTCCCAATGAGAAGACACTATTTCCACTGGCCTTTACCCTTGTCATCCGGCATAGCACTAGTTACCTCATCCGCACTCTAGGTAACGATACCTGTGATGTCACCCACTATGGATGTGACAGCTCTGAACATAGTAGCTTGCTACACAGCTATCATGCTCTTGGATCATTAGAACAGTATACATAATTGAAACATGGGAGAAAATAACTGTGATGTGGAAGCTACAAAGTGCATGCTGGTATTTTCATACTGACCTGTGGGTAGTCAACATGTACATATGAGACACTAACCGCAAACACCGACATCCCCCAGCACATGCAACTACACCTGAAAGAGGAAGGCAGAATGTCAAGATCAACATGCTGTTAGTGTTGTTACACATGATACATACTATCAAACGTACAAAATGCATTCTAAAACTGTAATACATCGTATGTCTGCTGCCTGTCAACACTACTCAACAATATTAATCTACAATTGTCTACCTAGAATGTTCACCTTGTGCATCAGACCATATGAACATGTCCCTGCACCGATGGTGTGGATGACAGGGATGCTGCACAGGCATTATCATATGCACAGGGTGATAATGTTTGCCAGAGGCCTAGGCTGCGCCACTGGATGACATGTCTGTGTGTTAGGGTCTGTGATATCATTGAGCATGTGTGGATGTTATGCGTGTGTGTGTTGAGGAGCCTTACATTTGTTTGCAGTGTGTGTATATGCATGCACACAGGTCTGGCATGTGGCTGGCCTACACAGGGGTATTACTGACAGCTGCAGACTGTACAAGGCAGGTTTCACAGTTCACGGTGTCTGGCCATGGCCACGTGACCTGCGTCTGCCAGGGGGCTAAACGGGCACTAGGAGGCAGAGGTCTAGATCCAGATTAGGTACTGTCTGATGACACATGTGCACTGGAATCGTGTCCCTGTTGGGACTGTCCAGGACCATGTGCACATGGCATGCTGTGTCCTGGTTTGGACTGCACTGCTGCTGTTACCGCCACTATGGGAGCGGGCATGTGCAGTAGCATGTTCACGTAGACCTTCAACAGGTGATGCAGCTGACCTACGTCCACGTGCCCAACGCCTCACTCCCATCAGATGTTCCAGCACAGACATTCCACACTCAAAGATTGACATGCCATGGTCAGGGACTCCCACCATATCACCCAATCATCAATCCAAAACATCTGCAAGATGATGGTGAGCATTTGCAAGTGCCTGGATGTTGTCAGTTAATGAATGGACAGCAGCCCTCTGAACCCTCAGACCTTCTCTATTGTGCCATTCAGCATGTGCCTGTGCCTCCATTACAGCCCGAAACTTGTGTCTGTTGACTCCAGCTGATGTGCTTTGTCTCACAGGGGCATGTTGGCCAGTGGTCCTCCTATGAGCAGTGCTGGGCATATGCCTGTGTGGGATATCACCAGTCTGTTGACTGGGGTCATGGTGTGCAGGCACACCTTCCATAGTCTCCACACTTCCCTGTTTCATGCTACCACCCACCAACTGTCCTTCCTCTATGGCCAGTGGTGATGGGGTATGTGCAGACAGTGGAACAGTGTGCAAGGATGAGGGTGAGACAGGTGGAATGGCAACCAATGGCACAGATTCAGACTGTGACAGTCCTGCCTGTGCCTCAATCATACTATCATCATCACTGCTAGAGTCTGTGGGGACACTAACATCAGGTGGACCACAGGAGGGCAACACACCTACATCAACACCTGTGAGAGGAAGACAAAACTGTATATTACAAGTTATACCAGGCCCACACAGGCAGACACACAGATACAGATAGACAGATACAGACAGACACACAGACACAGACACACAAACACACACAGGCACAGACACACAGACAGACAGACACACACACACAGACACGCACACAGGCACACACAGACAGAGACCGACACACAGGCACAGACACAGACAGACACACACAGACACAAAGACACACAGACAGACACACAGACAGACACAGAGATACAGACACACAGACATACAGAAACAGACACACAAACACGCTGACACACAGACATACACACAGACACACAAGACACACACACACACACACACACACACACACACAAACAGACACACAGACAGACACACACAGACACAGAGACAGACACACACAGACAAAGGCAGACACATAGGCACACAGACACAGACAGACACACAGACACACAGACACACAGACACACATGCTACATGCAGGTGATAAGGCAGATGAATTCAGCTTAGACAATTATAGTTTCAGCTTAGACAATTATAGTGGTAGTTATCATACATCCCTGAGTTGCACACAATAGCATGCATGTGTTATAGCAGATGGCATGCACCTTACACAATTATAGTGGTGGTTAGCATACTAAACTGTATTGCACCATTTGTGTTAGTAGCCTATGCCCCATACCTGCAACACAATGCATGCACTTTGCACCATTGCACCACACTGCCATGGTGTGTGCAACATACACCACATGTTAACAGACCATCTCTGACCTTTGTATATCTGCCACTGATGCTTTGTGCTGGCCACCGCCTGATGTGTAAGGACATGAGCAGTAGGGTATGTCAACTGCATACTATGCTTGACTGAGGCCTAGCTTGCATATCCCCCGAAAGCAGTGCATGTCTGTTCAACATTATTTCGCATACTCCTGAGCTGAGTCTAGACATTGTGCATGTAGCTGTACACACATGTTTGACATGGCTATCCCTACTTTGCAATAGTGCCACAGACCAGCACAGGTTTACAGTACACCGGCCTGCTGGGTGGCATATGACCTTGCCAATCCAGTGTAGTATGGCATGTCTTCTGCTGACGTGTTGAATGACATGTATACATGTGTAACACGATGGTGTCCTTTCCAATCTACAGTACAGTAATGGTGTCCCAATGTAGGGACGTGTTATACTAACACGGGCCTTTAGCTGATGCAGTGTTGTCTGTTCACCCTACCAATATGCAGGGCCATACTGCACATTGAGCTGATGTGCACAGCCATTGCAGGACATCATGTGGCTACACAAATGCTATACAGTGTGAGTTACTGACACAGTTCATAGTTATGACTATGTTCACATACAATACATATCTAATGTGGAATGTGACCCTCGTCACTGAGGTGTATACACACAAAACCCTAATGTGGAATGTGTGACACAGGTCACAGAAGGGTGTACGGATGACACTCCTGCACATCTGCAACCATATTACTGATGCCTGGCAACTATGCCCACACATGGCTAACTTAGCAGTACTCTATGTCTCACATGCCATCTGTGTACCTCACACACATGAGGAGCAGGTATGACAGTGATGTCTGACACCAGCAAGGTGGATGTACTGTATCTGTGGCTTGATGTGGTTATATGTGTATGTTGTGCAACACATGCATGTATTTGGATACTGTATAGGTGCATGCTTCCATGTCGTGACACACTCAAGATGTTCAAGACATGTTATGTGGTGGTTTCATGTTATGCCTACACAAGCTGTGCACAGGCCTGCATGATGTTTAATGTTTCACATCTGCAATATCACCATTACACAAAAGCCACAGTTGTATTGTGTCAAGCCATAGTACAATAGGGTGTACACACATGTACATCACTTCTACTGTGTGTGTTGCTTCATGTCTCTGGCCATCCTCCATGGCCATGTGTACACATGTTCTGTCCAATGGTTGTGATAGCCATCTTATTTCACATGTCAGTGTTATCCCATATGACATACACCCATAGATGTCATATGCTCCACTGAGGACAATGTTATGCAGACAAAGGGTGGTATGTATGGGATGTGAGACATGTTTTGCAGGATAGTTGAGCAGTGTTACAGTCAGCCCACTACATGTCATGGACATGTCAGATAGTACATGACATTGTGTGGCATTCATAGCAAGGGTATACTCCACTGGTCTATATCAGAACATCGAAGTATTAAAACTTTGAATGTTCTGATATCGAACACTATTCAGCGAATGCTAATAATAGTGAAGCTGCAGAACAGCAAATTCTTTCCTAGGGGAAGAATTCAGTTGGCCGTTTCTGTGGCTTCCCTATTCTTAGCACTGTGGTGGAAAGTTATGGGTTGGGTTCAGGTAAGTGTGCGATTGCCTGTACGTTAGGGTTTGGGGAGGGTTAAGTGAGATAGGGTTAGGGAGCGGGTTAGGCATGTGTGCGATAGTGACAGACTTTAGGGTTAGGGTTTGGGTTAAGGTAAGTGGGTAGATAGCAGTGTATGTTTAGTTTAGTGTAGTGTTAGATGTAGGAATTTAAGTGTATGTGTGTGGTTGCTGTTTGTTTGATGTGCTTGTGTTGTGTGTATGTGTTTTGGAGCAGCGAATGTTTTCCATGGGAAAAAAAATTGCTGTTCTGAATGTTTGATATTTTCATGTTTAGATGTTTTGGGGCCGATGAAATAGCATTTGCTATTTTCATCTTAAGATAATGCAATATAAACGCTACTCCACAAGGGTGTATCCTGTGGGCCGGTTATACTCCAGCTCCAACACATTTAGAGTGTGTGCACACATATGCTCTCTGTACAGTACTGTTTGCATTCCAAACGTGTAATGCTGATATGTAGTACCTGTCCCTACAGTGGAACACATCTCCACCACTGTATTCACTGTTGTCCACACATCTGGCAATGGCAGTTTGGAAGGTTTAGTGTAGGTGTTTCATATAGTCTTCAATTGTTTCACATGGATAAACACTGTGATGCATTGCAGGTCTGACCAGTGTCCCTTGATAGGACCACCATACATTATGTGTACATGTGTTATGACAGATATCATGCAATTAATATGTTCCGTGCATTATCAAGCCAGGTAAATAATAACAATCTCACCTGACACAGGCTGCTGTCGCTGCAAAACACCAGAGGTACCTAAACAGGAGTGTCACAGCAGTAAGATCATTATCCACACCTGTGTGATAGCTACAGGGTGCAATGTCCATGTTAGCACATAAACCAGTACAATACACTATACTATGGAGTATGCACATCTGTGCATACACAGAGTAGCAGACTATAGTATGTGGCATGTGTGCATACATGCCTTGCATATGATGTTACATAACATATTGTACAGGAACTCATGTAACTATTTGAAATATAGTTGTGTTTTATGTGCAGTAGTGACTTACCAGGCAACTCCAGCCTCGGTGGTTGAGAGACACCCACCTCCACAATACCAGCTAAAGCTTGTGGATGGAGGTTTGCAGGTGTCCCCAGGTTGGCCAGTAGCTCCTCGGTAAGTGTGAGTGGGGGCTGGGTGAGTGGCCCCCCCACCTGTTGCACCTTGTTCCCTGGCAAATGCATTAGCACCCTGTTTCGCCCATCTTATGAGGTCAGTGCAGTGTCGGCGCACCTGCTGATAGGTGCAATTGTGACCACCAAAATAATTTAACCTCCTGCAGTGTTCCTCCCATAGGGCATCCTGCTGATGTGCATCCTGTGGCACATGGCTGAAGAACATTGTGGGGTTATCGAGGAAGTATGGGATGAGGACGTCATCCTCCAAGTGGCTGTATACCGGGAGTCTGCTATGTGGCATACCTGGAAGACATAATGATGGAGACAGGTCACAGTAACTCACAGAGAAGTACAGAAGTACAGCTGAACATACATGTGTATCACATTTATTCAGATTACAAATACATCTTTGCAAATCTACATGACACTAACATCACTGACACTTACTGATGATGTGATGTTATCGCCATATATGTGTGTGTCATGTGATGATATTGCTCATACACCATATGGATGTTGTCTTGATGTGGGCATATCTGTTTGTCTGCACTGGTGTCTTTACCTATCAGCACATGCCTGGATATGTTCACATTAATACAATCAACCTTAATGCTGTGTATATGTCATATATATAGTCATACATAGCCATTAGGGACATGACATGTGACCCTGCAGACTTGCAAGCATGTATGGGTTTTGCCATATACATCTACATGGCACTGTACAGCTGTGTAGCATCCTGCCATGTATTGCCTGTGTTGCACATGTGTAACACATGGAACAATAGCTAGCCTGATGGTATTTGCAGGGTTGGATATCAACTATAGCATGTAGGCTATATGCCCTGGGCCATTTATGAGCCTAGGCAGACAGGTTACCTAGCTGTAGGCAACAGACAGGTAAGTGTCAGTGGCCAGTACAAGCAGTGCCACAGAACTGATCCACAGGGTTACTGATGTATTTGGCATGCTGGACAGGGATGCATAGTATGGCAAAAGTATGTTAAGTGTACGGGACAGAGATCTGTCAGGCATGTTGTGATCCTTGTACTAGAAAGGTGGATGTCCATGACATATGTGTTTATTTGGGATCAGGAGGTGTTAAGTGTAGCATGTCCAACACTTCTGTGTTGGACATGGCATTATTCAGGGTAGGATGCATGCTACATAGTGCAGCTAGGGATTGGGAAGGGCAGAGTAGGCCATCTTCACATGGCAATAACCCTTAAAGGAAATATGTGATCTATTATGGGTCACATGGGTGTTGAGTATGGCTGAGCAGTTATCTCTACATTCCTGGATGGCAACCTGTCATGATTAGGGGTGTCACATATGACTACCTGTCTGGTGTGGTGAAGTAACTATCAAAGGAATGTACTGTCCAGCTGCATCCCATAGACACAGTTGCCATTATGTTGACCACTGCCTAGCTGGTAGTTCATGGCTACAGGGTTTGTAACATAGGGCATGACAATGCAATACATAGCTGTCAGATTGTGGCCATGCATCACACACCACACATCTGATACACTAAGGCCCTTCTGTATTTTGAACACAGCACACATTGAGTCAACTATTGCTCCTAGTTCATAGTCATTTGCAAACATCAATAAGCTGATGCCTTCTGTGTTAATCTGTGTGGTATAGATAACGAAGAGGGAGAGTACCAGGAATGACCCCTGTATTACTGTGGCTGGCACTGGTTTGATGTGTGTGTATTAGTCAGACACCTTCTGTAGTGTTGGTTCTGCCAGCAGTCCAGTTGCCAACCACTCCTGTGACATAGAAATATACACCTAGTTTACTGAGTGTAGCTGGAACACAGTATGGGTGATGGTGTCCTACGTCCTGGCAAGGTCATGATATGCAGTGTGAATCAACCCTACTGTCATCTACATCTGTACCGAGTACATCAAATAAGTTGATCACGGTTCATGGCCGTACAGATCAGACTCAGCAGGGAAGTTGTGCACTATGTACCATTATCAATGGTGTTTCCCCTTTTGTGGGGTGTGATAACTGTTGCTGTGCACCATTCAGTGTGTACACAGCCTGACATGGAGCTATGATTGAACATGATGTGTATGTGGATAGCTGAATGTTCTTACATTTGTGTAGGATACAACCTGGGATGTTGACAGGTCCCATGAAAGTTGTATGTCTGGCTTTAGAGAGTGCAGCTTGTACCTGCATAGTCGTTACTACAGGCGCCCTGTAGTGTACATGGATATATTACTAAGTGCACCTGTTGGGGGGAGGTGGGAGTGGGTTTAGGTTCTCCAAGACCTTATCTGGATGAACAGGTGCTATTTCTGTAGGTGCAATACTTCCCATGCCATGGCAGGTCTTGTCATTGCCATTACAATTAATGACACAGCTATAGAATGCTCTGTGCTTGGCCTCATAATATGTGGCTGATTAGTTTCACAGTAGCTTTATGTGGTTTTATATGGTGCATCTGCATCTTACTGAGGCTGACAAGGGATCACCTATCCTCACGTGTGTTCACTCTTGCAGCAGTTACTACCTGCTGTGTTACAGTTTAACACATGGTACCACCAGTTTGCCTTCTTGTTTGTATTGGGTTGAATCCTGGTTCTGTTTCAATGGCACATTCACTGCACATATGTGACTGCTTAAGGTTCATTTGTGTAGGATTCAGCATTTGCACGTGCATTGTTCATCTGCATGGGTGTCATGACAGTCACCACTCTGCTCTAAGGAAACATAACATTGGCATTGGAGACTAACTATGTGTAGCATATTGTTAGCCCTGTTTGTGTGACTACTGTGATCCAGGTCAGTGGGGTATTTGGTATCCAAAATGCATTGAGCACAGGTGTTGGTACATGAGGAGTCTTCCCAGTTCATAATGGAATAGTTGAGTAGCCATTATTATGGATCTGTCTCAGAACTAATCTTCTCCATTACAGCACATTATGACAGTTGGGAAGTCCGCGGCCTGGTGGGTGATCTGTAATTTGAATTCCACCTTGGCACAAAGGTAGTTGCTCAGCATAATGCACCTGAAGTTATGCAAGTGCAACTAGTGTGATGGTGTACATATCCTTCAGGAATATGGACACACCTGTGGCCCGTGTGTTCCAATGAAGGATAATGGGCAAGAAGTGAGGTATGTGTTATAACATGGTCATGCAGGTGTGCACTCCAGAGCTTTGAAACATGTCTCAGCCACTGCACAGATATGTTCTCCATGTTAGTGATTGACATATGTGTGTCTGTATAGTGTTTCTGACATGTATCATTGTGTAGCAAGACCCGCAGTTTATTGCTTGGCTGTACCTGTAACAGCAGTGGACCTTCACTTGAAGCATGCATGATGAAGGCACTATAGGGGAAGCATGAGCCCTAGGCACTATCAAGATTCCCAGGGGAGACAGGTGCAGACCCTGTCTGGCAAAGCATTATAGTTTGTCAACCATGTTATCGCAGGACGGCAGATACTGGATACCCTTTGACTTACACCACTACACTACAATAGTGGAATACAATCCTTTTGTCCCTGTAGTGCAGTATCATTCTGGCCAATGGCAGAATGCTACCTAGGGCTTGGGACATACCTGCATGGGCTACAAGACCTGACAGTTCCTACATGTGTTTCCATGCAGTCCTGGCTACTGCATCACAGGTCTTGCACAACAACATGGAATATGCCAGAGCTATGTGTATAGTTCAGAAAGTGGTCTGAGTGTATGGGTATGAGGCTAATCATGGCAGACAGGCATCTGACAGTATATATGCCCTCGTATAGGTTGATGTGTAACATAGTGCTAGAGTTTGCATTCACAAATGAGCAGTGTTGGGCATGTTTCCAGTCACGTGTTCTGAGGAGTGGCATAATTATGCAAACTATGTCATACAGTTTGTGTATTTCAGTGTCTGTCTCTTCATGCTTGGGGGGTTACTTGTTTGGCCAGATACTTAGACGCATCTGTGAATGTGTGTGATTTTGGGTAGTGTGTGTGGGTGTCCTTACTGTGTTCTGGTAAGGATATGTGTTGGTTGTGTTGATGAGCTGCATGTGTTTACCTACACCTCATGACTGTCCAGTCCAGTCATGGCTGTAGACTGGGCTGCCTTCCAGCTTACCCCTGTAGCTGCATCACAATGGGTGGGGCGTGGTGTAAGGTGGGTTTGGCAGTTTACATGGCATAAAGATTACATTCCCCCAAGATGGCCACATACACAAAGCTGACATTAGTAAACACCAGTAGCTGACTAGTGGACATGCCTGTATGAGCATTCGGTACTACAAGTACCAAGTACTGTATTTAGTTTATGTATTGTTTATGAAGATGTTTTAGACAGTGATGCTCACATGTAAATATTTGTGTTATGGTCATGACTACACTGGCTATTATGGAAACATTATAGCTACCTTTAGCAGCAATGCTCCTCTGAGGAGCACATCACATCCTGTTAGTTGATTACAGATGATGCAAGTGTCTACAGGTCTGTTTCCTTCAATGGGTATATACTCACATATCCACCAGGACCATGAGCTCTGTTGGGCATAGACACCCACTCTCCAAACAGAGTCATGTATCAATAGACTCTGATGCCACTATCAACATGATCAGGATATAATCAGATAGTGTGAGCCATCACCTATGATGTGGCTATTACACATGGGCAGCTGTCTCCTACATCTTACACTCCTACTGCAGATGTTATACTGGAGTTAAAGATGATACGCAACCTGTTTCATTACCAGTGCTGTGCACTACCATACATGCAGTATGTGCAAGTGGCTGTTAGGTTGGCAATGAAAGGTTGGGCTACACAAACCTGGTAGTTCAACCAGCGTGTCTCTACTCTCAATATCCACTCTATGTAGGTGTGCACATAGCCATTTTTCCCAGCCCTGTAACAAGGGTCACTACACATTTGCATAACATGTGCACATGCACAGCTGTTATTGCTTGCAAATGATACTAGAGAGGTCCAGCCCTGTAGCAAGGGTCACTACACATTTGCATAACATGTACACATGCACAGCTGTTATTGCTTGCAAATGATACTAGAGAGGTCCAGCCCTGTAGCAAGGGTTACTACACATTTGCATAACATGTACACATGCACAGCTATTATTGCTTGCAAACGATACTAGAGAGGTCCAGCCCTGTAACAAGGGTCACTACACATTTGCATAACATGTACACATGCACAGCTGTTATTGCTTGCAAATGATACTAGAGAGGTCCAGCCCTGTAACAAGGGTCACTACACATTTGCATAACATGTACACATGCACAGCTGTTATTGCTTGCAAACGATACTAGGGAGGTGGATATTACATGTGTTATGTGCATGAATAGTTACCTGGCTCTTCCAATTATCTTTGCTATCATGCTGCTAAACTCTCTGATGAATACAAATGATATGTATCCTGTTATTGAATATTGTAATTGCCAATAGACATGACTACTGTTTGCATAACATAACGGAACTGCTATGTAAAATAGAATACAGATCTGCCTCGAATACTACACATTACACAGTTATTGGCACAATATCCCACAATGCACACCATATTTGCATGGTAAGTCTACCATTAACATGTTCATCTTACTTATACACCCATACATATGTTGACTGTTACAATATATCGACATATACTATCCCTGTTATAGCACATACTTGTTGGACCAATCCTGACACTGACAGTGGCTGAAAGTGTATTGGTGGGTTTCAAGCCCATAGCATCCCTTGTGGTGTATGCAGAGTTTGCCATCTGACCTACAGCAGTACACACATAGAATACTACAAGCATTACTACTGCTCAACAATACATTGCTACAAGATAGCTATTTCCACTATATGCATTGATTATACTGTGATTCTTACAGTACAGGTACTACATACACAGACATACTACATGTTGTACATACCTGCTTAGTAATCGGAGGTGTTAATGACTAGTATAATACTCATTTTTGGTTCGTCTTTCAGTGTTTTGTACTGTCCTACAGGTAGATACAGATGGTTTGACTGTGTGACAAGGCAACTTTTCATAGTTACAGATCAGTAACATGTGCTATCCCGATGACCAGTTGGTGTTCCTAAGTAGTTAATTACATGCACATCAGCTGCGCTGCTACTGCCTTAGCCAATACCATGGCTACAGTGGAGTATAATTGAGTACTCCACTTGGGCATTGTCCCTTTGCCTTACTTGTGAGTAAGACAGCATGGACATGTTGTTTGGAATCTATTGCAACAGCTGTATGGAGACGAACAGTAATATATTGTGTGTAATGCCTAGAGGATTTGGTCTAAGTGTGAGTACTGCTGTTATATTTCTGAACATTGCTACTTGTGCAGGGTTTGTCTGTACCTAATACTTCTGCATATGTTTCAGTCTGGCCAGGTTGTTTGACCAGCTCAAGGCTGGGGGTTCACAGTGTGCTTACCAGATATATTTAGTTTGGTGTTACTGTGTATCATACTGTGCTGATAATCAGTACTCGGTAACACTTCCTGGTGTATGAACCTTTCAACCCTCTGAAACGGGATTAGTTCATACAAACCCTGTTACATCAGCAGCTGTTCAATTGTATAACGGCAACTATTTCACATAGGGCCATGTTATTGTGTCTGTGTCCAGGTATGTTAAGGTTTCAGCAGATGTTGTACAGTAGTTGAATAATTGGTTATGGTATGTCAGTATGTATTGATGTAATTATTTTGGTTGTGGAGTAGATGTTGGTGGGTGTACATAGCACATGCAGGTGTGTAGGAACCACTTTTATACAAGGTCTATATGTGTGTGGGTGTTCTTTCCCTATGTGAACACCTATCCCTTAGTGGACTAATACTATGGTAATTGCAGGCTGATTCATTAAGGCACTATTAAATGCTTCCTGTATAGCATGCAGGTACTGTTAGTCCTTGAATCCTTTTGGCAATACATCGGAATGTAATAAAGTTTTGCAAAATGAAAGCTGTCGGTGTATTTCTGTCATGGATATTTCCAGTCTTTGCAGTTGTGTTGGTGACTGTGTCCATAGAACATATTTGTAATAGTGTATAGGCATATACTCTTCATATGTTTTGTTTATATTGTTTGGGGGGAGGATCTGTGATTGGTCCATGTTATACTCAGATATGACCACTTTGGATGCTGTCTACAGACATGTATGTGTGTGTGTGTGTGTGTGTGTGTGTGTGTGTGTATATATATATATATATATATATATATATATATATATATATATACATGTGTGTGTATATGTATATAGATATATATATATTATTGCATATGTTTATCTGTACCTCCATAGATGTGTAGATGTTTTTAACCTATCTATATATATATATATATATATATATATATATATATATATATATATATATATATATATATATATATATATATATATGTAGACCTGTATATATCGACATGTCTGTATGTATCACTCTCTCTCTCTCTGTATGAATATATATAAATATATATATATATATATATATATATATATATATATATATATATATATATATATATATATGAGCATACACCTTTAATTGGGTACATGGCAGGTTGTCCTATTTCAACACATTCCTCCCTTTTGTGTTTTAACCTGTCTGCATACACAACTGGGATAGGTACATCCCAGGTAGCTTAGTGTTAGGTTACTCTGAGGATGGAGTACATGGTTGCAGGTTCTACTCCTGGAAGGTGTTATTTTTTTACCACTCAGAGTAGGCACTGGTAGGGAAAGTTTGAATAACGCACATTTACGCAGTTGTAAACAGGTTTGCCCGTGGTCTGTGCGACATTAAGCAAGGGTTAAACCTGTGAAGCCCTTCTCAGTTTACCATGTTTCAGTGCCGCTTACCATTGCACAAACCCATGGAAACCTGCTTACAACTGCTTAAGAGTGCTTTAATCCACCTGCATCCAACAGCCCTTATTCTGGCCCTCAAAATAACCTAACAGCCCTTGCAGGTCTTGAACCCGGGACCATGAACACCACAGTCACTGACTTTACCACTAAGGCATCTGAGATATGTACAAATGTTAGGGTGCTTAGAATATACATTGTACTACAGACATTCCTCACTACTGAAAACAAATGTGACAGTCAGTTGGTGTACATATGTCTGATACATGTTAATGTTCATATGTTTGTGAAATTAGGTGTTGCAATGTGACATGACAGGGTGTATTATGAATGGGAAAGGTTCTTGCTTTGTGTCCTTGTTATATTGTCCCCATATTCCATGTATACCCCTCCAGTTCACTTATTGGACATCCGACCCAGGCTCTCATTGATGCATGATTGCATTACCCATCATTCCTCCCCCACCCCAATCTTCACATACACAACAACCACCCCTTCTATGGTGAATTAGGTTAATATTGATTGTTATAATACCAGAGCTGCATGTGTTTTGTGGACACTCCAATTCCTTTGGAGTTCTGCTGTGTCACTAAGTGTGTTTATATCTATCTATCTATATATATATATATATATATATATATATATATATATATATATATATATGTGTGTGTGTGTGTGTGTGTGTGTGTGTGTGTGTGCAGACATCACTGACATGCATATATAATTATATATATATATATATATATATATATATATATATATATATATGTTTCATAGTTTCATAGTTTCATAGTAGTGTACTAGGCTATCTGCCCGGGGGCATTTATAAGCCTAGCCAACAGTGATGTGGCTTTACCCCATACTATATAGTTGCGCCTCTCTAGTAGTGACACATGTGGAAGCCCATTATTTAGTAAACTATACCTCTGTCTAGTAGTGACACTGAGGTCACTCCCGGGGTAAATTTGCGATCTCCCATCCATGCATCGAGATTTTTCTTGAACAGTGCCAATGAAGGGCTCTGTCTCACGTGAACTGGGACTTTGTTCCAGAGTATGGGTAACCTCTGTGTTATGAATCTATCCTCCAGCATGTCCTATTCATATTTGTGCAGAGGTTGAAATCTTTAGCTCGTGTGGTTCTGGTGGATTTGGATTTTTGAGATGGAGCATGTCCATCAATTCCTGGTTGGACATGGCCCTGTATGTTAGGCACAAATCACCTCTGAGCAGGCGGTATGCTACTGAATAAAGCTGGAGTTTCTTTAATCTAGCTGGGTAAGGCACATGTTTTAGACCTATGATCCTCTTGGTGAGGTACTTCTGCGGTCTTTCCAGTTGTTGCATGTGCGGGTGAGATACATCCCAAATGGAGCATTATATTCAATCATGGGCCTGACAAGGGAGGAATACAGAGGTACAATGACCTCCTTTGATCTGGATGAGAATCCTTCATGATGAGATGGGCAAGGTAGAAAGTCTTTCTGACCACTTTGGCAACATGGTTGTCAAAGGAGAGGTCACTATCGACTTGAGTCCCCAGGTCTCTGATTACATCTTCTGTATTCAGTAGGTTATTGTCTACGTGATAGTTTGTGGGTACTTTGTTTTCCCAAAGGGATGACTATACATTTTTGGCGTTAAGTTTGAGGCCATGATTCCGGCACCAGTTGTCCGTTTCAGTGAGACCTTTCTGTAGGATGTGTGTGTGCAGGTGAATCCACTATGGCACCCAGTTTGCAGTCATCTGCAAACTTTGTCAGCCATAATCCTTCCATATTTGCTTTCACATCTGAGAAATAAATGCCGAATAGAGTGGACCCAAGACTGAGCCCTGTGGGACACCACTTGTGACGGGTTTTGAGTCTGACATGGCTCCAGCAATTTTAACCTTATGGGTTCTGTTTTTAGCCAATTTGCTACCCATCTTGTGACATATGGATTTACATTTAGGCTGCTGAGCTTGTCAATGATGCCAGAGTGTGGTATTGTGTCAAAGGCCTTAGCCAAGTCCAAATAGGCTGTGTGGACAGCCTTGCCCTCATCGATGGCACTAGTGACTGTCTCAAAGAAGTCAACCAGGTTTAAGAGGCAGGATCTGCCTTTTACAAAACCGAACTGTGTGGGATCAAGGGTCTGCAGATCCCCAATGTCGCCATTTATGAGTTCCATGATGATTCTTTCCATAGCCTTACAGATCAGGCTGGTCAAACTTATGGGGCGGTAGTTACCTGGGTCAGTAGAATTTCCCCCTTTGTGGAGTGGGACCACTGTTGCTGTGCGCCAGTGTTCAGGTACATATCCTGTAGTGAGGCTAAGATTGAATAGAGTTCTTAGGGGGGTTTAGTTCATCTTGGAGTTCACGTAACACTTAACCGGGATACCATCGGGTCCCATAGATGCTGTGTTTTTGCCTTGTTGAGTGCTGATTTCACCTGTGTGTCTGTGATGACAGGTAGGTTACATTCAGCAGGGATAGTTAGTTCATCTTTACGGGGTGACGGACTGGACAAATTTGTACTCAACCTATCTGCCAGAATGTTGGCAATGTCAGTAGGGTCAGTGAATTTTTTGTCATTGTGTACTAGCTCAGAGCATATCTGAGAATTTCCTCCCAAGGTTCTGACATAATTGAAGAAGGCTTTGTGATTGACTTTGGTATCCTTGGCAATCTTTTTCTCAAAGTTTGCTTTAGATGTTTTTATGAGAGAGCATAGTTTTTTACTTGTGCTGATCAGGGAAGCCTTTCCCTTGTGGGATTTGGCTCTGTCCTGCAGTAGCTTCCTTCTTTTGTTGTACAGTTTGTTTATAGCCGGGTCCACCAAACGGCGTTTCCTTGGTGGAGAGGGTCTTGGTTTTAGTTGGGATTGCCTGATCCATGCATTCCTGGAGATGTCTGTAGAAGGCTTTTGTGAAGGATTCAGCATTTTGGGATGTGGTTTCCATTAACCCAGTAGGCTTAAAGGATATCATTTCTGACTTAAGGAGCGCAAAGTCAGCTTTTGAAAAGTTTTTCACTGTAGTCTTTTGATCTGGGGGTGGGGGTGGGATATGTACATCCAACGTGATCAGTTTATGATCAGATCTTACTAGTGAGGGGTTTATATCCGGTGCGGAGCATTTGGACCCCATGTTTGTGATAATCAGGTCAAGTATATTATCTCTCCTCATAGGAGAGGTGACCAGTTGCTCCATAGCATTTGAGTTTATGAATTCCAAGAATCTTTGGGCCAGGGTGTTAGGGCTAGAATAGTGGGCCCAGTCTATGTTGGGGTAATTGAAGTCACCCAATATGATGGTGTTTGGTGTGACATTCATATCCTCCAGTGTTTTCAGGAATGCTTGATGGGATTCCTGGGATTGGGAGGGTGTTCTATAACATGCGACCAGTTGTATGGCAGTTTTGCCTATGGTGAGTAAAACTTGTATGGTTTCTGATGCTTCATGAGTAGCCACCAATCGAGAGGTGTAGGTGTCCTTTATGAAAATGGACACTCCCTCCTTTGTGGTTCGACCTGGAACTTGAGGCGAAACACATGATATGAGTATAGCCTGGTAGCTGGAGTGCTCTCAGGAGCCTTGAACCAGGTTTCAGTTACTGCACAGACATCGATGTTCTCCATACTGAGAAGTGCTTGAGTGCCTGCATCTTGAGATTTAGACTTCTGGCGTTGAGCAGCATTACCCTTAATTTTTTTCCATTTTTGTTTTTATGGAGGTTGATTTGTCCTTTGAGCATTGCCTAAAAGGCACTATGGGGTGGCAAGAGCCTTGGCCAGTATCCGAAGCCCAGTGGTGACAGGTGCAAGCCATCCCTTGAAGCAACGTGGCTTGTCCAGCATATCATCCCAGGCTGACAGACATTGGATCCCCTAGAATGACACCAGTGATTAAGCCAATTGTTAAAACTGATCATTTTGTCTTTGTACTGAGGCATCATTCTTGGCGAAGGCAGGATGCTGCTCAGGGTCAGGGTCATACCAGTCTGGGCTACATAATCGGAGAGCTCCTCAATGTCTCTTTTCATGTAGTCCAGGGAGGTAATCTCAGGTCATTCACCCGCATGGACAATGACTGAATCATATTTGTACTTGCTTTGGAGTGACCTGAGTGCTTGTGTAATGTGGCGGATCCTAGCCCGCGATAGGCAGCTCACCGTTACCCTCTCCTTATTCAGCCTGGTAAGTGGAACATCGGTGTGTCTGACTATAGAGTCACCTATTACTAATGTCTCTGGCATAGTATTTTGCCTTAGGGGCTGTGATTGTGTGACACACCTGTTGCTTGAGGTATGTGTTGTAGGTGTTGTGTTTTGTGGGGTGTATTTCTGGGTGTCTGCTTTGGAGGCCTCTGTTGTTTTGGTAAGTTTTTACAAGAGCCTCCAGTATGTCTTTGTGTTTTATGTGTTTGGTTTGCATTGGTGGTGGTTATATGTGTGACTGGTTTTGCTTTGGGTGTGGGTACCATCTCTTCCTGACTGGTCTTGCCAGTCCTGAGTTGAGAGAGTTCAGCCTCCAGTCTGGCTATATAGTTGCATCTCTCACAAGTATATGTGTTAGTAGGAAGGAGGAGAGGGTTGTCTGTGTACATGAGACAATTGTAACATTGTCTTAAGATTCCCAGATTAACCAGCTGAACAAGAGAGGATGCTAGTGGTCTACCACTCGACATACTAGAATATTATAAGGAGTGTTGTGCCTTCAAGGGAAGTGGGTATTCACAGGGGTAGTGGATGCCTGTGGTGCTTACTTTAGGGTAAGAGTGCTTGGTTTTATTATGAGTGCTTGCTAAGGATAGAAGTTCCGAAAACAAGTGCTAATATATACAGCTAGATAGACTGAGTAGAGCTTCTAAGGGAAAAATTGAAGAGCAGACTTGGCGGAGCCAGAAAAAGTTAAAACTTGTATAGACTAGTTTACACCTGTATAACCGCTGCTGCGCTAGGTGCCTGACCGCACAAAAGCGTGCAAAACGCCCTGAGGTGGATTTTTATACAGGGAACTTGAAAAGAGCTGGAAATGGTCCAAGGCAACCAATGAATTACAGCTCAAGTGCTGAGATCACTTCCCCCAGGGACAGATAGGCTGCTCAAGGCTCCCCACTCCCACTGGTGAGCTCAGAAACCTCCTTCTATCCAAGTAAGGCAATGGCCAACACAGGAACTACACACAGCCCAGAATACAGCAAAGCCTGTATACTGGTCTTAACTAGTCGAGCAAAGGCGGGAAAACAAGGAGTATTTTTTTTTTGTTTGTTTTTTAGAAAAGAACACAGAAATGCAGTTAGGCAAACAGTAAAATCGATTAACACAGGCTAGCACACTTTAGTGAGCAGCCTCAGCAATTAAATCAGCAAAAAAACAGTAATATTCGACCAGAGTCGACCAAAATGCTACTTTTAAGTGCAGATACTTTAGAATACAGCAGAAAAACACAAAAACAGTTGTATCTTATTAAATGAAAGCCAGAGAGGACAATGCAGATAAAAAAAGCCAAAAAGTACTTAAATCAGGAAAGTGGTCGCTTCTTTCAGTTCTCTGTAGCCAGGACCCCTGTAACAGTAATACATATGTAGACTGGAATGTGTTGGTTCACAAACTACAGTACATTACAATGTACTGTACATATGTACACAAAGTGACTGTCCCATTTGTGATCATTATAGCGAAATGCATATGGTACTAGGTGTAGTCTCAAGACCATGAAACATGTATACACCTTGAATGGCTTAGTGGTAAGTCCCATGACTATAGTGTGCATAGTCCATATTGCCACACATCAGAGACACACAGGTGGAAATGGCCCTCTCTAACAGCAGAACACAGCATCAATGGAGGCAGATGTCCCAGACTGCATCTTACAAACTGTACAAGACAATCTGCCCCCCACCTAATTAAGCTTTCCTACCTCAGCCTCTCCACAGGCTACATGCCCATACAATGGCACGTGGCAATGGTTATTCCACTCCATCAAGGTGGAATCACAACTGACCATGATAACTACCACCCCATGAGCCTGACTAGCCTGGTCTGCAATGGTATGGTTTGCATCCTCATGGCACTCATTAACAAAGACATTGGTAACGTCTGAACACGTGACCCAACCCAGGTCAGCTTGGTTGAGTGCAGTTCATGCCTACTGAACCTGTTTGACATCTTACATACAGTCACCAAGACGTTAGATGATGGGGAGATTGTTCACACATACTACCTGGACCTCACCAAGGCTTTTGACACCATGCCTCACTCAGGTATCTTTGATAAACACACCAGCCTGTACATACACCCATACATCATAGGTTGGGTTGCCAATGGGCTTACACACAGAACCCACATGGTATGACCTCCAGGATCTCCAGGTCCAACTCTTGACCAGTCATGACTGGTGTCCCACTGGACTCAGTCCTGGAAGCCCTACTGTTTGTCATATACGTCTCAGAGGTACAGGCTAACACAGGTGGACTATGGCAGACCATGTTTGGTAATGACTGTGAACTGGGAGCCATGACTGATAGTCCAGCTGACACAGACATCCTTCAAGGGGCCTCACAGAGAACATCACAGGGTGTCAACTTCACAGCTTCCAGCCAAGTGCTGCTAACTGCATGGTCATTCCATTGTGGAATTGGCACCCACATATTTACACATAAGTGACAGCTGCTTTAATACGGATGAGGTAATGGGGTATCTGGGGACTAAGGTGGATGGTGATCTCCCCTTTGACAATCATATCTCCACAGTCATTAGGACATCCTTCTATGTAGGCCATCTGATTACTAAAGGATTCCCATCTAGACATACTGGGGTTATAGTGCCCCTTTACTCATCACTCATCATTTCCATCATACGGTATAATAACCCATGTGGAATGTACCTCAGAAGACACTTCCAACAGCTGGGAGGTCCACAAATGTACCTCGCCAAGGGGAATACTGTTCTCCAACATATGGTCTATGCAGCCAGACTGAATAAACTCCTGCTTTACTCAGCGGCATCTCGTTTACCCAGAGATGATCTCCGCTGTCCAACACAGCCATGTCGAACTCAGGCTTGATGGATATGCTCCACCTATGGGAATCCATGTCACAGTGAGCCCACGCTGTAGTGAGCTAAACCTTGCACAACAAAAACTGGAAGATGCAAGAGGGACAGCTTCATGTCACAGACACTCCCCATACTTTAGAATAACATCCCTAACTACATTATACAGAACCCCTCACTAACACTCTGCAAGAGAAACCATGAAGAGTGGATGGGGAACAGTAGATGCACCCCAGGGATCCCGCCATTGGCTCTGCTCCACAGAGGGACAGTTAATAAATCAATGGGGTGGCAAAAGCTGACACATTTTGGCTGGGCATATGAATGGCCTCTGGCAATTGGCTAAGTACCTACCTATGAATCTAAACATACAGTATCTACATATGCTGATAGCTTAATTTAGTGTTCAGGTGTTGACTTACCTTGTGCCAATGGCAGTTGTGTCTGCAATAGTTGAGGGCTGCTTATGTTGGATGCACACAGTAGAATGCCTATACATGACAATTTACAGGTAGTCTTGTGTGTGTGTGCCATCCATTTTTACTGTGTGTGCAGGTGGAGAAAGGTTTCAGTCCCTAGGTGCCTACACTGTCAGTGTGTGTGCTATACGTTCCCTCTTTGCCAAGGCATGGGCATACTGGACACACCTCCATCTGCCTACTGGGGCTGGCTCAGAGTGTTCGTGGTCTGAGTACCTCTGTGCCTGTGGGGCCCTTGGCAATGGTGGTGGGCTGTGAGGGCCTTCACTATTCTGTCCCTGCTGCAGCTGCTTTCACAGGACCATATTGTGCAGCATGGCATACACTATGAAGATGTGGGCACATGTGCTTGGAGAGTACTGCAAGGCTCTACCAGATATGTCCAAGCAATGGAACCGTGATTTCAGCATCCCAAACACATGCTCTATGATGATTCTGGTTTGTGTGTGTGTGCCTCATTATGGCGTTCCTGCATGGGTGTGTGTGCATTTCTAATGGGAGTCATCATCCATGGTTCCAGTGCATAGCCAGCATCCCCCACCAGGTGGCCATATGGGATGTCTCCCCTGGCAAATAACCGATACAGCTGTGAGGCATGCCAGATGTGGGAGTTGTGATAGCTTCCAGGGCTGCCAGCACACACATCCATGATAATGCCCTGGGCATTGCACAAGACCTGGCAGTTGATGGAGGGCTATCTCTTGCAGTTTATGTAGCGCCTACCCTGCTCACTGGGTAGTGACTTGATGTGTATGTGCGTGCAGTCTATTGCACCCTCTACCTCCAGGTATTCTGCCACACGGTGGAAGAGACGCATATTGCTGGCCAACTCCTCCTGCATTTGGGGGAAGTGTATGTGCTCATTGGCATGTGGTAACATGGCATCTAGAAACTGGTGTAGTACCCTGGATGCTGATGCCTGTGAGATCCCCATGATATCCCCAGTTGGTCTTTGAAAGGTACCTGTAGCTAGTATTCCAGGCTTGCACATACCTTCGTATCCACTGGGATGGGTTCCCCTCTGTTTGTTCTGGCTCTGATTAGTGGCCTGCACAGCTCCACAAGTTTCTGTAGGATGTCCCTGTACACCCTGTAATGCTCTACTATCTCCAGATCATGTAGCCCCTGGTAGGTTACCCTTGGTCTAAACACTCTCCTCCTCCTCTGGTGCTTGAGGTGGTCATGTGCATCATCCTCCACACCACCTTCAGTCATAACACATGCTGGTGGATCAAAGCTATGTCAGCCCCTAATATGTACATAATAAAAGTTCCCTGTCTGTATACACCACTGGTGCAGAGTGTATGGGAATACAAAAATGTATGTGAGGTGCTTTCACACTTTATAGTATTGTGCTATGGATGCTGCTGATGTCAGTGGGTGTGTATGAGCTATTCCAGCTGCAGCATGTCTTAATTATGGGTTTTGCCATGAGTACTGCAAGTGTGGGGCCTTTACTGTGGAGATCTACTTGCCTGCCTTGATTAATCTGTTTCCCTTTAATTCACTTTTAGACCTGGATCCCCTCCCATTATCAGGCATGCATCCACCTGCCGTCTTTCTTGTTTTGTACTCTCCCTACCCAGTCATGGCAAAATGTGCCTTGATATACTGCAAATCAGCTTTGTTCTGCTTTGACACTTTACTCTTTTCTTTGCAGTACAGCCCCTCCCCTTTCCTGTTCTGCAGGTAGCTGCTTGCAGCTTTGTTAGTTGTTGTCAGTAGTCCACTATAGGCTCCTAGGTGTTAATTAGTCATTTGTACTCCAATTTCATTGCTGCAGCATTTCCTTATTTCTTTCCTATATCCTTCCTGTTTCAGCTGCAGTGCGCACCACGCATACCCGTTTTCCAGGTTTATGCGGGTTTTCATCTCCGTTCACATGCATACTCAGTTACCTTGTGTACTCTCAGCTAAGCATAGCTTTGGCCAATTCGACACACCCCTATCCTGCAGCTTTGCCTAGCTAGGGGCAAATCGGTTTAGCAATGCTCCAATGTGCTTACATCAATGGCGACACACCCCTCTCTTGATGTCATCTTTATCTCAAGGGCACACCTCGGTGTTTTAACGCTACGCTGTGAGGTGTATCCTTACACCAGTGGGGAATCTGCGATTCACTATTACTCCTCTCATTTGCATGGCATTGCCTAATAATTCCTAGCTACTGCGCATAACACTGTCACTACCCCTTAGCAACCCTTGCACCATAAGTATGGTATAGCATGTCTGCCTTTGACTATTATGGGGAAATCATGATATGTGTTTCATTGCAGTTTTATTCTATATTTTTATATATTCCTTGTGATCCCCTTTGTGCACCACTGCCCTGTGCTTCCACATCACGATAGTGCGACTATATATATTAAATGTTAATTTTATATTTTGCACATTTTTTTATGCAAATGGCCATATATTTAGCCATTGGCATATATTAATAATATAATGCATGTGTTTGGTCGGCTGTCATGGCTCCAATTTTATATTTGCAAAAAGTTAAACAGTTTTCTATGGTTTACATTTCTGCATGCTTACACTACGCCTGCACCACTTCCTGAGTCACTACATACCTTCATTTGCATGCTACACTGCTGCGCATGGAGTAATTAGCATACAAGGCTCGGGAGTTGTGCGGGTGTAGTGTACACAGGTAGTGCATGTGGAAACACTGAATCGCTCGGCAGCCATATTTGGTGTTAGAACACCGACGCTATGCCTGCACCTGGCTCAAGCTTCATGATTCCCAGGGTACAACTTTGTCAGTCATAGTATCTGCGAAAAAGTGCTTTAATGTTACAATGCTTGAAAAAATATTCTGTTCCTGTTTGAATGTGTTTACAAGTGACACGCCCACCACATACCTGGGGGCTTGGTTCTATTTTCAGAGTATTTAATCAAAAATAGTTTATCATTCTTTTCAAAAGAGCTGCGAAGAATTCTGTTTTTTTTTTTTTTTTTTTTTTAAAGAAAACCTTTTGCTGTTGCCCAGATCCAACGCAAGTTCTCTGCAGCTCGTAACAATGTCCCAGTTTCTGGAAATAACATTTCTAATAGAAAACATGTCTATACTAATTGGCAGAGGAAAGCTAAGGGTGTGGGCAGTATTGGAGTCCCTTAGTTGTTTAGATTCAAAGGCAAATCTAAGGATAGGTCTGAATCTATTAGTATGTGTTAAACAAATATCAGTAGAAATGTTCTCCAGGAACTGTCTTGGGTAATTTCTGTGTATGAATAATTCCTTAAGAAAATTACTCTCTTGTGAGACAGACTAATAAAATGCCCCCTAATAATGTTCACATTAATAAAATGTGGGTGCTGACTAGTGAAGTCTAAATAATTATTTCTGTAAGATTTTTTTGTAGAACACACTCAATTCCAATGAATCAGCAACCAGAGTGATCTCCATCTCCAGAAAATGGACAGTAGAACCATACCCTGAAATAACAAAACTAAGAAAATCAGTACTGTCTGACAGTCTGAATAATTGAGTGTAGTTCACTTCTGCACCCCTGCCAAATAACAAAGATATCATTAATATGACAACAATGCATTTTAGTTTTGTCAAAACCAGGCAAATGAACCAAGGTGTACATTTCTTATGCACTCAAAACTAAGTTAGCATATGCAGGGGCCATTTTTGACCTGGTGGCAACTCCACTTATATGCTGATAGGCTTTCCCATTAAAGTGGCAGAAAGTGTTACACAGAACCATTGAGACAAGTTTAAAAATATTATCTATTTTACCACTGGAGAACATAGTATGTTCAGTCAAAAAAGGTGAATCAATGCTAGACCTTCTTTGTGTGGAATTTTAGTATATAAAGATTCAATATCCAGAGTTACTAACATCCAGTTCGAGTCTATGGTATCTAGCAAGAGTAGCTGATGGAGAAATGGCCAAGAATCACGTAAATAAAATAGAGTAGCTTGCACAACAAGGTTCAGCACTTATTGAATGTATTCAGCAATCTGTTCCATTTTAGTTTTTCTATTAGAAACAATGTGTCTAAAGGGATGGTTAACAACATCCTTGTGCATTTAATAATATATAGTACGTACGCTGTGCACACATGCACTTATTCAAATTCACCTCAAACTCTCCTGTTCCTCCTTACTCCATTTTCATGATACTGCAATCAGAGTGAGCTGACACTCCTCTTTCTCATATATCTCTATTACCTACCTTGTATTAAGTTATAACATCTATATCAGACCAGACATTCTTGCCTATTTACCTTTGTGTCTACTAAACATAAGATGCTTCAACCTCCCCATTTCTCCTTCCTGTATCTAGCACTGAAATTCATTTTACACATTTCCTTAAACTTTTTTCTGACAGTTTACATTACACTTTGCCTTGTTTGTGGTGATATTTCTCTCAACTTGGTTGGAGTACTGCATTAAACGTTGGTTAGAGCACTGACATTGTTGTAGTTGGTGATAGCAGCATGCTGTTGTGTGGAGACGGAAAGAATAGGAGGAGTTAATGAGGAGTTAAT
Organism: Protopterus annectens; assembly: GCF_019279795.1. Classification (NCBI taxonomy): domain Eukaryota; kingdom Metazoa; phylum Chordata; order Ceratodontiformes; family Protopteridae; genus Protopterus; species Protopterus annectens. The sequence continues at coordinate 1,424,170,110 of NC_056732.1, forward strand.
CAGTCAGTTAGAGCACTGGCAGTGTTATAGATGGTGCTAGCAGTATGCTAGCATGTGAGAAGAAGGAGTTAATCAGTCGGTTAGAGCACTGGCAGTGTTATAGATGGTGCTAGCAGTATGCTAGCATGTGAGAAGAAGGAGTTAATCAGTCAGTTAGAGCACTGGCAGTGTTATACATGGTGCTAGCAGTATGCTAGCATGTGAGAAGAAGGAGTTAATCAGTCAGTTAGAGCACTGGCAGTGTTATAGATGGTGCTAGCAGTATGCTAGCATGTGAGAAGAAGGAGTTAATCAGTCAGTTAGAGCACTGGCAGTGTTATAGATGGTGCTAGCAGTATGCTAGCATGTGAGAAGAAGGAGTTAATCAGTCGGTTAGAGCACTGGCAGTGTTATACATGGTGCTAGCAGTATGCTAGCATGTGAGAAGAAGGAGTTAATCAGTCAGTTAGAGCACTGGCAGTGTTATACATGGTGCTAGCAGTATGCTAGCATGTGAGAAGAAGGAGTTAATCAGTCAGTTAGAGCACTGGCAGTGTTATAGATGGTGCTAGCAGTATGCCAGCATGTGAGAAGAAGGAGTTAATCAGTCAGTTAGAGCACTGGCAGTGTTATAGATGGTGCTAGCAGTATGCTAGCATGTGAGAAGAAGGAGTTAATCAGTCAGTTAGAGCACTGGCAGTGTTATAGATGGTGCTAGCAGTATGCTAGCATGTGAGAAGAAGGAGTTAATCAGTCAGATAGAGCACTGGCAGTGTTATAGATGGTGCTAGCAGCATGCTAGCATGTGAGAAGAAGGAGTTAATCAGTCAGTTAGAGCACTGGCAGTGTTATAGATGGTGCTAGCAGTATGCTAGCATGTGAGAAGAAGGAGTTAATCAGTCAGTTAGAGCACTGGCAGTGTTATAGATGGTGCTAGCAGTATGCTAGCATGTGAGAAGAAGGAGTTGATCAGTCAGTTAGAGCACTGGCAGTGTTATAGATGGTGCTAGCAGTATGCTAGCATGTGAGAAGAAGGAGTTAATCAGTCAGTTAGAGCACTGGCAGTGTTATACATGGTGCTAGCAGTATGCTTGCATGTGAGAAGAAGGAGTTAATCAGTCAGTTAGAGCACTGGCAGTGTTATAGATGGTGCTAGCAGTATGCTAGCATGTGAGAAGAAGGAGTTAATCAGTCAGTTAGAGCACTGGCAGTGTTATACATGGTGCTAGCAGTATGCTAGCATGTGAGGAGAAGTGGAAGGAAAGGAAGGAGCTAATAGAGTGGTTTGGAGCAGTGGCATTGCTAGGAGTCAGGAAAGAAGGATTTTACATCCTGTTTGAAGATTGTTAGTGCTTACATTTGGTGGAGGGAGTTCCATTGCTCTGCCACATGACAGGCAAATAGTCAGTCCCCATCTGTCCTGCATAAGGGAGTCACTTTTGTCAACATTTTTCAGATGAATGGAGAGTACAATAAAGGGTTTGCCAGTGTAACTGACTGCTAAGGGAGGGACCAGCTTGTTGCAGCTATCCTTGTGATTCAACTGCCTTGTATTTCCTATGATTCTAGGATGTTTTGAGCAGCATATTTCAAAACCAATTGAGCTAATTTTGTTGTGTGCTGCTGGAATTTTACGAATAATGGAATAAAATGCACACACATACAAAAAAATCACTGACTAAGCAATTAAGCAATTAGCACAAATGAAATGTCAGATGTCTTCTGTCATTAAGAAAATGGACCCCATTGCAAAAGCCCAGCATAGTGAGAGTAGAGTATTGAAGACCACCCAGCTGTTGTTATACTGAACTGTGCAATGCAGTCACTCTCCAGGGATTGCATCATCCAGTGGCAGTAATTCACCCCTTACTGAACTGAATGGAATGCTACCATTCCCAGATATAGTGAGGATAAATCTCATGACTAAATGCTGAGTAAAGTGCCAAAGCTTCCCAAGGACTAAGCAGGGCCAAGGAGTCTAGCTGAAGATTTCTGGAGATGCAGCTTCATATGTGATACCATATCAGACACAGCTGGGGCCCCATAGCCATGAGGCCATTCAGGGGAACATCTCTATTTGTAGGGTCAGCTGGTAAATGCAGGCTTGACAACCAGCAAGAAGAAGATCGGGATGTAGAACCACTAGCCCAACAAGTATTTCAATCTATGTTTAAAAACCATTAAGGCAAACCCTTTGTAGAGGAGTTCAGGGAACGACACACACACTACCTGCAACTGATCACATGCACAGTTCTAGGTATAAAGCCCCACCTCCCAAAACATTCTATACAGCTTCCCACCCACTACTTGCCTGCAGTACCTAATTCCACATACAGCTGGAAATTCTGCCTCACAGAAATATTAATTTCCATGCAATTCCCCACTGATTTGGCCTTGTACATGGACAACACTTGCCACTATACAATACTGATTTATTTCTCTGAGGCAAGTTTGGTTTCCTTTTTGGAATCCTTATAAGACTTCAATAGTTTCATTACAATATGTTAAATGGGGACTGGCTGAGCCATAACATTTGGACTCAGTGTTGGTGTGGTACTGTATAACCAACATTTTGGAATACAGCCTAAGCTATGAAATTAAATGCATGTTAGCAAAAAAAAGGTAACAAAACAAAGGTGGAAACTGCTGCTTGTTTAATATATCCATTAGTCATAATCTGGTCTAAGAACATAAAGAGTAATGTCGTATACAACTATTTCAGTATAAAAAGAAAGAAAAAAGAAAGAAAAGAAGATCAAAGCTACAAGTACCACAGACAGTAAACAAATTGAATGCTTATGTAGTAGTTGCTGGTCGTATTGCGATCTTCTATGATGCATCATTTGGCTGCATAAAGAGTTTTTAATTGTACTTTTTATTAAGCTCTTTTCACTATGTTTGCCCAACTAAGTCTAGAACTTGTTTTAGGGGAAACCCAGGGTGGCATTAAAACAGATAGGAAACAGTTTGGCAAGACACTGGTGAAATTCCATAACACTTCACATGGGGGTGCTGTTAACCATTCTGCCTTTTTTAATTCCTCCAAATCTTTTGAGTTTCTAATACCATGATGGGAATGGACCCCATTCCTAAGTCAAAGTACGATTAAAATTCATGAAATGAGTATTGTTTCACTCTTTGATGTGAGCCAAAGGTGCTCTTAGCAACACCCGCAATGTGCCTAGTAATGACTTCTTCTGCAATTTGTATGGAGTTACATGTATCGGTAGCTTATCCAAATATGATTGTAAACTTTTTTTTATAAGACCCATTGCTCCTATTACTATTGGAACTATGTGGGCATGTTTCTTCCACATTTCTCTTGTTTCTGTTTGCAAACCTGTTATTTTATGACTTTGTGTCTCTCTGTATGCAGGACACTGTAGTTACTAGGTGTAGCAATTTCAATGACCAATGCTACTTTTGTCTTTTTTTCTTGGACCACTATATCCAGTTTTCTGGCATCTATCTTTTGAACTGTTGGGAATGGATGATCTCATGTGATATAGACTTCATCATTTTCTATGATGCTTTGTTGCTCATTTTTCCAGTGATTTTCAACCACTTCAGTACCATAATGTTTGCATCATCCCAGTGCAACAGTCTCACCAAATTATTATGCCTTTCAAGTATACAGTCCTTCTGCCACAACTAGCAACGAAGTGTTCAACTGCTTCCAGTTCTGTTTTGCAAAAACTACATTTGTCTGTTTCTCCCACATGTTCAATGGACTTTGTAAACCAACGTGTATGCAGCCCACTATCTTGTGCCACAAATATTGACCTTTCATCTCTCCTGGTTTGAATTTGTCTCTCTTTAACCATTCCTGCATTCATTCCTGATCAACATGAAGTTCTTCCAGAAGTTTTCTATACTTGCAACTATATTTATGTATTTCTACATTTCTTGCCTTCTCATCTGGTCCTTCACCTTATATTCTTTCTTTTGTTTTTTGGCACATTCAGTTGTTGCCTGATTTTTATCTACTTCTGGTTTGATTTCCATTCCTACTTGATGCCGACATGCTTCTGCTAGATTAAGCAGAGAAGTCTTCTTAGATTTATTCTTCTCATGTTTCAAAACTTTCACTACATTTGGGTTTTGTGAGGTCAGCAGGTATGTGTGGAGTCCCACAACTGCAGATTTATACATATAATCAATTTCAAGGAGACCCATCCATCCTTCAGAACGGGGAATATATAATCTCAGTATGCACTGATTTTTATAAATCATTTGGTGAGCATGAAGCATCCATGCTTGTTTTCCTATCTAATCTATCCAACATGTTTTGGGCCCAGTCAATCACTCCAAAACTGTAAGTTAGGACAGGAAGAGCAAATTGTTTTATAGCTTGGATTTTGTTCCTAGATGTCCGTACTGTTTTAAGGATTAATTTAAGTCTTCTGAAATATTCCTTTCTAAATTTTATTCACATTTTTTTGCATTTTATTGTTGATTCTTCATCAGTTCCCAAATATTGCTAATTGTCTTTAATGTCACATTCTTGTTCCAAACTGATGTTTTCCTGGTGTTACAATCTTCCTGCTTTAAAGGTTGCTTTTGCACATTTATCAAGACCAAATTACATTTTTATATCATTTGAAAAAGTTTTGACAACTTGCAATTGTGCTTTTACTTTCTCATCTGATGAGCTATACAGTTTTAAATCACTGACAAAAAAAAGATAAGTCTTTACACTTTGTTGTTTTCTAGAAGCCAAATTATAGCCATGGCCTAAGCTGTTAAGTAGACAGCTTAATGGGTTAAGGGCAAGGAAGAATAGAAGTGGTGACATAGAATCACCCTGGAATATCCCCCTTTGAATTTTTATCCCTGGGATAATAATTTTCCCTTTATCATGGCTTAATTACAAAGTGGTCTGCCACTGTTTCACAGACACTGTAATGTAGTCGATCAATACAGGATGTATCTTATACATTTTTCAGCACTCTTTTAGTCATGAATATGGGATACTATCAAATGCTTTTTTGCAGTCAATCCATGCCATACTTAGATTCTTCCCCTTTTCTCAGTTCTGCACTATGACTTTATTTAACAACAAATGATGCTTTGTTCCATATCACTTTCTTTTATTGCCTTTTTGTTCTACTGCCATAATTGAGCTTTCTTCTAAATGACTATAAACTCTTTCAGCATCAATTCCCTGTATAGTTGGGTCTATATTAGCAAATCGAAACATCACTTACCCAAACACCTAATGATCGACACATAATCATCGAACTAAAAAAGCTACAAATGGCCATGTAAATGAATTTTTCCCCAGGGAAAAAATCTCTTGGCCAACCAAAACCCAAACACACTGTCAACCCCTATAAAAGTGGGGGGGCTTTGCCCCCCACCCCCGATGTGTGAGGCTGTGCCCCCATACCTCCCTAAGTAAATAAACCAACTCCGAGATTTCTCTACAGTGGGGAAAAGGGCAAGTTCCTGACTATGGCCAAGTGATTTGTTTTCCCCTGGAAAAAAATTTGCTTACGTGGCCATTCATAGTTTTTGTAGTTCGATGATTGTGTGTTGATCATTAGGTGTCCGGGTAAGTGACATTTCAGTTTGTTAAAATAGACCCATATAGGTTATACATCATCAGTTATTGGTCTATAATTTTTAGTCTAGCTTGCAGGTTCACTCTTAAGTAGGAGCATTGTTTTTTTTCCTGTTGTTAGCCAGATCAGTGCCTGTTTGAGGTGTGCATATAAATGGTTCTTACTCATGGCTAAATCTTCATGCGAAGACATTAATACTTTAAGTCAAAAGTTAGGCACTGCATCTGGGCCTGAGGATTTCCAATTAGAGGTTTTCTTAACTTTGTTTCACTCTCTTTGGCTGTTACTTCATCCCATTCCATATCCTGTACCCTTAAACATCTTATTCTTTCTTTAACGTCTTTTATGCATTTAGCAACTTTGTTATGTTCCACAGGCTCTTCACAGATACTTCTCCAAAATGACAGTATTTCTTCTTTTTTTGGTGGTCTTTCAATTCCTTTTACCTTGTTTCCCAATTCTCTATAAAACTTTTTTGGGTGATCAATAAATTGCTTATTTTGTACTTCTCCTTTATATTTATCTTCGTATCTTCTATGTTTTTCTGCCTGTGCTGAACATTTTTGTTTGTTATTTGTGATACTGCATGAAAGATCCTGGTCTGTTCTAATATTGTACTTTATTTTATAACATCTATCTTTCTTAGTATTTTTGTTGATCTGTTCTCTCTTCTATAGTCTTCTAACAGTGGCATTTCTTGTCTTACCTGCTTTATAGTTTTCTCTATTCTATATTTTCATGATGGTATTCAATTTTTCCCCTGCCTTTCCCTCACTACCCTGTGTTCTTGTGGTAGAACTTTATCAGTAACTAATTTAGCTGCACAGTAATATATCCTGTTTACTTCTGTTATATCACATGGATCTCTATGAACAGTCATAATTACTGTGTTCATTTGTTTTTATCAGACTTCTGACTCTTTGGGTTTTATTAACCTTCTGCAGTCTATTTCTTTCATTGGTCTTGATATATCTGTCTGTATCTATTAAATCAAGCAACTCTTCTCTTAGCTCATTTTTTTCCACACTGAGGGCACACCCCATGTTTTCCTTTTCCTGCAGGCATTTTATAGAAAGTTCTTTAGCATCTTCCTGTGGCACATTCTCTTCAATTTCATCCTGTGTCATCCGTTGCTCTGTCATATGTGAACTCACTGGCCTATCACTTCTCAACATTGACTCCATCAGAGTTTCCACAATTTCCTGTTCCTTCCCTTTCTGCCTAGCTTCAAGGGAACATTTATACTGGTTTCCAAATTATCTTCATATGGCCTCTGACCAATTGTTTCCTGTTCCACTGGTTTCTGCTTAATTTGGATATCCATTGCTCTATCCTGTTGTGGTGCTTTCTGAATTAAGATTTTCTGCACTGAATCTTCCACTTTGCAGGTACTCCATAACCTCAATTTATATTTCTTTAACTTCTCCATTACTGATCTCCTTTTTTACTTTTCCTCTCTGTCTTGTTGTTTTTTGTATTGGAAAGTTTTCCATGTCTGGATTTGTTTGCCTGTATTTCTCTTCAAATATCTTTGGTGCTGCTCTTTTTATATTGGTTGGATTTGCTTTCTCCCATTTGCATAAATATTACACCATATTAAATCTCTTTTTCATTCTCATGGCCATATCACTTCTTTAGATGTTTCTTAATCTTCCTGTTTCTCCTTACTTTGGGGACTCGCTCCACCCTGCAGTGATGTAACCTGTGTTAGACCTTCTACATCAAATCCTTCACTTCTTAGACACTCCATAACCTCAACTTTCATTTTTTTAACTTCTACTTTACTAATCTTCTTTTCTACAGTCTATGTTTGTGATATTATTTTTTATTGTGAAATTTTCCATATCTGGATGCCTTTGCATGTATTTCTCTTCGAATATCTTTGGGACTGCCTAATTTATATTGATTAATTTAGCTTTCTCCTTTGCATAGATATTGCACCATATCAAATCTCTCTTTCTTTCCCATGTCCATATTTCTTTTTTAAACATCTCTAGGTTTGTTGCTTATATTTTTGTACTTCCTCAGATGCTTCTTTTTCCAAACAGCTTAAAGTTTCTTGGTCTACTTACTGTTTTTTCACAAATCTGTTGTATTAATGACCACCAATTTTCATTTGACGCTTCTGACTGTTTTTCTTGTGGAAGTGTTTTTCTTTACTCTAAATTCTCTCTTAATCATTTTGTATATCTTGTGTCTGGGAATTCTGGGCCTTTTGCATAATAGTAACAATACATCATTTCTTTCTTATCTTCAGTAGTCCACTCTATTTTCTTTATGGCTCTTCTTTGGCCTATCAGTTGTTTGTAATTTTTGTGGACTGCTACTTCCTTCTATAACAGGGGGGCCATCCTCCCCAAAGGCCTGGCCTGGCCCCATTGTAGGAGTTTTTCCGTATTTTGAGGATTCTGCACTGTCATTCTTTCCAGTCTTGGCACCAGTGCACCTATCAGGATTGGGCACATTTTTATCCTTGGTCTTGTGCAGCCAGCTACCTCTTTTAATTTTTGACTTACTTCTGTCCATGACATATGATATATAAATACAATCTATATATCAGTGTCGCCTTGGTGAGAATTTGTAGAAAACAGGGTCCACCTTGTGAAGGTATTCACCAAGTCTTGAGTATGAATTCAGTTTCAGCACTACTAATCTACTTTGCTTCCTGACTTTTCATCTTTCCATTAGGGATGTGTTGCTGGTGACTGAGAGAATGGGGATTATGATGAAGGAAGATACTTTCTTAGGGTTTCCAAGAAAGATTTTGATTTTACCTGGTGAAGAAATGGATATTTTGTTAGGTTTGTCTAAGGAAATTCTATGACTGTTTGGATGAGTTGTTAAAATCTCAAACTATATGCTCAGATAATTTTTGCTCTGTAATAATAGGACTACACATAAATTATAAGCAGTTTAGGAGATTGGCTTAGGCAGTGTGCATTCAGGTATTTAACTGACTGCGCTGGGACATGGCAGCAGGTTTATTTCTACCTGCACTGTCAAGTCTGAAATTCAATGTTTTGTATTGCAAATTCAGGTGGATATGGCATTGGGAAAGGACTAGACACATTCTAAAATGCAGGTTGCATCTGTTATGGCAATTGATGACTTCAATATATATATATATATATATATATATATATATATATATATATATATACACACACATAAACACACACACACACACACACACACACACACACACACACACACACACACACACACACACACACACACCCAGGATCCTGGATTCGCTCCTGTTCTCTTCAGTACATTTGTCAACGAGCGCCCTTCAGCACTCATTTCCATAGCAGGTACAGGTTTTACCGGATCGGGTTGCTAGCCTGAGGCCCAACCCTTCCCAGACAGGAAAAACATTTGGTAAGATTGCAAATGGGTCCATGGAGAAG
>NC_056732.1:1424184062-1424226562 GCF_019279795.1 Protopterus annectens
CAAGGTATCGTATTTTGAATAGGGCAAGGCAGTGCTATTCTGAAGGTGAAATTATTGCCAAGTGAAGTGAAGAACATAGTACTTCCAGATACCATCTGAATGATTTTCTTAGAATTAAAATGGTCTATCTTCTGTCTCTGCAAACAGTTTGTTTTGTTCAAGTCTTGATGTATTCACTATAAACGTTTGGACCTTTAAAATAAAGCAGTGCATTATTTTCCATTCACATTGGTTAAAACAGCAGCAATAATCATAAAAGTGAATGTAGTTAGAATCATATAAGTTACATCCTTGTCTGGCGCAGAATTTTTTTTTAACTTGTTGTACACATAACACATATTTTATAGATAAAAGTAAGAATTATGTGCTCCCTCTGTTAGTATACTGTTTGCTGTGTTATGCTTACAAGTTGATGCCTTCATTTTTATGCATAATTGTCTTTTTTTTTTAATTTGTTAAGTGAGTAAGCCAGCTATACACAAGTATTCCTGTTCAACAATAACTGTAGAGAACTGAGTGGTTATATGACTTGCTTAAAGTTACAGGTTTCAAGTAGAAACTGAAGGAATGAAACTTCGGACTATAAGGAGAAAGTATGTTGTTGTGTCTTTTTTAGGGGTCGCCACAGCGGAACTCCAGTCCGCTAATGTTTGGTAGTGGATTTTTACGTGCTGAGTTACCAGCCCTGATGCACAACCTTCAATGAAGGCATGCTCATTCATGCATGCCTCCACACAGAAGATGCTCTAGCTGAGAATCGAATGGGACAACATCTTGCTGTGAAGTGACAATGGTACCACAGCAGCATTACTGCGGGTTATAAGAAGAAAGTATGAAGATTGCACTGTATACAGGGTTACAGCTGCAAGCTATTAATGATCTTTATAAGAAGAAAGTATGAAGATCATTAATAGCTTGCAGCTGTAACCCTGTATATAGTGCAGTCAGTTATATTTGTGGCACCTAACATCTCAGTCAGGGTTGAAAAGGTTCCACTTGGGTCCATCTATCTGCAGAGTCAGCACATTACGGAATAAATTAGTAAATTCTATGAGTATAAATGCCTGCTGTGGTAATTATTTATTATACAATGACCCCCCCCCCATTAATATTCCAAAATGTGCACTCTGATTTGTCAGCGTGCCCGTTGTAAATCAGATTTATGCTAATGGAAAAAGGTCCGGTCGCCCGGACTTTTTCCATTAGTATAAGTCTTTTTTTTTTTTTGTGTGTGTTGGACAGCAATGGAGAACAGAAGAGCTCTGTTGCTGTTATCTTGAGTTTAACATAACGAGATATCTTAAAAAAAGCAATGGAGATCTTCCTTTCTCCGTTGCTTTTTTTAAAGCTATCTCACTATGTTAAACTCTTTTAGCATAGCGAGACACCTTTTAAAAAGCAACAGAGATCTTCCTTTCTCTGTTGCTCCAACACACAGCTCTGATGTACTGCGTAATCATATGCATGCGCAGTACATCAGAACTGCAGCAGAATACTGGACAGCTGCAGAAGGGCAGCACGGAGGCATTATACAATGCCATTATTTAAGAAAAGTAAGTATTTTTTTCTTAAATAATGTCATTGTATAATAGCAATAACCCACTTCTGGGTGTGGGTAATGCTGGATTTACCCATGGTTGTCTTTGTTTGGCCATTCAGGCTTTGCTCTTGTGACCAAACCACACCAACTGTGGGTAAATCCAGCATTACCTACACCCAGACATGGGTTATTACTTAAGTATTTGGAAGAGTAAATCCCATGTAGATCTTTATCATATCAACCAAAAATTAATTCATCGATTCATTGTCATATGCATGTGGTGACCCACTGAGGTTCTTGCAGCATGACCCTGTCTCAGCAAGCCAGTTCATGAATATTTATAGAAAGTCTATGACTTCTTGCAGTACTTTGCTCTGAATGTAATTTGTTTTACAAGTCTGGGAGCTTGTTTACAATTCATGAAGGGATATTTCAAATTAAGCTAAAATACTCTCATGTTTCTCATGTGATTTAAGCTGTGCTAGTCATAATTATGTAGTATCGATACCAATATATATGGCAGAGACATACCAGCCAAAAAAAGAAATGAAATTGATGCCCTTGATGCATAACCATAGAAAGGCACAGATGCATTTCAGAAGCGTGTAACATTTTCTTTTTTTAGCAATAAAGAAATAAATAGCATATAGTCTTAACCTTATCTTCAGCATATTTGAACAATTGCCCTCATTGCTGAAATAAATGAAAATGAAAATATGTATTCCATACAATTATGTCACATAGTTTGCTATATAACAAAGAACAAAAACACAGGACAGCTAAAGAATGGTTACTTGATGTTTACTGCTAAACTGAACTTACTGTTTTAGCTAAAGTACTGTAGTACACATGAAATTGCATACACATAACAGTTCCTTTTAATACTGAAGACTACTTTAATACTTAATTCTTTTGCCTTTAAGGCCGTCAGCAGATTGAGTGGCAAGAAGGAAAACAAAAGGACTGACACATAAATTGGCTTTTCTTCTTTGAACGTCATGTAGTTCTTTGACTTGTGCTGGCAGAATGATTAAGAAGACCTCTCTTGGACTGCACAGGTTCAGTATGGCTGGGGAATTACAAATGTAGGCATCCCTTTGAAAGCTGAACATAACATTTGTGTTTTTCTCATCTGCCTTTTCAAAAGCAGACAATAAGCAACATTTTAAGAGAAATGCAAAAGCATGGAATATAAGGAATGTTGCATGTATGGTATGTTCAATGGCACATTTCATGATGTATCAGCTTGCTAGTAAGGAATTATTTATTTAGTGATAGTGCTTTTCGGCTCTATATTATAAGGACAAACGTTTACTTACCCAAATGCCTAAATGTCAACCCGTCTTCATTGAACCATGAAAATTTCGATCGTCCAGAAGTGCGAAAGCAGAAACGTCACATCGTCATGGTTGGCCCTTCTGCGGTATAGCTCCGTAAGGAAAGTGTGCGATAGTTATGGACCTTAGGGTTAGGGTGTGGATTAAGGTAAGTGCATAGATGGTAATGTATGTTAGATTTACTGTAGGGTTAGAAGTAGGGTTTTGTTAAGTGTATGTGTGTGGATTATTTAGTTTGTTTGGGTTTAGCTTTTTAAGGTAAGTGTGCGATAGTTACAGACCTTAGCGTTAGGGTGCAGGTTAAGTGCATGCATGGTGGTATATGTAAGATTTAGTGTAGGGTTAGAAGTAGGGTTTAGTTTAGGGTTAGAAGTAGGGTTTTGGTTAGTGTATGCATGTGGTTTATTTAGTTTGTTTGTGTGGGTAGTATGTAGCGGGCGGTGGGGTTGGCCAAGTATGACAGTTCGACTTTTTGAATTTTGTGGTTTAGGGCATTTGGTGTATATGCGGTTTGCGGAATATGTGTTGATGTTTAGGTATTCTGGTAAGTAAACATTTGTGTTTATAATATTGACCCTGCTTTTCCATATAATAAAATCAGGAAGTAAGTGGAAAAGTTATTAAATATGGAAAAAAAAACAGAGCTCAAAATAATCAAAGTGTATTGTAGGATATGCTAGTTTAATATAATATTGCTTTTATTACTAAGTAGTGCACTCAGAGATGGAGTTGCTAGATAGATCAAATAAGAATTATTTAAAGAAAAAAATAATAATAATAACTAAGGAAGGAAGGATGTGTTACATATGCATGCACAGCTCCTGATACAAACAGTTTATTCTTTGTTTCATTTGTACAATCTGCTGCACAAGTACATAAAATATTGCAGTTTACATAAAACTATGGTTAAATGTGTGAAAGTTTTTACAGGAAAAGAGGAAGTTAACCCTCCACACTGTATACAGGAGTGCAAAATTACAAAGTCACTTAGTGAATATTTTAATAGAAAAGAGAACTCAGTGACTCAGAGTGATAAAGCCCTCATGATGACCCAAATGATGAAAGATCAACTAAAATGAGACTTTTTATGTGAACTGCAATATTTTATGTACTTGTGCAGCAGATTGTACAAATGAAACAAAGAATAAACTGTTTGTATCAGGAGCTGTGCATGCATATGGACCTCATAAATAAAGACATAGGGAATTTGCAGACTTTGGATCCATCCCAGTTTGGCTTTGTCAAAGGCAGATCATGCCTTCTAAACTTGGTTGACTTTTTCGAAACAGTCACCAAAGCCATTGATGAGGGAAAGGCAGTCCATACAGCCTACCTCAATCTGGCGAAGGCCTTCGATACAATACCCCACTCGGGTATCATTGAAAAACTCATCAGCTTAAATGTTAACCCATACATCACAAGATGGGTTGCAAACTGGCTGAGTGACAGAACCCACAGGGTCAGAGTTGCTGGCGCCATGTCAGACTCAAAGCCTGTCACAAGTAGTGTACCACAGGGCTCAGTCCTGGGCCCACTCTTGTTTGGCATCTACTTTTCCGAAGTACAAGCAAACACAGGAGGGTTATGGCTGACAAAGTTTGCAGATGACTGCAAACTGGCGCCATAGTAGAAAACACATCTGACACAGATATCCTTCAGAAGGGTCTCACAGAAACGGATAACTGGTGCCAGAGCCATGGCCTAAAGTTAAATGCCAAAAATGCATAGTCATACCCTTCGGGAAAAACAAGGTTACCCCTAGCTACCAAATAGGTGGCAATCCACTGAGCACAGAAGAAGTTATCAGGGACCTGGGGACCCAGGTTGATAGTAGTCTGTCATTCGACACCCATGTAGCTAAAGTAGTTAGGAAGACCTTCTACATTGCCCACCTTATCATGAAGGATTCTCATCTAGATCAAGGGAGGTCATAGTCTCCCTATACTCATCACTCATCAGACCAATGATTGAGTACAATGCCCCATTCGGAATGTATCTGACCCGACACTTGCAGCAGCTGGAGAGGCCACAAAGTTCCTCACCAAAAGGATAAAGGGTCTCAAACATCTGTCCTATGCTGCCCGACTGAAAGAACTCCAGCTCTATTCAGTCGCTACCGCTTGCTCAGAGGTGACCTTTGCCTAACATACAAGGCCATGTCAAACCCAGATTTGATGAATATGCTTCACCTCAAAAATCTAGATCCGTCAGAGCCACAAGGGCGGAGACTTAAACCTCGACACGGCTATTAATAGGATGTGCTGGAGGGATAGATTCATCACCCAAAGACTCCTATGCTGTGGAATAAAATCCCGGTATATGTGAGGCAGAGCACCTCGCTGGCCTTGTTCAAGAGAAATCTTGACCAATGGATGGGAGATCGCAGATATACCCCAGGGATTACCTCAGTGTCACTGCTCGACAGAGGCACAGCAAAATAATGGGTATAGTTCCCCATACTAAAGGGGTGGCGTAAGCCACAAAACTATGGGCTAGGCTTGTAAATGCCCTCGGGCAGATAGCCTAGTATGAACCTATGAACCTATGAACCTATGAACCTATGAACTTGGAAGCACTACCCATGCAATATTGAAACCCATAGCTTGTTTGTCTTTGTTTGTCTTTTTGGCTTTTCCTGGTTAGGGGTTGCCACAGTGGAACTCCGGTCCGCTAATGATTAGCAGTAGATTTTTATGGTGCTGAGTTGCCAGCCCGACGCCCAACCTTCAGCGAAGGCACGTCCATTAACGCATGTCTTTCAGAGGCCACTCGACCATGGGGAGGACATGCAGACTCCACACAGAAGGCACCCCCACCGAGAATTGAACATGACCTCTTGCTGTGAGGCAACAATGCTACCGCTGTACCACCACGGCCAAATTGAAACCCAAACATTCTGTGCAAGAGAGGCAGCCTGCCTTGCTGTATTACTGACACCCAGTGGAACATAGGTGGCATGGGAGGCAAGATAAAAAGGACTGTAATTTGGGTACCCTCTAATCAGCTGTAGTGATACTGAACACTTGACATGTGTAGAAGTGTACATGGTCATTTGGCAGAATACTATCACTAAGGAACAGGTCCTTAATGCTCTCTTTAAGACCAACAACACCGCATCAATGGACCCAGACAATATACAAGAATGCCTTCTAAATAGCATGAAACATGACAGCATGACAAAGTCAACAAGCAGTACTTTGGGAAGACAATCTGTCATCATTACTTCCTGTAAATATTGGAGTCCCACAAGGCTCTATTTTAGGTCCCCTTCTCTTTTCCTTGTTCATCAATGACCTTCACTTGAACACACCCCAAGCTACCTGCATCCAATATGCAGATGACTCAACTTTAATCTGTACTTCTAAGAATCTAGCCTCCCTCCAGTCAATTACCCAAAATGTATTCCAAAGTGTTGAAAACTGGTTTATGCAACACTGCCTCCTCCTTAACCCCAAAAAAAACAAAACTACTCCTTTTTACGCCAACTCATAAATCACCAAATCCATTCTTTACCATTACCTCTAATAATGCCACCAACATAACCTCAGATACTACCACCCGGCTATTAGGAGTTACAATTGACAATTGCCTTAACTATGATGAGCATATTAACTCCACCATAAAGTCTGTTAACAGAAAATTTGGTTCACTCTATAGAATTAAACCATTCCTTACCCCCTTAGCCAGGAAGACTATTGCCCAGGCCCACCTCATCTCTACCCTCTTTTATGCCTCTGCCATATATACTAACTTATCTAAACACAACCTCTCAAAACTTTCTACATGTTATAATAGCATTGCTAGATTTATCACATGCTCTCCCTTTAAAACTCACCACTGCCTTAACCTTAGACAACTTGGATGGCTAGAAATACAGAACCTTATACTCAGTAAACAACTACTTATTACCCATAAAATCCTGCACTATCCCAATAATACCCCTATCCTCACAGATCTGATTTCACCATACAAAAATCTGTCTACACTACGTTCTGCCAATAAACATCTGGTATTCCTAGTTAAATCTAACAACAAAGCAGGTGACTCTCTTTTCTCTAATACTATAGGAAAAAACTGGAATCTGCTCCTTTCTGAACTATCTACCCTAGCTTCTACTACTCTAGTCAGAAAACATATCAAAGAACATTTTAAAATCCAGTGGCTCTGTCCTTGTTCTAACCCAGACTGAAATTCCATGCCCCTCCTGTGCAAATCCCATCCCCACACACTAACCTAAGCATTCAATCCAACTCTTTTTCTCTTTACACCTGCTCTGTTTTTGTGGTCTAATAATTGTTCTTTACTTTTCCCCTAGCAAACCTTTATATATTGTCTATAATCCATAATTTGTATTATTATATTTATTCATATAAACAATGCTACCTCTGTACTGTAATTTTAATATACATGTCCTTTTTATAAATTGTTAACATTTTAACTGTTTATGCTGGAGCTTTTCTCCCCGGGCCGCTACTGAAAATGGACATATATCCAGTTAGACTAGCCCGGTCAACAAATGTAAAATAAAATAAATAAATGACTTATCAGGACCTCTGGAATTACTATTTAACTGTAGCATCCAAACAGGCTTTGTGCCTCATGAATGGAGAAAGGAAACAATCATCCCTCTGCACAAAGGTGGGCCATCTACAGACCCTGGAAACTACAGACCCATAAGTGTCACTAGTCTTATATGTAAAGCCATGGAAAGAATTATCATGGAGATGATCAGTAGAGATATAGTAAACCTTCAGACACTTGACCCAACCCAGTTTGGTTTTGTCAAGGGCAGATCATGTCTACTCAACCTGGTGGACTACTTTGAGAAGGTGACCAAAGCAATGGATGAGGGCAAAATCATTCACACTGCCTACCTTGACCTGGCCAAAGCATTTGACACAATACTCCACTCGGGCATTGTTGACAAACTCAAGAAGTTAGGTAAAAACCCATATATCATTTGGTGGATATCAAACTGGCTCACAGACAGGACACAGGAAGTTAGAACTGGGAAGTCCACTTCTACTAAGAGGCCAGTCACAAGTGGAGTCCCTGAGGGATCAGTCTTTGGTCTGCTTTTTTTGGCAATGTACTTCTCAGAAGTCAAGGCCAATGTCAGTGGTCTCTGGATGACTAAATTTGCAGATGATTGCAAATTAGAATCTGTCATTGAATCTCACACTGATACAAATGTTCACCAGGAGGGCCTGACACAGACAAACAACTGGTGTCAGAGCCATGGACTAAAACTAAATGCTAAGAAATGCATAATAGTATCCTTTGGGAAGTCATCCATCCCTGATAACTATCATATTGTCAACACACCCCTTAGATTTGATCCAGTGGTCAGTGACTTTGGGACACACATAGATAGTAATCTAGCCTTTGATCATCATGTATCTACAGTGGTGAGGAAATCATTCTATATTGTGCAACTTATAAACAAAGGTATGGCATCTAAGACAAGGAAGTCATTGTTCCACTGTATTTGGTATTTATCAGACCTATCATTGAGTACAATGCCCCCTTTGGTATGTAAATAACCAGGCATATCCAACAGTTGGAACATCCGCAGAGGTTCCTCACTAAAAGAATACACAGTGTAAGTAATATGTCCTATGCAGACTGCCTCAAGGCCCTATCCCTGTATTCTGTCTCCCAAAGGCTTTTGAGGGGAGATTTATGCCTGGCATATAGAGCATTGTCAGACCCCACTCTGATAGACCTCCTGCATATTCACAAAACAAACAGCACCAGAATTACCCATTCTAAATACTTAAATCATGCCTGTGATATAAATAGGACCTGATGGCGAGATAGGTATGTATCCCAGATACTACCCCATCTATGGAACAGGCTCCCCATCCATGTGAAGCTGAGTTCATCCCTAACCCAATCCAAGTGCAATGTGGACAATTGGATGGGAGACAGGAAATTCATCTCTGGTTTGGCACCTATGTCTCTAATGGACACAGGTAACCTGTAAAAGGTTCATCTACCAGACCCATGTTTATACTTACCAAGGGTAGCAGAACTTGTCAGAGATTTGGGATGCATGGCTAAGCTTAAAAAGACCCTTGTGGTCGTTAGCTTAGTAAACAGCTATGAACCTATGCTGCCGATTACATATATAAAGCTGGCTGCCACTGTGAAGGAATCAGAGCTACAATCTCAGTATACCTTTCAGGACAATGACCTTAATCATGGCCTCTTACTTCCATTTCAAGATGGGCCTAGATGACAGGAAGAAGGGGGAAATAAAAGGTCAGTTGTTGAATGTATTATATTATATACATGGACTGGAGGAAAAATAACACAGAAGAAAATTTTTAATAAACACAAAGGGAATTTTTTATATATTAAGGTTCAAGACAATAAAAAGTGTATTTAAGTAATAAGAATGGAACAACGTTTTTGTCTGCAGTATACAACATGATGGATTCCTGCCAATGATTGAAGATAGCACCATGTTGATGATATGGATGGTATATGTTCTAAATAAAACAAAATAAAACAAAATAGTCCATAGAAAGCACATGATTTAATCATGCATACTCGAGTGTGGCTCCTGTTGTTGATCCCTCTTTAGCAAACATTCAGGACATTTGAGACTGAACCCAAGAATGGCACATACCTCTCACAGTTCATTGTTCATACTAAGCTATGACTGGTAGAGAGTTGATGTTCTAGTTATGTGAGTAAAGAGCAACAGTTGCATTGTTGTATGATAATGGCATGGTTATATTACTCTCTATAGCGTAAGGGGAAACGTTAGTCAGTAGAATGGAAGTATTTGTTTATGTTGTGCATCTTCAACACAGATATAACATTTCCTTGATTAACAGTAACAACAGTGCAATAATACTAACATCTGAGTACACTGTTTAAGTGCTGCTGTTTGACCACTGCTGTATGGAATAGACATAGTTTAAGTACTTGGAAATTAATCTGGTGTAAGTTTGAGTGAAATCTTGTTTTACATTTAATATACTTGTTATGCTAATGAGTGCCACGGTCTAGATTGCTTGTCTCACACTCTACTACAGTATTCGTCTGAGGGAGTTATAGCTTAATTTGAATCTATTGGAATATTCAGTTATAATTCTGAATGGATGACTTAAAAGCAATGCATGAATATGACACTGTAGTGTAATAGTAAAATAAAAAAAGCAGAAGCTCAAAGTCACAGTAAGAACTGCAGAATAGAAGAAAGGGAAGATGAGGAGTACAGGTCTTCAGACTGACTTCTTTCTGCTAAGATGTTAATATATATATATATAGTAGTATGCATGTATATAGATAAGTCTACTCTGATTAAGTGAAATTACACTTACCTGAATTTCAAATAAGATAGACAACTTTAGTGAAAACTTAATCTGCTGAATAATGAATCACTGATATTTTGTACAGGGATACTAACCACTTGGTCACCAGGGTGAACTTTGCTGTGTTCCCCAGTTTTGTGCAAACTCGGAGTTGGTAAATTTACTTAGGGAGTTGTGGGGGCATTTTTTTTATTTTGTCCTGGTGGCCAAGTGGTTAGCTTTCCTGAACAAAATATTTGTGATTCGTTAGTTTGGTAGATTAAGTCTTCTCGCTTATTTGAAATTCAGGTAAATGCAATTTCACTTAATCAAAGCAGACCCATAAATATATATATATATATATATATATATATATATATATTTACTATGTGTGTGTGTGTGTGTGTGTGTATATATATATATATATATATATATATATATATATAGATAGATATATATATATATATATAGATATATATGTTAGTCATGGTAAATATATAGTCATTTCAGTCTTTATGGTCCCAGATTAGGCAGTGTAACATTCCTTATGGTTTTCTTCAGCTGTGTTGTCTTTCTGATGGTTTGCTTGGGGTGATAGCGACCAAAACGAATCTGCAATTGTTGGCTACCTTCCTAGCCAAATTTCCATCAAAGACCCCTTGAGCCCCCAGATGAATTGGACAATAAAAACACACAGGCCAAGTACATTGCAGTGAACCTTACATGAATGAATTACTACTTATGCAGAAGCATAGAGGACTGACACATCTGGGTTATGTCAACAAGTTTCCAGAGTCATAAGCATGCAGAGAAAGTAAAACAATTGTGGTCAGTAAGGGCTAATGCATACTAGAATAACTAGTACTGCCTTCAGTTATGCCTCTATCATCAGACACACTTCCCGTAGCAGTATGTTACCACACAATACTGCATTACATCATGTAAGCCAATCCCCCACATGCAGTGTCCTCTATCTCTGGCTTACATACTGGAATGGGCCCCTAATCCTGCTATCCATAATTTAACATTGTGGCCAGTATAACACCATCCATTTTCAGTGCTGCTGAAAATCCCATGATCAAGTTCCATTTCACCCTTTCAACATGATTGTTACACACAGCACATGGTGACTGTAGTACATTTTGTGACATGTGTCTAGCTTCTCAGATAGGTAGACTTTAGCCACTTAAAAGGTGATATCTCATTACATTTCCTGTTGTGTTACATAGTAAATTGCATATGACTAACAGTACGGTGTCTTCTGTACCAGACAGACATTGCCAGTACAGATGGCATATCCTACTGTGATAATGCAGTGAATGCTTATCAGAACCTATGAGCAGTGATGCAATGAGTACTGCATATCAGGACTGCGGTATGCAAGCAGTCACAAGTGGATTTCCAGTTAGATTCACAGTTTTGGTGCTGTTCACGATAAATATCTGACAGTTGTTACCAGTCATGCGTTTCACAGTGAGAATACGCTAATGTGATATAGTACAAGGCATACTTTCTACCTCCTCACGCCATTAATTATATTCAATAATGTGCATGATATTCATGTTATGTATCGTTATTAATGTCTGGCACATGATCAGACTCTGGCACACAGGACCCTCCTGGTCAGAACATTCTCATGGGTTAGGTTAATTAATACATTTGATTACTTGGGCCTGTGTCTATGTAAGTGTAGCCATGTATCTCAAGAAATGGTAACAACTAATTAGTGGCATGAGCTTCATTGTTGATTCTACAGAGTCAAAAATAGCAAAGAGAGAATGTATTTGAACCAAATATATTTATTATTTTTTGGGGATATATTATCCTTTTAACATATTTATATACCCATGCCATGTCCATGATAGAGTCATGAATTCTTTTTCAGAAAAATAATTACATCAACACACAATACAATTGAAGTTTTAATGCTCTGTTAATCAGGACAGTTTAAAGCATTTGTCTTGAAAACATCAACTTTTATCTGTCTTGGTGAAAAAGAATTGTACATTTCATTAGGATATTTAAAAATGATTCCTATAACAACAGATGATAAACATGAAAAAAAAAACACTGAATACTTCCATCGTGCTTCCTCACTCTATCCCCTACTTTTCTGGTATATTCAGGGATATTACAGTGCAAAGTTAATTTGGTCAGTATCAGTTAACCTAATTTTGTTCACATTTCTATTAGGTATAGAAGATTCATCCATTGATTATTCGTAGCAAACTCCTGCATATTGTGATTATAGCATTTCAGAAAAACTTCAAATGAGCGGATTAAGGAACAGGCTGCATGAAATGTTCAAAATATAAAGTGCATTTTTTAACCATTTAGAAACAAAAAAACATAACCAGGATTAAGTTCTCTCTCTCTCTCTCTCTCTCTCTCTCTCTCTCAGCAAGAGGTTCTCTGGTTCGATCCTCTGCTGGGGTGTCTTCTGTGTGGGTTCTGCATGTCCTGCCTATGGCTGCATGGGTTTCCTCCCACATCCCAAAGACATGCTGTACGTGGATTGGGCACTCTAAATTGGACCTAGACATGAGTGTGTGCATGTGTGTGCCTTCTGTGGAAGGTTGGGCACCGGGCTGGCAACTCAACACTGTAAAACTCCACTGCCAATCATGAGTGGACATGTGATCCACTGTGGCGACCCCTAACCGGAAAAAGCCAAAAGAAGAAGAAGAAGGTTACAAGTTTTGAGTGGAATAACCTATTGTAACGGTTCATGATTATAGCATTTCAGACTCATTATGTTAGTGGCTGTAAAAGTATTATTAACTATATCTCACAATCTGTTTTCTTTTTATTATATTATATTATATTGGTGTAGCACTAAAGCTATATTAGCTTTAAGTATTACATCTGTCGAACAGTTTTGTGGAACATTTTTTATGTTCAACCACTAACTTATCAGATAACAAACCCACCAACAGTGTTACCAGCCTGCAATCATCAAACATCCATTCCAGCAAATAGGAGAATTTGAAACATTCTGTTCAATTAGACAAATGCAAATACATCCTAAAATTGTAATTTGCATTTGCCTGTTTCTTTGTGCCGTCTACCTTTTTATATCATTTGCTATAAGAAACTGGTTTGCAAAATCTTTCACTTATACCCAACATACATCTGGGATAATATTTTATGCACAGTCTGGAATAGTAAAATACTTCCTTGCTAATAATCTCTTATGTCCTCTCTTCAGTATATTTTCTATTTATTTAACAACATTTCCTACTTTCTTATGATAATTTAACAGACTGCAAATTTATAGTATAAATAAGTTTAAACATATTAATTTCCTTGGGACTAATACCATTTTAAAATGTAATATAGAATAGCAAAAAAAAAAAAAAAAAAACTTCATTAAGCATTTTTTCAAACTGTTGTAGTTGACCAATCTTACAGCTTTCTCTAACTAGATTTGTACTTCAAATAATAGCTAAAGAAAAAGACATAAAAACATTTTTGTTGTAACCATACCTTCTATGCAAATTGTCCTCATTGGTTAGTATATTATCAGCTACAGATATAAGCTTTGACTAATCTATTACTTGTATATTTAGTAATCCTTTATGAATTGTATTCATTGTGTATAAGCTGATTAGTAGCTATATATCCCTCTGGATCAGGCAGCCAAAGATCATACTCTTTGTTTGCCAAACGTTGACCCTGGTGATCCAAATTACACCTCTCTACAGAGGAAACTCTTTCTGTCACTTTTATTTTCTACTTACCTAACATGGAAAACCCACTTAGGAAGCACATAATTAGAATGATTCTGTCCACTATTTAGGAAAGTAAAAATCAGTTTGACTACATTAGGTCTGTCTACCAGTGACAAAGGTATTGATAGCCGGTTCTGTATTTCATAATTGTAGAATATTGCCCTGCTTCCTGAACAATTTATGCAGTTACCTTGTTGATCCCAGGTAAAAAATGCCTCCATAAAATGTTAAATGTCGGAACTATTAATTTTGTATGTTGTTGTCTAAAACATACTGATTAATTTAATTTTTTAAATTTATTCTCCAATCAGTTATTGTGAAGGTATTTACTGATACAGTTATTTCTTCAGTTGTTGTAATAATATCATCTGATTACATAAATGCATTTTTTTTCTTTTCCTAGCTATAGAGACAATATATTCTGTTTACCTTGAATCAACTGCAGTTAAGGTTCCATTGCTAAAATAAATAAGAAATAAATATGAAAGAAGACATAATACCTTATCTTACTCCATTATTTGATTTAGGAGTTAGAACATGAAGCATCCAGTGTTTGATTCTCATAGCTTCAGTAGCGTACTGTGTGACTTTGAGAAAGTCACCTATCCAGTACTTTCTCCTGAGCTCCTACCAAAAAGGATTGCGTGTTCAGTGTTTTTATTCTGTTAACAAATGTTGTTTAAAGTCACTTAAAGTATGCCTCAGAATTACTGAAAATGTAATTATTATGGTCATCACCTAGAAGCCCATGCTTAGCTAAAGTAGCATAGAAAACCTGACAGTTTATTACATTGGATCATTTTTGTAACTATGTTCCAAAAACCTAGTAAAGTTTCTTCTCTTGTATCTTGGGCTGGGATTCAGAAAGCCAATGCATTGTAGTACAAAAAGTGGTCAAGTGCAGCGTGCATGTGATTCAGAGACACACTTTCTTCTGTCAGGGATACAGAGCAGCAGTACTAGTGGAACCATATAACAACATCTCGTTGAACAACACTACTAAAATAGTAGCATGCCATATGCAAATGGGACAAACAATGATTCATAAATGTATGAAGTTCACCCTGAGGACCTCTACAGTTTACGTAAATGAACACTGCTGAATTTCATTACTGCTATGCGAATTGTGAAAGAAATGTTAACTGTTGCCACTGCATGAGTAAATGTGTATTAGCAATTAGTTCTTATCGCTGCCATGATGGTGAGCTTTGTTGCCCCTGGAGGAGCTGAGTCATCCAACCGTGCTTAATATTCCATGGACTCCATAACACAAATATTCTTGGTCAGTATTATGTGTGTAGGGAGGCCATACAAGACACTGTGGACATGTGGCCGCCTCATCTGCATCCCTGTGAAGTCATGAAGTGCCTATCCCAGTGGATGGCAATCAATGTGTGGCTTTATATATACCAGATATAGGGACATTTTAGCAACCTACTAAAGATATAGTAGGGGATTCCTAGACATTTGCCATCAGGATACTTCCTCAATATCATGCTTCCACATTTGGGAAACATATGTGGAAACCATTATTCTGAGTTTTGGTTTTGCAAAATTTATTTAAATAAATGATTTTTTCACTGTTGTTTGTGCTGGCCATTTTTTGTTATTGAACATATGTGGTTCCCACATACTTCAGAAGAGAGAGGGAATGCCATACAGGACTTCTATGACATAGCTTATTTCCTTGATGTATTTGGGGCCATAAACTGCACCCACATTGAAATAATGGCCAGGCCTGGAGAAATGGTACACAAAACAAAGGCAGTCTAAAATATACAGGCTATCAATTAGAAAGTGTTGACAGGTCATGCAGGCAGTTACAACAACTACAACATATGGCACACCTGTGAGTCATACCCATGTTTTGAGTGGACTGACTTCCTCCAGGAGAATAGTATTGCAATGCCAGATATGGCCTAGAAGACTGGCTGATGAGACCCATCAGAAATCCAAAAAATTCTTTATCTTGTAGCCGGTGTGTTCAGTTTGTTGTCTTTAACTGTTTTTATACTGTGTTTATTTACTGTGTACTAAACTACACAATTGTATGGCATCTGTCTACCTGTTACATTGAATTTTATTGTTGTTTTCACTGTTTACAAAGGTATTTTGTTAGTTTCACTGTTGGTTAAGTATTTTCTGGTATTTTCACTGTTTTTTAAGCCATCGGTTCTGCTTGTTCTAGTATTTTCTGCCAAGCAGTGTTTAAATAACTGTTCTGTTAACTTTTTAAAACATTCTTTAAAGCCTCCTTGCTGATTTTTGGCTGTTTTAAATGTTATTTTAGTGTTTCACTGCTATTTTTCTTCTGTTTTAAACATTCTCTAGTGTTTCCTGCTGAAACTAGGGTAGCTAGCAGGTGCAGCATAGTTCAAATACAGGCTTGCTGCTTATGAAACTGTAGTCATTTGTTCTGAGCTAATTTTCCAGGCAATCTTGGATTGAAAGGGGCCTATCTGCACTTTTGTGAGAGAACTTTGCTGATTGGGACCTATCTGGTAAATGGAGGCCAATCTAGGGCTTGGCATAATCATCCTCATTAGTCCAATTGAATCTTTTTAAAGTTTTTTTTTTTTCAAGTTTATAGCTTCTGGTATTTAGATCCTGCATTTGAGCAAGTTTCTGCTTGTTTGCACATCATTCAACTCCACACAGTGCCAGACAGTTGTGCATCAAGCTAGACAGTTAAATTAAAAAGTTTTCCCTAGAACCCAGGCAGAAACATCCATTCACTGAGCTCCTCTGTGATTGATTCTGAATAGCCACCACTAGTGACAATAGTCTTCAACCGAGCATTATGGACAGTTGGACTACCCTTGTTTTTCCTGCCAACCTTGTTGAATTGGGTCTCTTGAGGCAGTATAGCAATTGCCTCATGTACACAGAAAATCCTCTACTAATAACACACTCTAGTACAGAGTGCAAAAGATGTATTTACACCAAGAATCTAGAATCCATGCCCTCTGTCACTCAAAACAGAAAAATGAAGAAGGTTGTCAACACACTGACCACTACATATGCTCATAGTACTACTACCCATACACATACCACTACTCATTCACATAGTACACATCAAATACATAAAACCACATCCACATACACAGAGGTTCTCTCAAAAAAATTACCAAAACACAAGAGACCTCCAATACACAGGACTGCTACAACTAACACAGTCCCCACAGCACCAATGACACATAGCCACACCAGTGTCTCACCCACTAACCTAGTAAGGTATAACACTCAAAAAAACAAATGTTCTTGTCATTGGAGACTCAGTAGTGAGACACACAGATGTCCCAGTCACCAGGTTGGACAAGGAAAATGTCATGGTCAGCTGGCTGTCCAGTGCCAAGATTTGTCAGCTCACACATGCACTCAGGTCTCTCAGCAACAAGTACCATTATAACTCTGTCATAGTTCATGTTGGTGTGAATGACCTGAGGTGTACCTCACTGAACTATATAAAGAGAGACATGGTTGAGCTCTCTGAGTATGTGCCCCAGGAAGGTATGTCCCTAGCCTTGAGCTGCATACTACCCTCACCTAGAATAATGCCACTTTATAAATAAAAAATGATTGATTTCAATAATTGGATTAGTTTGTTGGTGTCATTCAAAGGGGATCCAGTTCCTGTCAGCCTGGGAAGCCATGGTCGGTAATCCTCACTGCTTTGTCAGAGACTGATTGCACCTGGCACCTCTAGGCTTTTGGCTGCTGGCAAAGGCTCTCTTGCCTCTTCCATAATGTCCTTTTTAGACAAGGTCTTGAAGACAACATTATCAATGTGAAATTAACCAATCAGAACAAAATAAGGGTCATGCTGCTATACGCTTGACGTAGCTTAAACCAACAATTGCACTCCCTGGAAGCATTTATACCACTAGAAGATGTAGATGTCTGTGTAGTCACAGAAACCTGGTTCAAGGCCTCAGAGATCACCCTAGCCTTGCAAGGTTACAATGCCTTCCACATCTTTGGACTGCAAAATGAACATGTGAAAACCAAAGGAGGTGGTGTTTCAGTCTATTTTAGAGATAAATTCACCCCCACCTATGTAGACTGGACAACACCATGGAGTTCTTCCAGGTCCAGGTTACAGTGATTAAGACCCCCATTCAAGTCACAGCCAGCTATAGATCCCCCTCCATGAGTCACGACATGCAAAAAGCTTGCAATCCAAATTTTACCAAACACACTGGTTATGGGGGCTTTCAATTATCTCACGATCAACTAGGAAACCTACGATAGCCCTAACTCACTAGCACAAAAGCTCCTTGAATTTGTTAATTCAAATGCCCTGGAACAAGCTTGTCCATACCCTGACAAGAGGAACAAACATTCTCAATCTGGTCCTCACTAACATGTCAAACAGATGCACTGTCGCAACTGTTGGACTCTCATTAGTTAAAACTGACTACAGATCAGTCTCCTTCAAGCTAGCACTAATACCAGAACTCACAAAGGGTGAAATCAGACTAAAAAAACTTCACCAAGTCAAACTATACCCTCCTAGGTAAAGGTATATATGCATTCCAATCCCCAACCCTAGCTGGAAGTGGTTACAACGTCAAAGCTTAACCTAAATTCCTGTACAATCACTTGCATAAGTGTATAAGCTTGGCCATATCAGAAAGAATCAAAGCCAGAGCCCCAAGTAAAAACAAGTTACCATGGTGTTCATCCAGCATCAACAAACTTTACAATAAATGCAAAAAGTTGCTGTCCAAGAAAATAAAGTCAAGGCCTCAATACTGGAAAAGCACCCTCCTCAGCCTCAAAAGGCAAATAAGACAACCTGTCGAATCCTTCAAGGGTTCCTTTGAAAGAAACTTAGCTAGTACAACCAAGGATAACCATAAGGCTTTTTACAGCTATGTACATAACATAAATGGTAGGACCCAGGCATGTGCAGAACTAGTGGCCAACAGTATCACACACACTAACTCCACAGAGATAACAAACCTTCTAGCTAATAGGTTTGGTGAAAATTTCACTCCCTTATCCCCTCCTAACTTACAATAAATCTTCCTCCAAACTCCCACCTCACACCCTACATATCTGAAGAGAAGGTCCTCAAAGCCTTGTCCAAGGCAAAAAAACACAGCTTCTATGGGACCATAAACATCTCTGTCCTCTAAAAAGGCTAAAACATGAACTAGTATCACCACTAAGTACCATTTTCAATCATGGCCTAACCACTGGCTTTGTTCCTGTGGAATGGACAACAGCAGCATTTATTACACTCCTCAAAGGTGGCCCAGCAACAGACCTGCGGAATTACAGACCCGTAATCCTGATCAGCCTCTTCTGTAAGACCCTGGAACGTACCATTATGGACCTCATAAATAAAGACATAGTGACCTCCAAACCTTGGATCCTACCCAATTTGGCCTCCTGAAGGGCAGATCCTGCCTGTTAAATCTGGTGGATTTCCTTGAAAATGTGACCAAGGCCATTGATGAGGGCAAATATGAGCGCACAGAATACCTTGACCTGGCAAAGGCTTCCAACACAACCCCACATTCAGGCATTACTGATAAACTTAGCAAACTAAATCATTGTAAGGTGGGTTGCCAACTGTCTCACAAAATGGACACACACTATCAAAGTGAGTGACTCCACATTAACCAGCAGACCTGTTACCAGTGTGTGCTACAGGGGTCAGTGCTGGGCCTCCTACTATTTGGTATAGACTTCTCAAAAGTTCAGGTCAAAACTAAGGGGGTTGTGACTGACCAGATTTTCAGAAGATTGCAAACTAGGTGCAATCATTAAATCCCCAAGTGATGTCAGTATACTCCAGGATGGTCTCATGCAGACCAATGACTGATGTATTAGCCACAGTCTCAAAGTGAATACAAAGAAAGACATCATCATTCCCTTCAGCACAAACAATATCCCCTCACACTATCAAATCAACAACAATACCTTAAATGCCCAGGAAGTGGTAAGGGACCTGGGATCGCAAGTTGACTGCAACCTTAACTTCAACAACCATGTGTCTACTATATTAAGGAAAGCTTTCTACGTAGCACACTTGATTAGCAAAGGCATCGCCTTGACAGCAAAATAAGTTATAACCCCCCATACTCTGCACTTATCCAGCCCATAATTGAGTATAATGCCCTGTTTGGCATGTACTGTACTAAGTACCTGCATCAAATGAAGAGACCTCAGAGGTTTCTAACAAAGAAGATTAAGGGGCTCCAGCATGTGCCTTATGCAGACCGACTAACATCCTAGTCACTATACTTTGTATCATATAGACTTCTTAGGGGAGACTTATGTCCAGCCTACAGAGCAATCCAAGACCCAAACCTAATGAACCTACTGCATATCCATAAATCAAACAGGATTAAGGCTACCTGTTCTAGGGACCTACATATGGCCTGTGACTTAAATAGGACATGCTGGAGGGACAGATTTATCTCCCAGTGACTGTTGCATCTTTGGAACAGGCTATGTTTCATGTGAAACAGAGCACCTCTATGACACTGTTCAAAAGGAACCTAGATAAGTGGATGGAGCACCTTAAATTCTTACCAGGAATAGAGCCCACAACCCTCCCGGATATGGGCAGTCATCACCAAATGCAGTCTTGGTTATTGACTAGTATTTCTATGGTATTATATTGGAATGAAACAGCTAGCCTTAAAATGACCTCTGTTTCGATAGCCTAGTAATCTCCTATGATCCTAAGATAGTAATCTCCTATGATCCTATGATAGTAATCTCCTATGATCCTATGATCACATGAACAACTATGATGTTACTAGCTTAGATTATCTAAATGCTGAGCATCCCAAGATTCAAGCACACCATTTAGTTAACATCAGAAAATAAATAAAAAATACACTTTAAAATATCAAATATCCAGAACCTCTGAAACACTCATCACATTTTAAATTAATATCAGACATTACAAATTATACTGCCCTATGCCTTTGTTATGGTTATTAAAAATAAAAAAAATATTGCATATCACTAAAGAAATCATCATCTATACCAACAAATGCCAGCAAAGTGTTTTCCCTACATTTGTAGCCAACCCACAGGTTATACTGGATTTGTTCCTCTCAGCCATTTATCAGCATTCATCTGGAGAACATTAACAGAAGGAAACAAATAATGCATTGATTTGACAACTATTTATCAACAATAACAATAATAATAATAATAATAATGTTCAGATTTATACACTAAATTGAAACTTGTTATAACTGTGTCAAATGATGCTTCATCTCAGGTAATTTTGACTGAACTCAGAATAATGTATTATGTTAAGTACCTTTAACTCAATATGTGCCTCTTGCTTGAAGGTTAATGTGGTGTCCTTATAAATGACAGCCAACTTGTTAGATTAATCAAAAGAAGACTGCTTTTTTTCCCAGTATCCATCTGCTTATGTTTAGTTTATTTTCTTATATTTTCTCTGTCAAAATGTCCAAAAGATATCCTGACTTTAATGCAACTTGTTTTTGTTGATGTAATTTAAACATTGATCTTAGTCCTCATGTACTGTCAACTAACAGGGAGTAACTTCTAAGGTGTAGTTTGAAATCAATCCATTTGCTGTTTAAGGTTCTATTTTCTTAAAGAATGGTATGTTTTATTCTATATAAGCTAACCTTTTTTCATTTTCTTTTTTTACAATGGTACAGACAGATACCAACCGATTTCCTTATCACTGTTCACAGACTGTATCGAGCACAACAGTGCAAATAAAGGAGGAAAGTCTAACTCATATTTGTGGGCCCCAACAAATATACAGCGGCAATGCAGTCTCATGCAGAAAAAAGTGTTGCATGCAGTGTAACGTAAAGACTATGATGGGCAGTGTGGCATTAAGTCAAACAAGGTATCAGGCATTTCCAAGTACACCACACAGGAGGAACATTATTGCAGGCAACATCCACCATCATTAGCACTGGTGTCTAGGGACACATGAAAACATGCCTTTTTGCACAACTGGTGGAGTGTATGGTTAGTAGTCAATGGAGGTACAGATAGAAAATCATGGTTGTGGTGACATCAGTGTCATACACAATGTCATCTGTAAACTACTTGGTGGAACTACTACATACCTGTGAAGTGTGGCCATTGTCGTAGCAGGAATATAGGCCGTCTTGGTCACCAAAGTGCCATTGATGGTGGAACATGACTGAAGATGGATTGCTAATGAGGTGCCTCAGTTTGGGGCCACTTCATCAGGGCTATATCACTGACCTGTGCTGGGGGACTTTTACAACCCAAGTGAAGCAGGTGCAGATGATACTCACTTGAATTGTTTCCCCTGATCATCGTTAACACATATAGATAAGGTACCATTGCTGGCACTTGATTTGCACCACATGGAAGTAGTCATGGTAGCAACATGTGCTGACATAGTCCTCATGAGACCCATCATGCCATCATCTCTGAAATCTATTGGCTTCTGATTGTGCTGACACTGTTGACCAAATCCCCACAGCTGCCATGTCACGTTAGTTATATTCAAGTCAGCATATGTAACTGCAGACTGTGAAAAGATAGTAGCCCAAATGTGCTGATGATTGATGCCAATAGCCACCGCAGTACTGGGGCTGTCTGTTATATTGGGGAGGCCAAGGACCACTGCCAGACTGTGTTATGGTGGGTATACACATGTTCGTGGCAGTGTGCTGGTCCACTGACACAGCCTTAGCTGGAGAAGTGAGAGCTGTTTTACAGAAGTGTTGAGCATCCACGCCATGTATCCTGTGGATCATGTATGGGTGAGTCAACACTGTTATCATTGCAAAGAATGTAAGACCATCCATGAAGGAGACAAACAGTGTCAATGTGTTCAGTGACTGTTATTTGATCTACATTTCAGCATCATTATCAGATCGAGGGCAGGTTCTGATCTGATTCTATTGTCCTGGTCAAGCCTCCTAATGTGTCAGTGTATTAAAGGTCTGTGCTATTAACATAGTGCACAAGAGATAATGTAGTGAAGGCAACCACCTTAGCAAAATATGATGCCCTGTGGCATGTATGTGTCATGTTGTTGCATGCAGAGAAATAACATACACTTACTACCTGTTGATCCCCTGGGTATGATCACCCAAAGTACTTAAGAGCAGCAAATGCAGTGGTCATTGTATGGTCCCTAGAGTCAGTCTGTGTAGAGGTCCTATATACTTTATGTGTTAAGTCTACTACTCTGGCTGATTTAACTGCTCCCATAACCAGTATTCAATTCATCTGTTATGATACTAATGTCCTTATTATCTTTATACAGAGATGGTGGGAATGACTCACCTTCTGTGACCCTTGCATTTGGAGGTGACCCTCCAGTGACTGATCTTTCAGTTGCTCTGCTCCATGCATTTTATGAGGTTCAATTATCATGTCATTGACACACATCTGATAATTCTGAGTTGTGCCATTCCTGCCCTCGACAACATATCCCACACCCAGTCTTATAGTAATGAGTGGGAGTCCCTTCTCTCTATGTTGTACTGCCCACAGGTCCTGTTTTCCTGTAGCAGTATGTCACTCATTGCATGAGTGAATTTTTCTAACATCTACCATCTGTCCCATTTCTGAAGATAAACCTACATGTATAAGGACAGGAGACCTTAAAATGTAGGAATGAACTGTCAGGGTGGAAAGCACTGTCTACGAGATATGGTAGCTTGGTTTGGCAATATACAACAAGACAGAGTTGCACAGTGGAAGTTACACGTATGGTATGGCTTGTGTTGTACTCTAGTGGTAACCAATGTGACTAGGGTTAGGAAGGTATCTGGGCCTACCTACAGCTGCACTAGGTAACATACAGATGCCTACTAACATGTGTAGGTGAAAGAGGGCTCCATGGGCAGAAGAAGAGTAGGCTGGTGTGTGCATAGATAGCACAAGGTGAAGGAATATGCTGAAAGTGACTGCATATGTGAACATCTACAGCAGGTCTCCCCATGGCCGTCACCAATACCATGTGTTTAAGGCATGGTTCATGGGGGTGGGAAGCAATTCTGTTGTTGTGGGCTGCAACAACAAGGGTGGGAAACAATTCTGTTGTGGGTTGCAATCCATCAGATAGTCATACATTGCAAAACCTCTACCTGCAAGTGGGTGCTGCAGTCCAGTGTAGTCCAAATCAGTATTGAGACCAGATAATACTGTAGTGTTACCATAAGCTTTACAAAGGCTGACACCTACATGTAGATGGTGGCTGTGATATATTTCATAGGTGTACGTAAAGGAGAAAGGGTAGGAAGTGTTGCAGTTGAGGAATGCCATCCCAAAGTAAAGCAGTATAAAGATAAATTAATTAGCTTCACAATTATAACTGCAGGCACAGGATGCAGCAAAAGTATAGTACAGATGTAAACTAATAATGTATTTATAGAGCTAACATAGGTTTTCCCATTCACAAGTTCACAATTGTGTGACACTACTGAATTATGTCATGTCATAGAAATGCAGACCACTGTGTACCTCTTCTATGTTCTGTGCTGTGAAAATATTGCTTCTATATTGTCAGATAGACCTTAAACTGCTCAAATACTATTGCCATTGCTGGTTTTTCATTGCACGTTTGGCTTCTGGCATGACAGATCAAGAGTAATCATCAGTAAGATAGACTAATTTCCACCATATATGTACTAATGAGGCCAAGTTGCACTAATGTCTATGAACGGTTATGTTTCAACAAGGTAAATAAGCAAATTAAGGAGTAGATATTCATAAAGTGTGAGCCTGCATACAAGTATCATTCCAAATAGTGGTAATAAGGTATGCTACACATGATTCAATGTCCCACGTAAAGTGTGAATTACAAGCAGCCATACTGATTTTCATTATATTGATTGTGATGGCTGCAGATGCCAGTTTCCTGCTGAGACTGTATGCCTGGTGTGCAAAGGAAAATAAAAATAACATTGTACACATAGCACAGCCAGTTCAAGGATCAGCTGCCCTGGCCAAGACTGAGTCTGAAGTGAATCAGCAGAGTGGAATGCTGTGCATGTCAGTTGTGATTACTCACTGGCAGGTAGACCAGCCAAGTCACCTGTCCCATCCTAATGGAAGCTGCTGCTGGACGTGGAGGTGGCATTTGACTTGGGCTTGTTATGTGGGTTAATGAACATTAGCCACTCCTGTAGCTGATCGCAGATTTGCTGCACCAGCTTGATCACACTATTAGACCAGCAGAGGCAGTTGTTGTACATGCCAGTAGCTACCCTGACTTAGGACTTGCAGCTAGTGCATTCCATTAATGTCCCTCTGAGCACATTGGCAACTAGTGAAACTAGTTCACTGCCTCTACTCCACTCTATTCCCTATCATTTGTATACATTTTTTTTCTGTTATGTAAAATGTGGGGGAATCTCTCCCTACAGAAAATGCACCCTGTTTCCCTTTATGCTTTCCTACTGTGCATTCCTCTACTTTCTATGCCCTGTTTTTCTGTACTTCCCTTTGCACCCCTTTCATGGAACACAGTAGGTGTTCAGTTAGGTGGACACTAGCTGAATGGCCTTTACCATATGCTAACTATTTTTTTCCTCTGCTGTGCATGATGACCCACAGCAAATACTTATTTGTTCTAATTGCTGTATCATACATGTCCTCATAAGGTTCAAGAAGCTAAAGACAATGTGAAAGCGTTAATTTATCATTCTTTACCTGCTCTCTTGTACATTGTTCAACATTGTGTACATCTTTTTCCATCCTGTGTACTAATTGATGTGCAGCAATTTGCTAAATTATTCATGTTTAGTTTGCACAGGCGTGTAAAGCTTCCATGTCAAACAATCCATCCACTTTACTAAAACACAACTCTGTGAATTCTAGCCAATGCAATGCAAGTTGCAATACTCAATGAGGCAAATTATCCAAGGATATATTTCATTCAAAGCCAACACAAAATATTTATTTATTTATTACTTTTATTTTATTTTCATTTGTTTACCGGGTGAGTCCAACTGGGCCAAGTGGCCCATTTTCAGCGGAAGTACAGGGAGAAAAAGTTCCAAATAGAAAACTTACATATAACTAATAAGGAGATAATAATAACAATAAAGTCAAACATAGTAGAAAATTGAAAAAGTAGGTAATGTTATCAAAATGAAAAAGTTGTATAAGGTTAACCAAAAGTTAAAAGTCAAACATTGTGTAAAAAATTTAACTTAGTATGCTTAGTGTACACTTTGAGTACTAGATAAGTCATAAAGGAATCATATGCTGTTAGCAGTTTGATGGTATAGTAAAGGTTTGAGGGAAAAAAGGGAGATAACTGGGTGGGTTAGAAAAATGAGAGGTGAGATAATAAAAAGTTAGTATGAGAGAGGCTTTAATGTATAGTTTGATAGTGGTGTAGATGATTAGGGATGAAGATAGGAATAAAGAGGGGTTTAGTACACTATGCAAAGGCATATAATCAGCCAGGTTTGGTACAGAAACATTGCCAGTTGTTGGTAAGGTGTTGTTTTAGCAGTTGTTTGAATGTGGGAGTACAGGTGGCAGTAAGTATTACTTAAGGTAATGAGTTCCATAGTGTAGGTATTTTGTTTGAGAAAAGGGCATCACCATAGCTATTATTAAATTTGGTTATCTTTAGTTGTTCTTTGTTGAAGGATCTTAATGAGCGAGAGCAAGATTAGGGCTGACCAAGGTCTGTGAGAGCAGGGCAGTTGCTAGGGTGGTGGAAGATGTTATGAGTGAAGTTTAATTGATTAAGGGTAAGTACATTGGGAAGTTCAATCATTTTTAAGTGTTGGAGTGCTATAAAATAGTTTGTAGAAGAAAAAAAAAACATTTACAGGGATTGCCTGATTCCTATAACTTCATCATTTCTCTGATAGAAGCACTGGTGGACATTCATTTCATGCAGTGTGCAGAGTCTACTGTTAATCAAGGAAAAGCAAATTGTCTTAGTGATAACCTGCTCATAATGTCTAAATATGATATATTCGTGAAGATAGTCCTGTGAGACTAATATCAGCAAGATGTAAAATGAAAAACAGAACATTTTGGAATATTTAGTTAACTCTAATTTAAAGATATTACTAATTTCCCTCACATGTGAATATTCAGGTGATGGTAGAATTGTCAAAAAAATAAGTAAAATTTGGGAGTTAGTGAGATAGGTGTAGAATAATGAGTTGGTCTTCATGTGGATCCATCCAGCAAGGATATTTTTCTCAAATGTATGAGCATTTATAAATATTGGAAACATGGAACAAAATTGTTATATGAGAAGAGACCATCAGAAACTACTGATCAAGGGTTATGTAATCTTACTGAAACTGAAAGGAGTGTCACATTTCAATGTGTTTGGACTATCTGTGGTGAATGAAGTGCAGTAGCAATGCCTCTTCATTTGGATCATGAAAGCACATGCTGATCTCTATGAGCAACTGGCACGAAAAGTTCCCAGTGTTAACAAAACATTATGTTCCTATACTATGGTGACTATAAATTTTTAGAATTTTGCAAATAACTAATTTCTTCCCTATTACAAATAGCTGTACTATGGTGACTGTATTAAAAGAGACCCAAACCGAATCATTTTTATAACAGAAAAATTACATTAACAGACTAGAATTACAATAAGTTGCATGTCACTTTTTTTTCAAATAAGTAGTTTCCCTGTATATATAAGAATCACAAATTACCATGTCTAAAAAAAAAAAACAGACAGCCTTAATCTCTGAAATACAAAAAAGCAAAAATATAGCCATTGAGTACATCAATATACTTACCAGTGAGAATTTTGTTCAAAGCAAATTGACTCCAAATATCACCAAGAGGAGTTCTTTATTAATGCACACATGGAAGAAGATAATCATTTTTCATTTTTAATGACAAATGTTCTAGTAGCTTTGAGTTATGCTCACCAAGAACAGCCCATATTACTACCTTAGTCAATAAAGAACTGAATGTAGCCACTCATGAGCTACCTGAGAAGTTGCTCCCTTGTACATAACAATTTATGATCTTTAAAATAATACCTCAAACCACAAAATGCATTAACTGCATTGGAATAACATTTTAGTGAACATAAATTTAGACAGTCTGCCCTAGAATATAGACATTACTTTCTTTCTCAGTATATGCTTTAGTTCTTTATCTTTTCCATATTGCAGATGTCATCTATACTCTACCCAGATACGGAAATAACCTTGTCATGGAATCTCCATGCCACTCAAATTTGTTACAATAAATTAAAAAAAAATGTCAACATACTTTATAAAACTGGTACTAATGTTTTATAAGCACAGGAAACCCATATCCAGGTTACACATTCTGGCGAATATAAACGGATTTGGGTTCCGTATATTTTTGTAGGTGGCATTTCTACATATAAAATAGTATGGCACTACCAATCAAGAGAAATTTCCCACTGGAATTATTAAAATTAAGTGAGAACCAGATGGAAGAATTATTATGATTATGGGTAACAGATCTAGCCGAACAATGCCATAAGAAATGCTTTCATTATATGCATCATGTGGCAGTGGTTGGTCCTTTTTAAGCTAGTTTTTTGATGCATTATTATCTTTCAAAAACAATGACTATATATTGATCAGGTGTTGCAACTGAACCTTGAGTTCCGTACATGATCAAGAATCACCTCTTCTTTTAACAAAAAAGATGCTATATTCTTAAAAAAATAATGATAGATATATATCAGTATTGAGCTATAGATATATATCTCTATCTATAAGTTCATAGATTAGTAGTAGCTGCCCTTGTAGGCCACTTTATGCCTAGCCAGTTAACCTATGTGAGACTCAAACCCTGCACCTTGTGTCTGTAAGGTGTATATACATATCTATATATATATATATATATATATATATATATAAGGGTCTACTTCATATGGTTGACAGTTCATATGGTCGACATTCATATGGTCGACAGTTCATATGGTCAAAAATCATTTGGTTAATGGCTCATTTGGTTGACAACCAGTATTCAAGGCACTTAACAGGGATTTTCCTCCCTCCCCAAAGTTGTGAGACCCTGGAGTTGATATATATAGTTAGGGGTGGTGCCACCGATATTCATTTAAAATGTTTAGTTTTTGTTGTAATTTCAAGTTTTAAATGAATATTAAACAAATATTAGTGGGGTCTTCACCCCCACACCCCCATGGTGGGGGGCTGTGCCCTCCACACCCCCCTAACTATATATATCAACTCCAGAGTCACACAACTTTGGGGAGGGAGGCAAATCCCTGTTAAGTTCTCAAATACTGGTTGTCGACCAAATGAGCCGTTGACCAAATGAGTTTCGACTATACGAACTGTCGACCATATGAGTTTCGACCATATGAACTGTCGGCCATATGGTGTAGACCCATATATATAAATATATATATATATATGTATATATATATATATATATATATATATATATACATATATATATATATATATATATATATATCAAAGTTTCAGAACATCGTGCATCATATTATATCTCGAAGTTACAGAGCATCGTACATCATATTAATGACGAAGACGAGATGATCAAAGTTCTTAAACATTGAATGTCCTGAATGGAAATCTCCGTAGAGCATGAAACAAGAAATTTACCATTTTCCTTGCTGTAGTGCAATCTCGGAGTTGGTATATTTAAGTAGCAGGGGGTGTGGGGGTGCGGGGGGGGGGGGCTCATCCCCTTGCAAAAATCTAAAAGAAGACTTCTTTTCTTTTAAATTTTTTTTTTATTTCATGTTCGATGTTTCAGAGCTTTGATCATCTGGTCTTTGATAACGTGATGTTCAATGTTCTGAAACATCAATGATTTGAAGTAGACCTACACATATATATATATATATATATATATATATATATATATATATATATATAGATATTCATAATATTGAAGTGGATTCAGTAGAATCAACTTTGCACGAAGTCCAGAGGTGGACCGGTGACAATGTCGAACTCTGATATTGTCGAAGTAGAAATCTTGCCCCTATCTCGACCCATGTTAACGCTTGTTCCTAGGTCAAATTCAGGATATAATTTGACAATATCAGAAGTCAGCATTGTGACGTTTTGCGGATGTGGGTCGATGATATGATCTTTTGACTGAGTCCACTTCATATTATGATAGTAAACCCATATACATATACATATATATATATATATATATATATATATATATATATATATATATATATATATATATATATATATATATATATATATATATATATATATATATATGTGTGTGTATGTACATATATATATATATATATATATATATATATATATATATATATAGATATATATAGATATAGATATATATATATATATATATATATATATATATATATATATATATATATATATATATATATATAATATAGGGTCTATATTACAACACCGAACATTCAAAATGTCGAGTATTCTAATATCAAACCCTAGCAATTGAAAAAAATCGAACATTCGGAACAGCAAATTTTTTCCTAGGGAAAAAATTTGCTGTTCCAAAACACATACACACAACACAAGCACACCAAACAAACAACAATCCACACACATACACCTAAACTCTTACACCTAGCCATACGCTAAACTATACATACACCACAAACTGTCCACTTACCTTAACCCAAACCCTAACCCTAAGGTCCGTCACTATCACACAGTCACTTCACCTGCGCCCTAACCCTAACTCACCTAACCCGCCCTAACCCACACGTCCACTTAATCGCACACTTAACCTGACTCACGCCATGACCCTAACTCACCTAACCTGCACTAACCCACACATCCAGAAGATCACACACTTACCTGAACCTGACCCGTAACTTTCCACCAGAGTGCTGAAAATACCGAAGCAACAGAAACGGACAACCAAATTCTTTCCCTAGGAAAGAATTCGGTTTCCGGTCGATATTAGAACACTAAATTTTTCAAATGTTTGGTGTTCTACTATAGACCCATAATATATATACAAATATATATATATAGATATATATATATATATATATATATATATATATATATTTATATATATGTAATTTGGTATTCTGAGATATGTTCGTATGACTGAAGGAATAGTGAGAATTAATGACCAAAAATGCGGACTTAAATATATTAAGTTTAAGACTGTTATATCCTGGAATATTCCCTTTCCTCTAAGGGATGATAATCTCAAAGTTTGTATATATAAGTTCTGAGATGTCTGGAGCAGTAGCAATCTATATTGATAGGTATAACATTAAAGAAGCTCAGATATGCTCAGCATTCACTGTTACATATTTTTGGACTTTTTTCATAATTCTGGAGCTTACACTTATGAGTCAAGGAGTTACAATAGGTAGCCATACAAGTGAATTATTACATCTGGATGGTAAGCACATTACTTTGTTCTCTACCATATAATATTTAATCAAGAATACACTGCTGTTTATTCAAAAACCTTGAGT
Organism: Protopterus annectens; assembly: GCF_019279795.1. NCBI lineage: Eukaryota > Metazoa > Chordata > Ceratodontiformes > Protopteridae > Protopterus > Protopterus annectens. Next base: position 1,424,215,397 of record NC_056732.1, read on the forward strand.
AAATATGAATATAAAACTGTACCTTGTTCATTCTCTAGCTGCTCCTTGATGTCCCGCTGTATTAAATTTCATACTGCCATTAGTCTGTGGTTATTAAAAGAAAGTTAAATTCACCATGAAATTCTAGCATTATTCAAGCACAACATTTAGAATACAATGGATATTTCTCAACTGTTTGATATTAGGTGGATAGTATTTGCACCTACGTTAAGTGGAATTTTTAGTGGTAAAGCATTTCACTTCAGAAGATGTAAAATGTAAAAAAAATACCTGAATTACAGATTTTGATTACAAAACTGGGCAAAGACGTATAGAAATTCATGATGATTTAATCTAAGGAGCGCTAACTTTATCTCAGAGTGAATTAAAAGCCATACAGTACATTATACTAGGATTTTTGAAAATGAAAATTCTGGATAAATCCTGAAAAGGTAAGTATACTAACACTCAATTATAATTCCAACAATTTTACTTTGACTAAGGAAAACAATTCAGTATATACTAAACCAGAATAAATACTTCATTCAATATATGAATGAAGAAACCCTCATATTAATTCATAGTTTCATAGGTTCATAGTTGTGTACTAAGTTAATGGCCCTGGAGCCTTTACAAGCCTAGCCCATAGGATTACCCTGGCATTGTGCCACCCGACCGTAGTTCCTTGTGCCTCTATAGAGTAGAGCCACTGGAGTGATCTCCGGGGTGAATTTTCTATTTCCCATCCACTCATCAAGATTTCTCTTGAAGAGGGCCAGTGAGGTGCTCTGCTTGACACGTATGCGAAGTCTACTCCATAGCATGAGCAGTCTCTGGGTTATGAACCTGTCCCTCCAGCATATTCTGTTGATTGTGGTAATCAGGTTGAGGTCTCTGGAGCATGTGGTGTAGATGGATTGGGATTTGTTTAGATGTAGAATTTCTAACAGAGCTCGGTATGACATGGTTTTGTAAGTCAAGCAGAGATCACCTCTAAATAGGCGATATGAGGCAGGGAATAGTTGAAGTTTTTTGAGTCTGTCCATATAGGACAAGTGTTTAAGGCCTGGGATCCTCTTTGTGAGGTACTTTTGTGGCCTCTCCAGTTGTTGCAAGTGTCTAGTGTGGTACATGCCAAATGGGGCATTGTACTCAATGATTGGCCTAATGAGGAAAGAATAGAGGGAGAAAATTACCTCTTTCTTCTTGGATGCAAAACCCTTAGTAATGAGATGTGCCACATAGAAGGACTTTCTGACCACAGTGGCAATGTGGTGGTCAAAAGAGATATTGCCGTCAACCTGCATTCCTAGATCTCTTATAACTCTTTCTGTGTTCAGTGGACTACTATCAATGTGGTAATTCAAGGGAACTGGGTATTTCCCAAGGGGGATGACAACATATTTTTTGGCATTGAACTTAAGGCCATGGTTCTGACACAAGTCATTGGTCTCATTGAGGCCTTTTTGTAGGATGTCAGCATCACTTAGGGAGTTAATAATAGCTACCAACTTGCAATTGTCAGTGAACTTTGTCAGCCAGATTCACTTGGTGTTAACCTGGACTTCAGAGAAGTAGATACCAAACAGGAGAGGACCCAGGACCAAACCCTATGAGACCCCACTCATGACTGGTCGACAGTCTGACTTGGAGTCAGCTACTTTCACATTGTGGGTTCTAAATGTGAGCCAGTTTGCAATCCACCTAGTGATATAGGGGTTGATGCCTAGCTTAGTGAGTTTTTCTATGATTCCTGACTGGGGAATGGTATCAAAGGCCTTGGCCAGATCAAGCTAGGCTGTATGAATCACCTTGCCTTCATCCACAGCTCTGGTGATTGACTCAAAGAAGTTGACCAAGTTGAGCAGACATGATCTACCCTTTACAAAACCAAACTGTGTAGGATCCAGAGTTTGGAGAGTCCCTATTTCCTTGTTTAGTTGGTCTATGATAATGCGTTCCATAGCTTTGCATATCAGAGTCATCAGGCTAATGGGGTGATAGTTCCCTTGGTCCGTAGTCACTCCTCCCTTGTGGAGAGGGATGACTGTAGCAGTGTTCCATTTGGCAGGGACAAAGCCTGAGGTGAGGCTGTGCTTGAACAGGGCACACAGGTGAGGTGCCAGTTCACTCTGTAGTCCATGTAGAACATAGCTGGGATATTGGCAGGTCCCATAGAAGCTGTATTCTTGGCCTTGGACAGTGCGGTTTTAACCTCTGCAGCAGTAACACAGGGTGCCTTGAAATCTACTGGTATTGTGATTGGTCCTTTGGGGGGTTAATGTTAGCACTGAATGTGTCAGCCAGTATATTGGCAAAATCTGTTGACTCGGTAAAGGTGGTACCATTGTGCAGTAGCTCAGAGCAAATCTGAGTATTGCTGTGGAGATTCTTTACTTAACTATAGAAGGCTTTGTGGTTGTCTTTACTATCTGCTGCAATTCTGTTTTCATAGCTAGCTTTAGATGATTTGATGAGAGATCTCAACCTTTTGTTGAGGCTGATAAGGGAGTTTTTCCAGTCTTGGGACTTCACCTTATTCCGCATCAGTTTCCTCCATGTGTTGTAGAGTTTGTTAATGGCAGGAGAACACCAGATTGGCTTCCTTTTTTTTTTGAGGAGAGCGTCTTGGTTCTATTGGGTATGGCGAGATCCATGCATTTGTGTACATGTTCGTACAGTGCACTGGTGTATGATTTGGCAGTCATGCAACTATTCTCCAGTTGCATAGGTGCCATGAAGTTAGCCACCTCTGTTTTTAGGAGCCCAAAGTTACTTTGGAGAAGTTTTTCATGGTGGTTACCTTTGTGGGGGGGGGGGGGTTGGGGAGGGATAGATGTGAATTTCCAAAGTGATTAGTTTGTGGGTGGCTCTAACCAGAGGGGAGTTGACTATTGGTGTAGAGCAACAGTCGTCCATGCTAGTAATGACCAGGTCAAGGATGTTGGTATCTCTAGTGGCGGTAAGAACAAGCTGGTCAAGGACACTGGAATTAATGAATTCCAGAAGGTGTTGGGCAAGTGTATTGGTACATGAGTAGCTTTCCCAGTCAATGGAGGGGTAGTTGAAGTCACCCAGTAGGAGAGTGTTAGGTTGGACCCTAATATTCTCCAGGGTGCTTAGGAACGTGTAGGGTGAGTCTTGGGACATAGTTGGGGACCTAGAGCAGGCTATGACCTGAATCGCTGCTTTACCCAATGTTAGCTGCACCTGAATTTGGAGTAAATTAATCCCCTTATAGGCCTAGATAATAAAGTAGAAGCTCTGCCAGCTGATTTCTATATCCATAAAGTTTCTATAGATTTACTTCCTTAATACCATCATTTTAAATCGAATTGCTGGCTACTGAGACTTGTCTGCATATATCAACTGGACACAAGCTGATTTAAGTATATTTTCTGCACTTATTTAAGATTTGAGTGAGTAAATATTGTGTGTCTTGGATTCAGTAAATATTGTGTGTCTCTCTGAATCTCTGCAGTTAGCCATCTGAGCTCACTGAAAGTTGTTAGACTGCTTTGAAATTCCTTTGTTAGTGTTAATTAGCTTGGGGGCTTCTGCTAGCATTAAAATCTGTGTTGGTTACATTTCTAGTAATCATTTTAAAATGAGTTGCTGGCTACTGAGACTTGTCTGCATACATCAACTGGACACAAGCCGATTTAAGTATATTTTCTGCACTTATTTAAGATTTGAGTGAGTAAATATTGTGTGTTTTGGATTCAGTAAATATTGTGTCTCTGAATCTCTGCAGTTAGTTCCCCAACCCCCCCTCCCTGTTTCTTGTTGTGGTGTTAATCTTGGTGGTTTTGGAAGTGCCCACCCCTGCTGTAAATCTCTTTTTGCACACTCCTCCTGGATCCATCTCATTCGTTCACTCATCTGAGTACAGTGAGATCATATTTTGATTTTGGATACTCTTCCAGTCCCATCTCCTCTGCAGTGTACAGAGAGAGCACTTGGGAAGGGCATTCCCCTATAGTATATTAATCTGCTCTGTTTCCTCCATCTCAAACAAAAAAAAAATTTGCACTTCATCTGCCTTACTGTATTTGTGTTTCTTCCTACTTTATTACCTTATTTTGCTTTTGCCTCTTTTAAGAGTACTCAATTAAATTTATGCTGCTGCCTTTATTACTGCTTGTTAGTAGCCTGATTAAATTGTAACTGTTATTCTAAAGCCCTTGGTTTAAGCACTTGGGCTTCAAACCAGTTGTTTTACATTAAGAAGGTTTGTGGTCTGCACTGTTGTGGCAGGACAGGTAGCGTACATCCTTCTAAGTTGGGAACTGCTGATTGAAGGCTCAGTGTCTGTTATTCTAAAAGTGTATTAGTTCTAGGTTAAGGACTTTGGCTTCAGGCCAGTTATTTTACATTAAGAAGGTTTGTCGTCTGCACTCTTGTGGGAGGAGAGGCTAGATTCTCCCCTTCTGAGCTGGGAATTTCTGGTTAAAGGCTTATTGCGCATGCTTACTTGAACTGTTTATTTCTGAAATCGGTACGCCTTGTTTGCTGTAGCATAGACTAGATTCAGGCCAGCTGGATCTAGCTTTGTTTGTATGACTTGTGCAGTGACCAAGGCCGTCTTTTTTGGAGAAGGTTTCTCTGTACCCTAGTGGCAGGACTGTGCAGTTAGAACTTGTCTGATTGAAGACTGCTAGAACAGGGCTCAGTTTTAAGCTTTTTAACTGGTTAGTTGGGTAAAGTGTTGTTTTGATTGTATCTGCTGTATTTTCTGGAAAATATATATATATAAACTTGTTCTCGCCTTTCTGAGCTAGTATAGTCCAGTTTTCATGTTATTGCTGAATCCAGGGTTGTGTTACAAGTTTCTGTGTTGCCATACCTTACTTGGATAGAAGGACGTTTCTCTGTTCACCTGTGGGAGAGGGGAGCTTTGAGCAGGCTATCTGTCCCTGGAGGAGTGGTTTCAGCCCAGAAGTTAGTAGTTTATTGGCCTTTTTGGGCTAATTTGATTGTATCTGCTCTATTTTCTGAAAAAAAAATTATATATTTGTTTCCCACCTTTCTGAACTAGTATAGTCCAGTTTTCAGGTTATTGCTGAATCCAGGGCTGTGTTACAAGTTTCTGTGTTGCCATTACATTACTTGGATAGAAGGAAGTTTCTCTGTTCACCTGTGAGAGAGGGGAGCTTTGTGCGGCCTATCTGTCCCTGGAGGAGTGGTTTCAGCCCAGAAGTTAGTAGTTTATTGGCCATTTTGGGCTAATTTCTCTCTTTCACTTCCCTGCTATAAAAACTTTGCATAGTTTTTACGCTTGTATTCTCCTCAGCAAGTGCCTTCCAGGTGTTCTGCAGAGTCTACAGCAGCAGAGAGACAAAAGAGTGACTTTGGAGGGATTAAGTATCACTTTTCTGCTTTTCTTGCTGTCTTAACTAATTCCACCTAAAATGCCAGTTTTTTTTTAGCGATTCTGTGATTTAAAAAGTTTGTTATTGTATACAACTTCGCACAGCTCCTCGTGGTGTCTTGCAGAGTGATACAGGCAACAGAGAGACACAAGAGAGACTTTTCCAGATTTAAGTATTTTTTCTCTGTTTTTTTGCTCGGACTACCTTTTCCCACCAAAAAAGCAAATTTCTAACTGATCAGTGCTTTAAAAAGTTTAAATTGCATTTGCCTTCTGCTTTTTACAGTTTTTGCACTTGTTTTATATCAATTTAAGTTGTTTTTGTACTGTATAGCTGTTGTAGGCTACACACTAAAGTGCGCTAGCCTGTTTATAGCATTTACAATGTTTTCTGTGTGTTTTTCTGCTGTTTCCTGAAAAAAAAAATTCTCTTTTCCCGCCTTTGCTGAACTAGATTAGTTCAGATTTCAGGTTTTGCTGAATTCCGGACTGTGGTACAGTTTCCTGTGTTGCCCATGAACTTAGTTGGATAGGAGGAAGCTTCTCTATTCACCAGTGAGAGTGGGGAGCTTTGAGCAGCCTATCTGTCCCTGGAGGAGTGGTCTCAGCCCTGAAACTAGTAGCTCATTGGCCGTTTTGGGTCAATTCCTATCTCTTTCAGTTTCCCTGCTTTAAAACCCGCATTTGCGTGGTTTTGCGCCAGTATACAACTTTGCACAGCGCCTCGTGGTGTCCTGCAGAGTGATACAGGCAACAGAGAGACCCAAGAGAGACTTTTCCATATTTAAGTATTTTTTTCCCTGTTTTTTTGCTCCGACTGCCTTTTCCCACCTAAAAAGTGAATTTCTAACTGATGTGTGCTTTAAAAAGTTTAAATTGCATTCACCTTCTGCTTTTTACAGTTTTTGCACTTGTTTTATATCAATTTAAGTTGTTTTTGTATTGTATAACTGTTGTAGGCTATACACTAAAGTGCGCTAGCCTGTTTATAGCATTTACAGTGGTTTTTCTGCTGTTTCCTGAAAAAAACAAAACAAAAAAAAAACAGAAAAATATTCTCTTTTCCCGCCTTTGCTGAACTAGATTAGTCCAGATTTCAGGTTTTGCTGAATTCCGGACTGTGGTATAGTTTCCTATGTTGCCCATATCCTTACTTGGATAGGACGAAGCTTCTCTGTTCACCAGTGAGAGTGGGGAGCTTTGAACAGCCTATCTGTCCCTGGAGGAGTGGTCTCAGCCCTGAAACTAGTAGCTTATTGGCCGCTCTGGGTCAATTCCTATCTCTTTCAGTGTCCCTGCTTTAGAACCCGCATTTGTGCAGTTTTGCATGATTTTGCGCATAGCGCAGTATCGGGCAGCGCCGCTTAAACTGGTTTAAACTATTCCCGGCTCCACAAAGTCTGCTCTTCACTTTTTCCCTTAGAACTGTTCTAAATCTCAAAGTAAGCACTCTATTTTAATTCTAAAGCCCTGCAGTTGCTCGTATAAGTAATCTTATAAGTAAGCAATAATAAACTAAAGCACTACACCCTCTTATACTCCCTTTAAGTACTTGGCTCCCTATTGGTCCTTTTTGATCAGTCAAAAAGTAGTTCCTTATACTATTCTGGCATGTCCAAAAGTCAGTTTCGGGTTTACTCTCCAGTCCAGCTGGTGAATTTGGGAATCTTCAGGCAATGTTACAACTGCCTTATGTACACAGACCACCCTCTCCTCCTCCCAACAAGCTCAAATATATGTGAGAGATGCAACTATATAGCCAAATTGGAGGCTGAGCTCTCTCAACCCAATACTGGCGCAGTCAGTCAGGAGGAGAAGATAACCACAGACACCACAAATCCAGTCTCACATAGACCTATCGCAACAGAAAATCAAACACATAAACACACAAAAACATACTCGGAGGCTCTAAATAAAAATCTGCCCAAGCAGCAGAGACCTCCAAAGCAGATATCCAAGCAACCACTACCCCACAACAATACCCACGCATCACATAGTTCACAAAGTCAATGTGCCACACAGTCACAGCCCTTAAGGCTAAACAACACACCTAATGTACTTGTAATAGGTGACTCTATTGTCAGACACACTGACGTCCCACTCACCAGGCTGGACAAGGAGAAGGTCACTGTAAGCTGCCTTTCAGCTGCCAGGATCTGCCACATAACACAAGCAGTCAGGTCACTACAAAGCAAGTACAAATATGACTCCGTCATTGTCCAAGCTGGTGTGAATGACCTGAGACTTACCTCCCTGGACTACATGACAAGAGACATAGAGGAGCTCTCTGATCATGTAGCCCAGGCCGGTATGACCCTGACCTTGAGTAGCATCTTACCCTCACCAAGAATGATGCCACAGTATAAAGACAAAATGATCAATTTTAACAATTGGCTAAAGTATTGGTGTCATTCAAAGGGGATCCTTTGTCTGTCAGCCTGGGATGACATGCTCAACAAGCCACATTGCTTCGCTAGGGATGGCTTGCACCTGTCACACCTGGGCTTTCAAATGCTGTCTAAGGCTCTTGCCACCCCCATAGTGCCTTTTTTAGGCAAGGCTCAAAAGACAAACCCACCTCCATAGACAACACAAAGAAAAATAAACTAAGGGTAATGCTGCTCAACACCAGAAGTCTAAACCTCAAGATGCACGCACTCTAGGCTCTCCTCAGTATGGAGAATATTGATATCTGTGCAGTAACAGAAACCTGGTTCAAGGCTCCCAAGAGCACCCCAGCACTACCAAGTTATACCTCATACCATGCTTTTTGTCCCCAAAACTCGGACCGAACCACAAAAGGAGGGGGAGTATCCATATTCATCAAAGATACCCACACCTCCAGGTTAATGGTACTGCATGAAGAATCGGGGACCATCCATGTGCAACTAACAGTGGGCAAAACTGCCTTTCAGTTTGTAGCCTGGTACAGACCACCCTCCCAAACTCAGGAACCCCACTCGGCTTTCCTGAGAACACTGGAGAATATGAAGGTCTCTCCAAACACCATTATACTGGGTGACTTCAACTACCCAAACATAGACTAGGAGCACTACTCAAGCCCCAACACCCTCGCCCAATGGTTCCTAGAATTTATAAACTCAAATGCTATACAACAACTGGTCACCACTCCCACAAGAGGGGAAAACATATTGGACCTGATCATCACCAACATGGGGACTCTATGTTCCATACCAGAGGTATATCCCTCATTGGTAAGATCTGACCATAAATTAATCTCACTGGACAGCCATATCCCGTCCCCACCCCCAGCCAAGGAAACCACGGTGAAGAACTTCTCAAAAGCAAACTTCACACTTCTCAAAACCAAGGTGGAATCCTTCAAAGCCCCCGGGCCAGTGGAAAATACGGCCCAAACCGCAGAATCCTTTACAAACGCTTTCTATGGACACCTACAGGAATGCATGGATTGTGCTATGCAAATAAAACCAAGACTCATTCCTCCAAAGGCAGGAGTCCTGTCTGGTGGACCCCAGCCATAAATAAGCTGTACAACAGAAGGAGGAAGCTACTACATAATAGAGCAAAATCCCAAAAAGGGAAGGCATCTCTGATCAGTACTAGCAAGAAACTACGATCCCTCAAAAAATCATCTAAGGCCAGCTTCGAAAGAAAAGTTGCACAAGATGCTAAAGATAATCACAAGGCCTTCTTTAGTTATGTCAGGAAGCTGGGTGGCAACTCCCAGATATGCTCTGAGTAAGTTCAAAATGACAAAAAATGCACTGAACCCACAGACATTGCCAACATCCTGGCAGATAGGTTCAGTGCAAACTTCTCCCCCCCTACCCCCCAAAAGAGCAAATGTCTATCCCAACAGGTTATAGCCTCCCTGACATCACAGATGCACAGGTGAGAGCTGCCCTCTCCAAAGCAAAAAACACAGCATCAATGGGACCGGACGGTGTCCCGGGCTGCGTCTTACACGAAATCCAAGAAGAACTGAACCCTCACATGAAGTCACTGTTCAGTCTCAGCCTTACTACAGGATATGTACCCAAGGAATGGCGTACAAGCAACAGTGGTCCCTCTCCACAAAGGTGGTGCCACAACGGACCCCAGACACTATCGCCCTATAAGCCTGACTAGCCTGGTCTGCAAAGCTATGGAGCGTATCATCATGAAACTCATAAACAAAGACATTGGGAAACTCCAAACACTGGATCCTACCCAATTTGGCTTTGTTAAGGGCAGATCTTGCCTCTTGAACCTGGTCAACTTCTTTGAAACAGTCACCAAGTCATAGATGAAGGGAAGGTAGTCCACACAGCCTACCTAGACCTCGCAAATGCCTTCGACACAATACCCCACTCGGGCATCATAAATAAGCTCACCTGCTTAATTATCAACCCCTATGTCACAAGATGGGTTGCAAACTGTCTCAGGGATAGAACCCACATGGTCAGAATTGCAGGTGCCATATCAGACTCTAAACCAGTTACAAGTGGTGTCCCACAAGGCTCAGTCCTGGGACCTCTCTTGTTCGGTATTTATTTCTCTGAGGTACAGGCTAACATGGGACGACTATGGCTGACCAAGTTCGCAGATCAATGCAAACTGGGTGCCATAATCGACACGCCGACTGACACAAGCATTCTCCAAAAGGGTCTCACAGAGACGGATAACTGGTGCCAGAGCCATGGCCTAAAGCTAAATGCCAAAAAGTGCATAGTCATCCCCTTTGGGAAAACAAAGTGCCCACAAATTACCACATAGGTGGTAATCCATTAAGTATGGAAGAAGTAATTAGGGATTTGGGGACCGAAGTAGATAGCAATCTCTCCTTTGACAATCACATTGCCAAAGTGGTTAGGAAGACCTTCTATATAGCCCACCTTATCACGAAAGGGTTCACATCTAGATCAAGAGAGGTCATTGTGCCCCTCTACTCATCACTCATCAGGCCCATAATTGAATACAGTGCCCCATTTGCGATGTACCTTACCCGACACCTTCAGCAACTGGAAAGACCCCAAAAGTACCTCACCAAGAGGATCAAGGGACTCAAACAGATGCCCTACACAGTTAGGCTAAAGAAACGCCAGCTCTACTCTGTTGCTTATTGCCTACTCAGAGGCGATCTGTGCCTGACGTATAAAGCCATGTCCAACCCAGAATTAATGGACATGCTCCACCTCAGGAAATCCAAATCCCTTAGAGCTACACACTCCAGGGACTTAAACCTCACCACAGAAATAAATAGGACATGCTGGAGGGACAGATTCATATCCCAGAGGCTCCTCTCACTCTGGAACAAAATCCCAATACATGTTAGGCAGAGTCCCTAAATGACCCTCTTCAAGAGAAATCTTGACAAGTGGATGGGAGATCGTAGGTTTACCCCTGGGATCTCTTCTGTGTCCCTACTAAACAGAGGCACAGTAAACTAACCTCAAAAGGGCTATCTTCTGTGACCTAATATACAGAGGCACAGTCAACTAATCTAAAAGGGTGGCGAAAGCCAAACACACTGTGGCTAGGCTTATAAATGTCCTAGGGCAGATAGCCTAGTATCAACCTATGAACCTATGAATACCAAGTAAGTCATTTGGCCCAGATAGATTAGATGCTTCTTTTTACAGAAATATAAACCGCAATTGAATGCTATTTCCCTGAAGTTATTTAATGTCAATAAAAATAATGGATTCCCAGATAAATACATGAAACGGTGTAGGGCAATCTTTATCTGTAGGCCTAACACAGGTCATCTGTCTATTAAAAATTGTCATACAATCTCATGCAACCTCCTTCATTAATTTAGATGTTAAACTCTATGTTACTATTTTTGCAAACCA